>NW_024070193.1:2815143-2918277 GCF_014754425.2 Oryx dammah
AGACACACAGACACAGTCACACACACAAACACACAGACACACACACAGACAGACATACACAGACACAGACAGACATACACAGACACACACACAGACATACACACAGACACACAGACACACACAGATAGACACAGACACACACACACAGATACAGACATACAGACAGACACAGAGATACGCAGGCAAGACACATAGACACCTACAGACACAAAGACACAGAGACACAGATACACACACGCCAGCCGGCCTGGCCCAAATTCCGCCTCTGCCGCCGGCTGGCCCTGGGCCCCTGATGAGACCCCACTGGGCCTCTGTTTCCTCGTCTAGAAAATGTAGGTGAGGGTCTGCTCCTTGCAGTCGGGAGGATGAGTGAGTTAATAGCACCTGGCACACAGCAAGCGCCGCAGAAGTGCTAGGGAAGCGAATTGAATGTGTGGAAACAAGGGAACCCACCCCCCACACACCCTGGGAGGCGTCCTGTGTCCCTGACACAAAGCCCCCGGGCTCCCGCCGGCCTGCCCAGCCCGGGGGGGGCCCCCGTGCGCTTTGAAGCGGTGGCCCTCTGCCCTCCGCCCTCGCCCGCCGCTGTCGGCACCATTGTTCTCCGCGGGGGCCGGGGCTGGGGGCCAGAGCAGCCTGCAGGCCAGCCGCCTTTCTTTTGCCCCTTCAGTGGCTTCCTGGCCAGCCCCGCCCTCCACATATGCCTGCTGGTCCTCGGGAGGCAGAGGGCTCTCCTGTCTTCAGGAGCAGCCTGTAGGGCAGTCGGGGAGAGGGGCATCCAGGGAGGGCACGGTGGAGGCGGAAGGAGGGCGGCCCTTCTACCCCGGGTCCTCTGGGGGACCCACCGCTGGGCGACCCAGGACATGGAGGCCGAGCCACCCCTCTGGGAGGGCCCCAGATACGGACTCCTCAGCAGAGCTGAAGGGAACTTCAGAGCCCGGCTGGTTCAAGTGGGGACACGGAGCCCAGAGAGGGGCCGTAGCTTGCCCAGGGTCTGACAGCCAGCCTGCTACAGAGCCCGATCTCCGACCTGAGCCCTGGAGCCCTCAGGAGCCTACTCTTGGGGAGGACCGGACAAACCGCAGACATCGGGGGGTTCTTCCCTGCTGTGCTCTTGTCGCTGAAGCAGGTCCTAGACCATCCAGCTCTGCGGCTGAGTGCTGGGTGACCCGTGGGCAAGGGCCGACTCTGCGGGCCGCAGTTTCCCCATCTGCAGGACGGGGTCAGGGCAGGACCCGCTGAGTGCAGAAGTTACTGCACCGGCATCCGCAGCCGGCACACAGGAAGCTCTCGGTAAACCCTGGCTGCTGGCACTGGCCCAAGGCAGCTGAGCCCAGCGGGCCCTGAGAGCTTCCTTCGCGCCCTTTTCAAAGCCCGCTTCTAGTTGTTTCTACTCAAAGGGATGGTGGCTGCATCCGAGAACTGGCTCCATCCAGGCTTCCTGCGGCGGCTGGGCAAGGTTCGGGGCTCTGTCCGTTACCTGGGTCTCGGGAGTGCCCCATACTGTCCTGGCACCGTCCCCTCCCCCAGCGCCGCAAACCTTCATCCTGTTCTCTGGGCCTCAGTTTCCACACCTGGAAAATGGGCGTATTGGCCATGCAGCGGCCCCCTCCCTGGTCCCCCGGCCCCTTCAGAAGGAGCTGGGGGCTCTGTGAGCTAGTCTCAGCGTTTCTGCTGGTCACCACGGACTTTCGCATGTCCTCTACCACGCACCAAGGTGCCCTGGGTGCAGGGGTGGTTTGAAGATGTCTGGGAGCCCCACCCAGCCCGTTTGTCCTCCGACAGCAAGGCGGCCAGCACACACCTATTTGGGGACATGCTGAGCACAGAGTGGGCTGCTGCTTGGGAGACCTGGCTCAGCCAGCGCCTGAGCGAAGTAGCAGGATTTCACTGTCCGTGCCCCCGGGCACCTTCGAGCCCCGCTCAGGCACATGCCCCCTCCTGAGGACTTCTTGTGCTGAAGTGAAAGTTGGGAAAATCCAATCTGTAAACGGAGGCCACAGGAGGTTTGAAGGCCGGTGCGTTGGGGACAGGCCGGGAGAGGAAGTAGGGCAGGGCCTTCGGGGGTGGAAAGGCGTGGCCTGGGTCATCTGTGGTCCCCGCCTGGCGTTGACCTCACCCTGCCTGGGACGTGAGGCGCGACCCATCCTGGTTTCCTCTCCAGAATTTCCCCGGTGCTTCCTGCACAACCACTTGGCCAACAAAAGACCCCCTTTTTTGCACGTCTAAGCAGCTACCTGCCTTGTGCTGTTTTGACCACGTTGTGAGCATCATTCCGTTGAATCCTCGCCTTGCCCATTAGTGAGCAATTTTGTTTCTCTAATCCCCATTTTATACATGAGGCGACAGGCGCAGAGAGGGTAAACATCATGCCCAAGGCCACACAGCACACGAGGGGACAGTGCGAGGATTTGAACCCACACTTAACTGATTCTGAACCACAAGTCATCCTAACGCTGCGAATGTTTAGTCACTCATTCGTGTCCGACTCTGAGACCCGGTGGACTGCAGCCTTCCAGGCCTCCCTGTGAATGTTAGCTGGTCCGTACTACGCACTGTGGGCCAACCCCTGGGCATTCACCCGCGATCGTTTGCTCTCTTATTGTGCATTTCCCTTTTGTCACCTGCTGGAATGTCGGTTCCATAAGGGCAGGGACTGGTTCTCTGTATTTCTAGGGCCCCATAAATATTTGCAGGATTCGAATGTCAGTAAGCCTGTGTGTGAGGTGGGTGCTTTACACCCAGGTTGCCGGTGAGGTGCCTGCAGCCCAGAGAGGGTGGGCATCACGCCCCAGGTTCCTCAGCAAGGGCGGCGCCAAGCCCAGCTCCAGAACGCCTGCCTGGGAGCGGATGCTGGGGCTTGACTGACAGCAGGCTGGTGTGCCGAGTGGCTGAGTGGCTCCCGCCCCCTGCAGGTCGTCTACTTCACGGCCACGTTCCCGTTCGCTATGCTGCTGGTGCTGCTGGTCCGTGGGTTGACGCTGCCCGGTGCAGGCGCAGGCATCAGGTTCTATCTGTACCCCGACATCAGCCGCCTGGAGGACCCAGAGGTACCGCGGGGCACCGTGGCCTTCCTACCCCCTACCCTCACCCCCAGGGCTGGCATGGGGGAGGAAACCGAAGCCGTGCCCATGCTTCTGGCCCCCAGATGGAGCCAGGGGATACTCAGCCCTGGTACTTTTCCACTGGGCCCTGGCAGGTTGCTCATGGTGCCCGCCGGCCGTCCCAGCAGTGTGTATCTTTTTGTGTCGAGGCCTCCCGAGGCGGCCAATTATAGAGGCTGCTTTAGGCACTGTGCCAGGTAAGGCAGAGACGTCTCCAGAAGCTGGTCGCCTCCTCTGCTCACGGCAGCCTTGAGGCTGCATCGTGGGGGCGCCCTGGGCTGAGGGCGGAGTTCAGAGTTGTGACCTCTTAGAAGGTCAGGGGGCAGACACTAAAGGATGCCCCCGCCCCGAGGCCCTCAGCCACGTGGCCGCGGGGGTCGGAACTCTCACTGGCCCGTTTCAGGACCTTTTGTCCCCAGGGTCCTCAGCCTTTAGGTTGTCCCGAAGGGCCGCACAGGCCGCTTCGGGTCTCTTCCCCACAGTCCTCTCACCCTGGGTGGGAGGTGGGGGACAAGGGCTCGGCCATCATCAGAGGACAGCTGGGAGACGGCTGGGCAGCCGTCAGGAGCTGCCTGCCGAAGGTTCTGGAGAACGGTTCTGCCTGCATAATCCGTGTGGGAATTCCTCCCACTTCCAACTCAGGCGGGGGTCCCCAGACAATAGCAGTAACCATAAGGATAGCAGCTTTGACTTGCAGGCTTACCGTGTGTCTGGAGCTGGGCTAAATCTTAACTCTTTGAGCCTACCAAAAAAAAAAAAAGCGCTGTGGGGCAGGGAAACAGAGCCCACTTTACAGGTGTGAAAACTGAGGCTCCGGGAGTCATATTTACTTGCCCATGATGATTCCGTGGTTGGACTTGAGGTCCCTCTGCTTCAAAAGCAGGGCCTCTTAACCCTGATGCTCAGTGAGCTGGGGTGGGGAGCTCTTAGACGTCTGGGGTTCTGCTCGCATCCTGGATTCCAGCACAGTGCTCCAATCGCATGGAGAATCTGCACGCCTCAAGGCAGAGTCCTTGGGACCCACGCCGCCACCTCCAGGAAGCCGGCTCTGACGACCCCTTCTTGTCTTTTCTTCGCCACCTTACCCCCCCACCCGCCCCGACACCCTTCCCAGGTATGGATCGATGCTGGGACCCAAATATTCTTCTCCTACGCCATCTGCCTGGGGGCCATGACCTCGCTGGGGAGCTACAACAAATACAAGTACAACTCGTACAGGCAAGTGTTGCGCCGGCAGGCCTGGTGGGCCTTAGACGTGAGGATGCTTAAAGAAAAGAAAAGAGAAGTTAGGGAGCGTGGCTTCCTTGTGTTGTGAATTAACTTGCTCCCTGACATGTGTAACATAGGGACTGTATGCTGCTGGGATGCCTGAACAGTGGTACCAGTTTTGTGTCTGGCTTCGCAATTTTTTCCATCCTGGGCTTCATGGCACAAGAGCAAGGGGTGGACATTGCTGATGTGGCTGAGTCAGGTATGGTGGTGTTGGTGGCAGTGGTGGTGGGCACTGCCACCTAGTGTGTGAGCCGAGTACTGCAGGCATGAAGCCAGACCCCCGACCCAGGGGGCTTTGTGGGGGGTGAGCCTGGTTTCTGAAATGACCCCCACCCCACCCCCTCCTCACACCACGATGTCCCCCAGGTTTCAAAGAGCTCAAAAGCTAAATTGGAAACATCTTCACTGCGGTTTTGCCCCAGGGACGGCAGAAACACGGGGGCTGGTAAATTGGGGAATATTCAGCGCTTCTCAAGTGGTCTCCCCACCCCCCCGACCACCACGCACTCCCTGTCCTTCCCTATAGCAAACTCCTGGTTTCAGCAACGGAAAGCACTTTCCTAGCTCAGGGGCAGGGCAGCCACCCGTCGGCAGCCTGTCGCCACCCTCTCAGCTTCGGTTTCTGTATTTGGCACTTTGCTCTAAGCGACCCCTTCATTCACCCCACCACCGTCTCCTGTTTGACTGGGCGGTCTCTGCCCTGTGTCAAGCACCCACTTTTTTTGCCCGGGCTGGGGAAGGACCGGGTGTGACAGGCCGCCCTCTGGGACGGTGACAGGTTCAGTTTGGGGGTAGGTTGTGGGGACCCCTCCACCCCTCGGGGGTGTGGGCTCCATGGGTGGGACGCCCCCCCGCCCAAGACAGCTGCAAGTGGAGATAGTCTTAGGGTCAGAGTCTGCAGAGCCTGGAGGCTGAGGTTGGGATCCTGGGGTTCCAGCAGGATAGGTCTGGAACCTGAAATTGTGAGGGCTTCAGCTGCCAGGACCCCAGAGCCTCAGAAGCCTAGGTGCCCCAGTTCTAAGAGGTGCCCCCTATGAGTTCCCGGTCCTGGGCCCGCGGCTCTGACCTGCAGAGTTTCCATGTGACGCTGAGAACCTCACTCCCAGGACCCCCGGGGTCCACCTTTCCCGTTCCTCTGCCTTCTTCCCATCCTGCCCAGGTCACCCAGAGGGCGGTTGTTGCTCTTGTGCCTAGCCTGACCTTCCAACTTGCCAGGACCCCTCAGGGGTCACCAAGGGGCAGGTGAGGGCCCTGGGCTAAGGCTTCTCCCAGGGCCAAGAGGAGACCGCAAGGTCCCGACTGTCAGGGCCCAGACCAGAGTCCTTGCCCTTGTTGGGAACACAGGGTGGTATCCTGGTTCCTCAGCCAGAGACTGGGGCTTGGGGCCCTCAGCATCGTGTACTCAGAGGTCAGCTCCACCCCTGCGACCAGCAGCTTGAGAGCAAGGGCTGCTCAAGGTCGGATCTGCGGTGTCCTGGACAGGGTGCCCACCAGAAGCTGGACAGGCCCCTCTCTCGTGAGGAGGTGCCCCTTCCGGCCTCCCCATCCCACCCTGCACGTATGTGACAGCCTCTGGCCTGCGGTATGTGAGCCTCTCAGAGCCCCAGGCCCCACTTCCCCTTACCCCGGCCCCCTCCTCCTACACCTGGTGCCACAGGGCAGTCCTGGCAAGCCCACGCTTTGGTCCCATGCTCCTCTGCCCTGTCCCAGGCCCCAGATCAGACCTTTAGACAGAGCGTTCCTTCCCTGGGAGCCCCCAGAGGCAGGCCAGAGACTGAGGGTCACCGGAAGTAGCTGCAGAAATGAAGACGCCACGCCCATGTGGGAGAGTGACCGAGGGGAGACAGTTGACACCCCCTTTGCAAATGGCTTTTCTTCAGCTGAGGGCTTGCCAACCAATTCTGATTGGTGGGGAATGGCCAGGAGCGCGGAGGGAGTTGAGCGGTGGGAGGTAATCTGTTGGTTCATGAAACAGATCCTTCTCTGCGGACAGCTAGGTACTGTAACCTACGTCTTCACCGTCAAGCTAAGTGGTGTCTTATTCCCGTCCACTTCAAAGACCTTGTCGTTTCTTCCCCATGGTGATGTCTGAACAGCCGACACATCAAGGGTGATTATTTCGCTAATAAGCGTTTTAACAAGTGCCATATTGAGTGAAGTGCATTGGAACAAGATAATTATTTAGCCACGAGGAGCGCACATTGCGAAGGAAGCGTAGCGTGGGCGTCTCTGCTGCCCCAGGGGCTCCGGCGGCTGCCACATCCCCTGCCCTCTCTCTTCAGTCCCCTTGCTTTCCGAGAAGGATGCTCACACCCTCTCCCTGAGGCTGGCTCGAGAAAGGCAGCACGCTGACATACAGAAGTAGCTGTCGAGAAGCTTCAGGGCCCAGCGGGCGGGCCGGGGTGGGCTAGGGTGGGGGCCCCATTTTACATCTGTCTCGCTGCAGCTGGGTTGACCCCTCCCAGTGCCGCCTACGGTCAGGCCGGAGCTGACGTGGGGGTCCCAGGGGGCCCCAGCCCCGTGGAGACGAGGGTCCTCCTGCAGCTAGGGCTTTGGGGTTGGGACCAGTGCCCTTGCACCCCTCCTGGGTTTTCCACCATCGCCTCTGAGGACATGGTCACAGGCACGGTTGGACTTTGCTCACATCGGGGCGGACTCCGGACATACAGGGACTCGCCCTCACCACCACACGTGTGCTCAGCGCCGTGCGATGTGGCTTCTGGCTACAGTTTGTTTCAAAGTTGTTTTTTGTTTTTCTTTCTTAGACCATTCATTTTGTTCCCGACCCCTATTTTACTGTTTTAAATATCCTGTCCTCCAGCCCTGTTTGTTTCACATTTCTTGACTTTTTTTTTTTTTTTAGTTGTGGATTTTACTTTATATTTTTTCTTTAGCCCAAGCCCTTCTCTCTTTTGCGGCCCCCAACCCTCTGGGGGACCCACAGGTCTCAGTTACAACTCGGCCCTTCCCCTGGTTGTCTTCTCTCAGGCCCAGCTGGAGGTGGGAGGGGCTGTTTGCAATTGGAGGCACCCCCCAGAGCTGGTGGGAATTCTCCTGTGTATATGTCAGAGCTCCCCCTGGAGACCAGAGCCCTTTGCCAAGGAAGTGGCCCCAGCACCCGATAATCTGAGCAGGCGAAGCCTCCTTGGGGTTCACTTACAGGAGCCTGCCCCCGACCCCTTCGGGGAGACTGCTCCATGAGGGCACGTGGTGATGTGGAGAGAGGAGGTGCTGGGCGGAGGACTGCCCAGCGGCCAGGGGGCTGCCCGCCTGGGGTCTTAGCCTGCTCACCCCTCCCCCAGCTTTGGGCCTCGGCTGTCACGGTGCTCGGGTGGGTGCACAGATGCACCCCGAAGACACGTGGGCCCCGCAGGGCATGGTTCCGGGTTCTTTTTGCTGGCCACACGTTCATTGTTTCAGTGGAAAGCTTTTCTCTGCAAACCAGGATTGGTGGTCAGATAACCGGAGCGCTGCCTGGTTTTGCTCCCTTCCAGCAAACGTTGGTGCGGGTCTCTGGTTTTGGGGGAGGGGGAGCCCCTCCTTTCCCCAGCTCGGTCCCGTCTCCCACCCCCATAACCGGTGTCCGCTCAGAGCCTGGCGCCTGAGAAGGCCAGCGGTGCTGCTGCGTAGGAGACAGGTGCTAAATCGGGCCCCCGCCTGAGCCCCGGCGCGTCCCACCCTGAATGGAAACAGGCCTGGTCTCTCACCCCAGGCGGGCCCCTGCATCGGGGGCTGGGGAGACCCTCCCCGGACCCCGAGTGTCTCGTGTGGCTCCGGGGCTCGGGGCAGCTCGGGCACTGATGACCCCTCTCCCGCCCCCCATCTTCTCTCCCCCTAGGTCCTGGCCTGGCCTTCATTGCCTACCCAAAAGCCGTGACGATGATGCCGCTGCCCACGTTTTGGTCTATCCTTTTTTTCATTATGCTTCTCTTGCTTGGACTGGATAGCCAGGTATGTGCAGAGAGAGGGGCTGGTCCCCAGGCGGGTCTGCCCCTGGATGCGGGAAGAAAGGCGCCCCCCCCCCGGAAACCTGGTTCCCTCTGTGCTGTGATGAGCTGCTGGCAACCCCCAACACACACACACACATACACAGACACACACACACAGACACACACACAGATACACACACACAGACACACACACACAGACACACACACACACACAGCCTGCAGCAGCTGCAGCCAGCGAGGGTTCTTGGACCCCAGGGGAGGGAACCGCCCAGGGAGGCAGCAGGATGTCATCTGCGCCAAAGCTCGAGCCTTTGACCTCAGCGGGGGAGAGAGAGACAGTCTTGGGTGTGGGCCCAGGGGTACAAGGAGAAGGGCGAGACCATAGTTGGTGACACGCGCCGCGGAGCACGGAGCCCGGGCAGGCCCCGGTGGGACCCAGCACACGGGCCGTTCGGGCAGGCGGCCGACACGGCTGTCCGGGGCGTGAGTGGCCACTGACAGTCCTGAGCACAGCCACGGAAGCTGGAACCGGGCTGTGCTCGCCACCTCCTGGGGCATGTGGGTCAGCAAGCTTGGCCCCCACAGGGAAACCGAGCCCCCAGAGCCTCGCTTAACCCCCCACCCTCCCCACACAAGCAGGACCCCCGCTACCCTGTCGCCATTCCCTGCTCCTCTTAACCCCCATGTCCCAGCCCTCCAGGGCTTCAGCCTCCCCGCTCCCCGGGGTGTGTCCACGTGCGTCAGCTGGGGCTGCGTCTGCCTTTGGATTAACTCAGTTCCCAGGCCTACTTGCCCCCAGTGTTGCTTTGTTGAACACATTTCTTCCACCCTTGCCTCAGTTTCCTCATCCGGTAAATGGGTATGATTGTATCTTCGTTGCCTTAGGTGAAACGCCAGGCGCGCTTCCTGATAGGAAGCAGTAAGTGGTACCCGGAGGACATTAGAGCGAGCCCCTGGGACACCTTTCCCTGGAAATAGGAGGGGGCAGTTAGGGTGTGCAGGGCAGGCTAGTCCTGTGCCCAGGGCCACCCAAGGGCCTCCATCTGAGGTCAGTCACTGACAGGCAGCCTCATGTGCCAGCTGGGGGTCCGGATGCCTCACAAAAGTCTGGTCAGCTGGGGCCCTGCGAGCAGTGGGGGCTCCATCCCTTCAGGAGAGAGCCTTGCCCACCGTCCATCTCCCAGGCAGCGGCCTCGAAGCCAGTGCACAGATGGGCCCCCGGGGACTCAGGACCTGGGAGGTGGGAAGTCTCAGAAGGTGAGGTAAGGGGGAGAGGGCGGTCCGCTAACAAGGTCCAGAGCAGAGCGGAAGGTTTGCCAGAAGGAAGACTAGCATTAGCAGAGAAGACTGAAGGGAAACACTTGGGAGACGGAAACCAAAAATAACTTGAGCAGTTGTTGATGAACTTGAGCAGTTGTTGATGAACTTGAGCTGATAAACAGCGAGAGGGCCCCATCCATCACCCTTGGTTAATGAGCTTGGCCTTCAGAGGCCCCCGGCAGCCAGCTTTTATAACCTCTTCCAGAGCTCTCAGCAAACCCCAAAAAAAGAAGACAGAAAGAGGTTAATAAATGACAAAGCAGGCCATCTCCAGACTGGCCTCTTAGGCTGCAGAAGGGGCATGGGTGGTTATTCATTAGATTTCCCCTGGGAGGCAGGTGGGGCCTGGTGGAGGCTGTGCGCCTCGGAGCCGGGGCCCCCACGGCCCTTCACTTCGGGAAGCCTGAAGCTCTCCAAGGAAGCGTCGCCCTGAGCAAGCTCTTCTGGTTCAGAGCATGGAGCTCGCAGCACGGAATGACCTGCCTAATTGACGCACCAGGAAGGGGCATGGTGGGATTTGAACCCTGGGATCCCTCCGCTGCACCTGTGTGAACTTGGGGACGTGGGGGAAGGTTTTACACATACACCAGCACCAGCCATGATAAGGGCCCTACCCTGCGAGGTGTCCACTGGGACCAGGCTCCACGTGCCACGTGTGGGAAAATCCCATAACGCAAAATTGACCCTCTTAGCCATGTTTTAGGGCTTCCCCAGCGGCTCAGAGGGAAAGAACCTACCTGCAAAGGAGGAGACGCTGGTTTGATCCCCACGTCGGGAAGATTGTCTGAAGAAGGGAATGGCAAACCCCTCCAGTATTCTTGCCTGGAAAAATCCCACTGGACAGAGGAGGCTGGCGGGCTACAGTCCATAGGGTCGCAAAGAGTCGGACACCACTGAGCAACTGAGACCCATTTGTAAGTGCTTGTTCGGTGCATGGAGGACACTCACATCGTCGTAGCCGTCACCAGCATCATCTCCAGAGCTTTCTCACCTTCCCAAATGGAAAGTCTGTCCCCACCAAAACCCCCCTTTCCTCCCGCCGCCACCTGGCTTTTGAGCATCAGCAGGATGCGCTCACTTTCCAGCGAAGGAAGCGGAGGCTCTGAGAAGGCGGGGCTGTGGCACTATTAACTGAGTCAGGTCTGGAGAGGCTGGCGGAGGGGGCGTGGTGCCCCCAGGGCCGCAGCGAACTCAGCAAGAGGGGCTGCTGCCGGTATTGGCCCTGACTCTCAGCGACCCTGGATCTGCCTGTCTTTGATTTTCAAATCTCAAAAAGGGAAAGAACCTCTGTCTCTGACTCCTTTACAAGGTTAACGTCAGAGCTGCCGGTCTGCTCTAGTTCACTGGCAATTTAGACTCAGCACCGCTTTGGCTGAGACATCGATCAGAGGTCTGAGCACCTGCCCCCTGTTCTCTTCGGACCCCTTCCAAGAGCTTCTCGGTCATCATTACTCTGAACTCCTGGCTCCTTTGAGCTCACGGGAGGGACCTGCTCCCGTGTGTGTGTATGTGTTCCCTGATTCTCCCGTGATGCTTCCCAGAGAAGCCAGCGGTTGGCCGTGTCCTGCAGGAAGGCTGTGGGAGCAAACCTCCCAGTGTCTGTCCCAGAGGAAAGAGCCGACGGGTTGAGGTTTTAGCTTTTGGATGTCGAGTGGACTCTGATACCTCAGAGGGCGTGTTGGCTGGCCGAGCCGTTTGGCTGTGGCCACTCCAGTTAAAATGTGTCAGCGTGCCCTTTCACCCCAAACTGTACCTCTAGACTACTGTGCTGTGGATGGCGGTGCCTGCAGACAGACGTGGTCCTGCCCAGGTCGGCCACCATGGGGGCTGGAATCGTTCTATGGAGCACCTTCACTTGAGGTCGTGAAGCCACTAAGATCCTTGCGATACGCATCCACAGGATGGGGTTAGCGCCCCCGTCTGAGAGCCGAGGCGGCTCTGTGGACTGATGTGGAACGTCCCCCAGCCCGGGATAAATTGTTAGGTGCAACGATGGGAAGGTTTAGAAAGACCGAGGGTCACTCTCGAAGGTTACCTATGGACTGGCCTTTCCATCACCTTTGGGAGCCTAGGGATGAGTTCCGGGGGTCACAGGCAGCACTGGACTCAGGCACGTGGGCCTGTGGGCGTGCAGGCAACGTGTACAAAATCCTCCCGTGGAGCCCACGGTCCCCACAGGGTTAAAGACCACCAAGTGTCTCCAGTCTGGGAACTGAAGCCCAGACCTGCCTGGATCACCACCCACAGCTCACGTGCTGCTGTGTACCTGGCCCGGCTGGGTGCCCAAGGCCCAGGAATAGGAGTGCACCACCTTCCGCTGCCAGGAAAACCCAGACCCAAGCGGGCAGTTGCCCGTGTTGACACACCGGCCAGCAAGTGTGCCGGGCAGAGGGGCCTCAGGAGCACAGACTGTCTGGAGAGCCGTGCAGGGCCCACCAGGCCTGGCCCAAGGGGCGGGACTCAGCATGCTGAGCCCCTCCACGGCGCGGACGCAACCCCGCCCCTCTCTGAGACGAGGGGTTGCTGGCCGGCTGCTCATGGCTCTCCTTCCCTCCCCAGTTTGTGGAAGTGGAAGGACAGATCACGTCCTTGGTTGATCTGCACCCGTCCTTGCTAAGGAAGGGCTTTCATCGGGAGATCTTCATCGCCTCCATATGCTGCATCAGCTACCTGCTGGGGCTGATCATGGTGACCGAGGTAGGTGGTTCCCACCTGGCACGAGGGGACCCCCCCCGGGAGGGCCCTAGGTGCTCTGTGTGTTTCCCAGGTCAGTTCAAGGCCACACCGACCCACTGCCGATCCCCCCACCACCCAGCGGCTGGATGAGAGGGCCCGAGCGACTGAGGTCGTTCCTCCTTTGGGGGTCCCACCCCAACCAGGGCAGCAGGAGGTGACTCATGACCCCGTCCTCCAGCCAGACGCCCCTCCCCACTTCCCTGTTACCCTGGCAACACCGTGGCCACCTGCTGCCCTCCTGCCCTCCTCATCCTGAAAAGGGAAGGGGCGCTCCAGCTGAAATCCCCTTTGACGGCAGCTCCATCCCCACCGCTGTGGGCAGTGGCCCTTCTCTGCCCAGTCTGCAGGGGAGCCAAGCGTATGAGCCTAGCCTGGGCTGTGGGCTCATCTCCCCAGCTCTCACCACCCATCTCTCCTTACTCTCCAGCACAGGGTTGCATTCGACCCCCAGATCAGGATTTCACGTCCCCAGTCTTCCTTCCCGGAACTCAAAATAAATGCATTTCTTGAAGTGTCCCTAAGAAACAACCCTGAAAGGCAGATCACAGGTTCACACGCCAAGCAGCTCGGTCTCGCTGAAATCTTCTCTGTTGGCCGCCGAGAAAGCCCCTCCGTTGGAAACAGGCTTCAGCAAACCCATTTGTTTCTGTGCTAGGAAAGACATGTTTTGCTTTCGTTTCTTTCTGTGTGTGTCTTTTTAAATTAAGTTTTTACTTTTTGAATTAAATTAAATTTGTCATGCCTGGAAAATCCCATAGATGGAGGAGCCTGGTAGGCTACAGTCTATGGGGTCGCAAAGAGTCAGACACGACTGAGCGACTTCACTTTCTAACCATCTTTTAACACAGTTATTTGGTCCTCACGGCCTCTGCCCAATTTCCACCCCTGACCCTGGGCTTTCTGTTTCTTGTTGACAGACCAGAACTCTTTATAAATGGAGGGACTTAGAGGCCAAATTTCAAATTCTCCTCTGGCTTTCTCTTCACAGGGTGGCATGTACGTGTTTCAGCTGTTTGACTACTATGCAGCTAGCGGTGTCTGCCTTTTGTGGGTGGCGTTCTTTGAATGTTTTGCTATTGCCTGGATATACGGTGAGTAGAGACGTTTGCCTACTTTCCTCAAGTCTCCCCTTCGGGCTTCTTTCTTTAGAAGCTCCAGAAACAGAATTCTCGTGGGAATTTCATTTTGAGTCAAACACAAAGGCCCTTCCCTGCCTGGACCTTTCCTCTCCAGGCTCCCCTTTCACCACAACTATGAACATAGCCACGTGGAAGCTTCTCCCCAGGTTGAACGTTCAAGCTGTAACTGGATGCCTTGACAAACACAGAGCTTGGCCTTGCAGGGGTCTGTCTTTGATGAACCACCCGTGGGGTCCAGGAATGGTCCATTCTGACCTTCTCGACTCCTTGGGATGGCCACAGCAGGCTTTGGGACTCTGCCTGAGGTGGCCGGTATCTACCCAGTGACCCGTGAATTTCAGATCCTTTCAGATAAACGCGTGCCGGGTCTGTGTGGTGTGGAGGTACACACACCTGGGTGAGGCCCTGGAGACACCCCCTCTTCCTCACCCCACCCCAACCCCACGGCCCTTGCGCCCCTGCCGTGAGGTTCCCGGGGCGGATGCCACGTCTGGGACCCCGGATCACCGTCCGTCCGCCTCTGACTCTTGCAGGCAGCGATAACTTTTACGATGGTATTGAGGACATGATTGGCTACCGGCCGGGGCCCTGGATGAAGTACTGCTGGGCTGTGGTCACCCCGCTTCTCTGTACCGTGAGTGTCCTTCCACGCGGCCGTGGGCAGCCGTCCCTACCCCAGGGCTTGACGGGTTTCACCCGCCCGCCCATCGGGAACTCGGCGTCAGCTCAGTGCTGGCCTCCGACAAACCCGTGTCAGCAGGGCCTCGGGGCAGGGGCTGGGCTGCCGCTGTCCACTCAGACCACGGGGAGCTCAGAGGGTAGACTGTCCCCCGTGTTTAGGAACCGGGTGCCGGGGGATCCCCCCCAGGGATCTCTGCCTCCAGGCCACTGTGTCCCTATTTGTGGGGCCCCTGTGTCCCCATTTGTTAAACAAGGAGGCCGACCGATGTGGGGCTGAGAAGCAGTGACCGCGTAGGCTGTCACTTTACCCCCGAGAGCGGCTGTGCCCTTTTTGCACCTGAGCTGCAGACTGCCCCCCACAAAATGTCAGCCGCTGTAGCAGCCAGCGGGCTTCCCAGATGGCGCCAGTGGTAAAGAACCCACCTGCCGACGCAGGAGATGTAAGAGACACGGGTTCGATTTTCCCCTGGGTCGAGAAAATCCCCTGGAGGAGGGCACAGCCGCCCACTCCAGCATCCTTGCCTGGAGACTCCCCATGGACAGAGGAGCCTGGCGGGCTGCAGCCCATGGAGTTGCACAGAGTCGGGTGCAAGTGAAGCGACTTGGCACCTGGGCATACGCGCACACGTGCGTGTCTGCGGTTCATCGTAAGGGCACCCTGAGGGTCCTGCCCAGCTCCGCCCGGGTGGTCAAGGGCAGGAGTTCTCTCCACCACTCAAGCCACGTGGGCAGCCGGGATGCAGAGAAGATGCGAGAAGGCGATCCCGTGGGCAGGAGCAGCCTGCCCAGAGGTCCCAGGGGTGCGGGGTGAAGGGGGCTAAGACGCTGGTAGGAATCGGGGGAGCCGGAGCGTAGCCATGTGGGAGGGGCAGTGGGCAGGGGGCCGGGCATTGCTGGCCAGAGGAGGGGCTTGCGTCCGGAAGGCCCTGGGGAGTGGCAGGGGGTTCTGAGCAGGGCAACCGCTCCATCAGCAGATGGGGAAGAGTGTGGGCCCCTCGGGTGGGCCCCGCCCCCGCCCTGGCCCCGGAAGCCCCTGATCACCGCTTGTCTCTCCACAGGGATGTTTCATCTTCTCTCTTGTCAAGTATGTGCCCCTGACCTACAACAAAGTCTACAGGTACCCAACCTGGGCCATCGGGCTGGGCTGGTGCCTGGCCCTGTCCTCCATGGTGTGCGTCCCATTGGTCATGATCATCCGCCTCAGCCAGACCGAAGGGCCGTTCCTCGTGGTAAGCACCCAGAGCCCCCCAGCCTGGGGGATTTGGGCCGGGGGCAGGATGCTGAAGGCCAGCCAGCTGGCAGTTTGCTATGTGACCTGGGGCGCCACGCTGGCTCTCTCTGAGCCCCAGGCCCCTCCCTGGCCCTGCAGTGCGGCTGAAGCTGTGGGCAGGAGATTGCATGGTGGGAAGATGGGGCAGCAGCGGCACCTTTGGGGGCCAGGCAGCAGGCCAGGGGCAGCAGCTTCAGATGCCAAGATGAGAGCCAGGGCTTCACCCCCAGAGCAGGGGGGCCAGGCTGTTTCTGAGACAGGAGCTAAGGGGAGGGCTGAGCCCAGCCCACGCTGGTGTCCCCCTTCCCAGACCAGTGGCCCCGATTGCTGCCGGGCCCTCGGAGAGAAGCCACCTCTGCACCACACAGAAGCTCTGGCTCCAGGGTCTCTGCCCCCACGGGTCTCCTCCCCCCAATCCCCCACCCACCCCCCGGATCCTGCCGCCATCCTCTCTGAAATTCCTCCAACAGTCCTGGAGATTGCAGGCCCTGGCTCTTTCCAAGAAATCCTTTTCTTAGACTTTCCCTTAACCTTTGGGCTTGGGCTGGCTCCAGGACGGCACTGTTTTGTTCTGGGCTGTTTTTATTGTTATTCTCTTAAAAATCTGGAGCCAGGATGTCCGGGGGCCCTGGCTCCCTCCTGGGCTGGGCAGTTTCCTTGTGGGCAGGGGACTGGTTGTTGGGGGAGATGTCTTTGGTCGGGGGTTGGTCGGGGGGGGGGGGGGGGGGAGGAGGGGACAGGCCTTCCTGAGACAGAGGAAGTAGGCAGGGGTGTGCCAGGGAGGAAGCCGTGAGGCTGGGGTCTGTCTGGGCCAGGAAAGCCTCTGGGGTGTTCCTGCCACACTGGGTCCATTGTGTTTCCTCAGAGGCCACAAGGAAGGACCCCAGGATTCAGCCAGAATGCTGAATAGCCCTCTCATTTATCAAAGCACCGACATAATGTGCCTGGGACAGATCCAGCCCCTCCCCCAGGAATTTCCAGGAATTCCTCTTGCCACCCAGAGGCTGAAGGGTTAATTGGCGGCGTTGGATGGTAGTGCTCAGCACTCATAGCCGCCCCAAGAGATCACTGCCTTCTGTCCCTTGGAAGTCTAATTTTAAAATCCTGCTCCATCTCAAGTTTAGAGGTTGGGCAGAGCGGGGTTGGTGTCGGGGAGGAATTTGAGTCTATCCCCCGGGTCACATCCGATCCTCACCCCCCAGACCCGACCTGACAGTTCCTGGAAGCCCTCTCCTCTGAAGGCAGCCGGCCTCCACCCACCTGTGTTGGCCTCCAGTCTGGTTCCTCCCAGGCCCAGGCAGCCGCCCCAGTTGGGGTATGGGGGGACCAGGGGCAAGGGCTCGGGCACCATCCCAGGAGGTGGTCAGGCTCCCAGTTCTGGCGTGCCCCCCACCCCGGGTTATCAAGGAGATGTGGGCCTCGGCTTGCCAGATCTTGTGGTTTTTAAAGAACAGGTGGAAATCTGGATTTTCAAACGAAATATTGTAGCTTTTACCAAGCAGCTTCTGAGCCTTGATATAAACCTGCAGTGAACGTGGATGCCGAGACAGAGGGTTTCCTGTTAACCACTGCTTCCTCTTGAAGCCTCTGAATGGCCACCTGGCAGGAGGTGGGCTGGGTGGCGGGAGCCCTGGGTCAAGTCTCAGCTCTGCTTTGGTTTTCTGGGTGCCCTGAGAGGGGCTTTTTTTCCCCTCACCCATCCCGTGATCAGGCAACCTGGGGAAGGACCAGCTGCCCTGCGCTGGGCGGTGGTCCAGCCTCTGGCCTCTCTGATGGGCAGGGCAGCACAGACACAGGCAGGGTGGTCTCCAGGGCCCCAGCGGGGACGTGGAGAGGGAAGGACCTGTAGCTTGTGGAGATGAGGGAGTTTGGGAAGGTTGGGAGCCATGGGAGGCTCAAGAGAGTCATCCAGCCTCTGGCATATGAACTGCAAAAGCTCAGCTGCTTGGCAAGTCAGGGAGATAGCAGGGACAAGAATCCCAAGGAGGTGTATTTCAGCTCTATGGGGGAAAGAGTGTGGAGGCATGAGTCTCCTGGCGCTCAGGTGCGCAAAGCAGGACTTGGCCAAGGAAGCTACCTGCTGGGAGCTCTGCCCTCGTTCAGGGCCTGGGGCACCTTGGTTCAAGGCCCCTGTTTGCCAGTGGATGAAAAATGCGAGGTCCAGAGAGGGCAGGGGTTTGGCGAAGGTCACGCAGCACACTGGCAGGACGCGGGGTGAAGAGGGAAACCGCAGGGCCTGACCCGTCTGCCCACACCTGCCCCCTTCCTTCTCCAGAGACTCAAGTACCTGCTGACCCCGAGGGAACCCAACCGCTGGGCCGTGGAGCGCGAGGGGGCCATGCCCTACAGCTCCCGCACGGCCGTCAACAACACGCTCAGGAAACCCACCCACATCATCGTGGAGACCATGATGTGAGCTCTCTCCGGCGGACAGGCTGTTCTCCTGCTGTTTACTAACATTAGATTCTCGTAGGACCAGGTTTACAGAGCTTTATATTTGCACTAGGGTTTTTGTTTATTTTTTCAATTGTCACAGAAAATGTTACTCTGGGTGTGTGTGTGAGCGTGTGCACGTGTGCGTGTGCTTGTGTGGTGTTGTGTGTATGTGTATTTCCTTTTGATTTGGGGATGTTTTGTACAAAAAAAAACAAACCCACGGGCAGCTGTCCGGGGCAAGGCAGAACTTTCATACAGAATTAGATGTATTTTATGGGGACTTGGTAAAATTTTCTTTGTATTTTTTTTTTTACATGTAACTATGTACACACACAGAGATTTTCAAACACTTTTACCACTTGAATAGCTCTTGCCAGCAATAGATCTCGTTTTTAAAAGCAATCCTTTGGTGCTTATGCAGCTGGCAGAAGGTTCTGCCCCCCACCCTCCACCAGAACACTGGGTGGAATTTTAAAGGTGTCGTACCTGCAGACCTGGTTCAAGTGAAGCAAACAGCTATCTGGCCAGACCCTGGGGGGCTGGAGAGAGGAAGGTGCCTTGTGACGCTTATCTTAGCCAACAAGAGAGATGCCCAAACCGTAAACCAACCCCTCAAGTAAAGGGACTCAGAATCCACAGAGGAGGCCCAACAGCGAAAGTCTGATGCGAAGATGCAGGGAACCTCTGCATCGGGAGGGTCCCTTTTATTTCAGGATTGAGGGTGGATAGTCAGGGCGAGAGGGAGAGGCACCCTTCCCTGGGGTGTCCTCTGGAGCGAGTGGAGGCTGGCCCCGTAGGAACTGGGGGTCTTAAGGCTCCAGACCTCACACGGATGGGTCTGTTGCCTTAGAAGGGGGCTCCTATCAGCTTCCGGCCGACCCCGCAGCTGGCATCTCTCGAAGCTGCCTGTAGGAGAAGCGTGATGTATTTGGTGAGGGGCGAGGGGTGAGCCAGCGGACCAAAGGATGTGCACCCAAGTGTCCGGGAGGGGCCTGGTGTCAGGGGAGGGGATGTTCCTCCCCTCCTCTCTCTACCCTCAGCTTGTCCTCGTCTCCCAGAGGCTCTTGTTGAAGACCCCGGCCCGGCGCCACCCTGGCGCCTAGCAGGGAGTGCCAGGAACAAACTGTCACTGGGGCAGGGTGCTCCCCAAACTCTCCTTCGAGCTCAGGCACGGGTGCAGCCCACGCGGGTCACGTGGGAGCTAAGGTAGCGCTTTCTCTTCCTCCCCTGCAGAAGCCGGGGTCAGGCGTGCAGTAGGTGGGGACCGCAGGCAGAGGCTGAGTCAGGGCAGGCACCCTCCAATGGGCGCCCCTCTCTGAACCAGGACGGAAGGCACCCCACCTTTAGAATCCCACCCAGCCCGCATCTGGACCTAAACTGTGCCATTTAAACAGACACTTCCAAGCCCAGAGTCTCAAGTAAACCGAAACGGCATTGTGCACGAAGAGCAGTGACGCCTTGGGGTCTGTGGAGCGCGTGGTCCAGCTCAGCGTTCAGAGCAGGGGCTCTGTGAGTCCTGGGACCCCCCTCCCCAAGCCTGGGCAGGGGTGGAGCCTCAGATGGCGCCCTCCCAGGGGGCAGAGGGGACTCTGAGCCTCCCATCTTTGGCGTGCGGTCACAGTCCCCTGTCTCCAGGGCGTATACTCTGCCAAACTGTGCCCCATCCTCTTCCAAACCGTCGGCGAGTCTGTGTTCCCATCTCGCTGTGTGTTTATGGTTGCCACTGTGTCTGAGTCGATGGTGGTGTTTTTGTTTTTTCCCAGTTTTATCGAGTAGCAATGTGACCTCTTCTCCTTTGTCTTATGGAACTTTAGTAAACTAACCACTGTCAGTGACTGGGGACAGGTCACGTGCAGGGGCTCGGGGGGCCTCGGACCCCGGCGAAAGGCCACAGCGTTTCGGGATGGTTGGCAAATCGCAACATTCTGGAAATGGCCCGAAAAAGGCCCCTTCTTCTACGATTCCCAGACCAAATTCTAGACCAAAGACACACGCAGACCAAGTCCCCAGGCCCCGCCTGGAAGGAAGGTCAGCCACTCTCTCAGTCCGGGTCCAGGGTGCCTGGCCCCGGTCGCGAGCCTCCTGCCTGACCCCCTAGCTCCTGTGTATTTGTAGAACTCAGCTCTGTGTGTGCCTCTGATGTATCCACATAAAGGAAACTTGTCATTGGAGCTCATGAGTCTGGTTCGCCTGTCTCTGGGCAGCCCCCCACCCCACCCCTCTGCCCACGCTCTGCCTGGGATGGAATTCTGATGTTTGCAGCCAGATCTGGAAGGGAGGCAAGAAGGAGGCTTAAAGGATGTTTCTAGGGGTGCAGAAATGGGGACGGGCCCCAGGACAGTCTCACCTGGGGAGATGCTCCGTGGAGCTGGGCCTGCCTGGGCCCTGTTCATCACTGCAGTCCCCAATGATGGAGAGGCTTCCTGGGTCTCCCAGTCAGCGCCCTCATTGGCAAAGGGGCACGTTCGCCTTGAAGACCAAAGACCAGCCTTATGGCAAAGGGCACGCTCTGTGCCCAGAGTCCGGGGACCCTGTGAGCGTCCTCAGGGGCTGGCTGGACCCCAAGCTGCAGTTCAGTGGGACAGGCAGCCCTGGCCCCCCTGGCTCCCCACCCAGCAGGCCTCTGGGAGCCAGGCATTGGGATCCTGGGATGCAGGAGGCTGCGGGATCTAGCCTGAGGCCACATGGGCCATTCGCAGCCATCACAGAGCAGCCTCGGACAGTTTCTGGGCCCTGGGCAGCTCCCTCTGCAAAGCCTCTGGCCCCACATTCTCACCCCAGGTCCCCAAGACGGTGGAGGAGGGCAGTGTAAGGGGAAAGGGGATCCTACTCAGCCTGGCCCCATGTCCCCGGGTGCCACACAGTGGTCAGGGGCCCAGCCAGCATCTCCCAGCCCTCCCCACCACCGCCCCCCACCATCCCTCCCCACCCCCAGGCCTCAGATACTGGCCAGGAAAGAACCCAAGGGAATCCCCTCGAGGCAGCCAGAGGTCCCATCCAGCCCTCAGACCCAAGGCCAGGGGGGCCCGGCCGTCCGTGTGGACGCCGAGAATATCACTGTGCAAAAAACCCAACAAGCACAAAACGACACACAGCTCAGGCATCAAAACTCGGAGAGGGGCGTGGACACCAGGCGCCAGGGAGCAGCCTCTGTCCCCGAGGGGCGCCCTCTCCAGGGGTGTTGCTGCAGACACATTCTGCTGTGTTCCCTGGGCAGGGGGCTGCTGAAGCATCTTATATATGTGACGTCAAATTGAGATGTCTGCTTCATTGTGGTGTTTTTTTTTTTTTTACCCAATTAATTTTCAAATCCCTAGCAACTGTGACTGTATTTAGCACAAGAGAAAGCTGAGAACGTGGGTCCTTGCCTCCTTCCAGAAATGTCTGGTTCATCAGGACTTTTTTTGAAACTTCAAACTATTTTTAAGATATTTTAAACTTTTGTAAAAGAAAAAAATATATATCGAGCAACAAGAGACTCTTCTGAGGAGCATTTGTATTTGAATAAGATCCTTGGTGTGTAATTCAGTCTCGCTGTATACAAGCTTTTGTGTATAAATGTTTTCTGATACAAATCCCTGTATTTTGCAGGGTGTTTCTTTTCCTCTTTGGCTTTTTAGATAAATATGTATATCAATATTTTAAATTCATCTTTGCTTTTTTTTTAGAGGAGTTTGTAATCACCTTATAACATGAAAATAAAATTTCCTTTTAAAATCCGAAACGTGTGGGTTCCATTCTGACACAGCCGTTTCTCTTTATGTTTAGCAAGCTCTTTACCATTTACAGAGGGCTTTCAGCCCTGCCCCGGGGACATTCCTCAGAGCGGGGTGTTATTCTCTCAGGTTGGAGACACTGAAGTGAATGTTCTGGAGTCCCAGCTCTGGTTGGAAAAGAATTTCCAGGCACGGAGTTTATTAAGAACAGATAGCAGAGATAATGAAGGCAACAGACCGGGAAGAGCCCATGCAAGGTTAGCAGCCACTTCTTACAGTCTCAAGACAGAAAATTCCTGCTGGAAGGCTGGCATTAGGTGATTAGCTGGGGCTTCCCTGTGGCTCAGACGGTACAGACTGCCTGCGATGCAGAAGACGCGGGGTCCCTGGGTTGGGAAGATCCCCTGGAGGAGGGCAGGGCTACCCACTCCAGTGTTCCTGCCTGGAGCACCCCACGGATGCAGGCGCCTGGCGGGCTACAGTCCGTGGGGTCACAGGAGAGTCGGGCACGACTGAGCAACAAGCACTCCGGAGCACGCCTGCCTCGGAGGTGACCTTGGTTCTGGGCTCTGCCTGTGGCCGTGAGGCGAGACTCCGCAGTAGGGTCAAGAGGGGACGGTTTGCCTCCGGGCGCAGGAGTCCCTGAAATTGTGGGCAGTGGGGCTCGAGGCCCCGAATCCCTGGTAGGCTTCAGTGGCTTCTAATAACAGGACTCGGCCATTACCTGGGCCCGGGGTGTCATCTGATCGGAAGCGTCGCGGGCCGCTGGAGGTGCTGCCCACCACGTGCCGGCACCAGGCACCCCCCAGCACTAACACCCTGGTCGGGCTCTGATCGCCGTGGTCCGGGGGCGCTGAAGGTGGGGCGGCTGTGAGAGACCAGCCCCCCCAGGACGGGGCCGCCGACACTGGGCCCTCAGAAGGGACAGCCGTCAGGACCCCGAGGCCAGGGTTGGCGTCGCCACGCTTGGCCTCGGGAACTGTGAGCCCAGCCCGCTGGTACAGATGGGAGAACCGAGGCGGGGAGACCGGCTGGCTGCCCTGAGGTCACGGGGCAGGGGGACATGTGGGGCGGCATTCGCGCCCACTGGCCCAGCCGCCTTTCTGCGTGTGCGAGGTCAGGGGCCTTGAGAGGTCTTTCCCCCGACTCCCGAGACCAAAACAAAAAGTGAAACCCAAAGAACAACGCTTCTGCCTAACTCCTGACACAGACACAACGCTGGAGTAAAACCTCGCTCCCCGCCCCTTCCGGGCACCTAACCACGTGGCCTGTGTTCGTGTCCTGGTCCATCCCTGACTACCTGTGTAAACTCCGTAACCTCTGCCTCCAGCACCCCTTTCTGTTGCTGGCATGACGATGCAGCCGCCTCCAAGGCCATTGGGAGAATCTGGAAGGGAATTTTTTTTTTTTCTTTAGGTGGCTCAGTGGTATGGTAAAGAGTCCATCTGCAATGCAGGAGACAGAGGTTCCATCCCTGGGTGGGGAAGATCCCCTGGAGGAGGAAATCGCAACCCGCTCCAGGATTCTTGCCTGGGAAATCCCACGGACAGAGGTGTCGCAAAAGAGTTGGACACTTAGCGACTAAACAACAACAACTCGTTAATTTGCAGCACTGTGTTAGTTTCAAGTGTAAAGCGACGTGATTCAGTTATATGCACACATGCTTGCTTTTTCTGATTCTTTCCCATTGTAGGTTATTACAAGATACTGAGTACAGTTCCCTGTGCTATGCAATGAGTTAGTCATTCAGGCGTGTCCGACTCTCTACGACCCCACAGACTGTAGCCCGCCAGGTTCCTCTGTCCAGGGAATTCTCCAGGCAAGAATGCTGGAGTGGGAAGCCATTCCCTTCTCCAGTTCTATACAGTAAGTCCTTGTTGTTTATTTTATGTATCGGTGTGTGTGTTAATCTCAAACTCCTAATTCATCGCCTCATCCCCTTTGGTAACCATAACTGCGTTTTCTATGTCTGTGAGTCTATTTTTGTTCTGTAAATAAGTTCATTGGTATTCTCTTTCTTTATTCCACAAATAAGTGATATCATACGCTATTTGTCTTTCTCTAATCTCTAGGTCCGTTCACATTGTTGCCAATGATATTATTTCATTCTTTTTATGGAAGGTTCCCTTCTCTCTGCACACTCTCCAGCATTTATTATTTGTAGACTTAAAAACAAAACAAAACAAAACTTTTGGGGGGAGCCTTAGTTGCATCATGTGGGATCTTTCTTTGCGGCACGTGGGCTCCAGAGCCTGCAGGCTGGGTACTCGGCGGTACACAGGCATGGCAGTTGAGGCCCATGGGGTCCACGTGGCACAAGCCCGGCAGTTGCCTGGTTGCACAGGCTCTGGAGTTGCGTGGGCTCGGATGCCCCGTGGCCTGCGGGGTCCTAGTTCCCCCATCAGGGGTGGAACCTGCATCCGCTGCATTGCAAGGCAGAGTCTTAGTCGCTGAACCACCAGGGAAGTCCCTAGACTTTTGAACGATGGCCATTTGGATTGGTATAAGGTGATACCTCATTGGAGTTTCGGTTTGCATTTCTGTCTGACAGTTAAGGATGTTGAACATCTTCTCATATGCCTGTTGACCGTCTGTTTGTCTTCTTTGGAGAAATAACTATGTTTTCTCCTAAGATTGATTGGATGTTTTGGGGTTTTTTTTTTTCCCCATATTAAACTGTATGAGCTGTTTGTATATTTTGGAAATTAATTAATTAATTCTTTGTCAGTCACATCGTTTGCAAATATTTTCTCCCAGTCCATAGGTTGTCTTTGTTTACAATTTCCTTTGCCGTACAAAAGCTCTTAAGTTGGATTCACTCACTCACTAAGTCGCTTCAGTCGTATCCGACTCTGTGCGACCCCATAGACGGCAGCCCACCGGGCTCCCCCATTAGGTCTCATTATTTATGTTCATTTTTATCTCCATTACTCTAGGAGATGGATCCAAAAATGCCCTGCTGCGGTTTATGTCAGAGTGTTAGGCTGATGTTTTCCTCTAGGAGTTTTATAGTATATGGTCTTATTTTTAGGTCTTTACTCCATCTTGAGTTGATTTCTATATATGGTGTTAGAGAATGCCCTAGCTCTGTGCGTTCTTGCCTCCTCTGTTGTGTGTTAGCTGACCGCATGTGTGCGGGTTTATTTCTAAGCTTTCCTTCCTGTTGCACTGATGGTCACATCTGCTTTCTGTGCCACCGCTCTTGTGTTTTGAGACTGTAGCTTTGTAGAACAGCCTGAGGTCAGGGAGCTTGATTCCTCCCTCCCACCCCGCTCTTTCTCAAGATTGCTCTGGCTAACTTTTGTGGGTCTTTTGTGTTTCTATACAAACTGGAAGAAAAAAAAAAAAAACGGTTGTTCTTGTTCTGTGAAAAACGCCATTGGGAATTTGAGAGGGATTGCCCTAACTCTTTTGAACTGTGGTGTTGGAGAAAACTCTTGAGAGTCCCTGGGACTGCAAGGAGATCCAACCAGTCCATCCTAAAGGAGATCAGTTCTGGGTGTTCATTGGAAGGACTGATGTTGAAGCTGAAACTCCAATATTTTGGCCACCTGATGCAAAGAGCTGACTCATTTGAAAAGACCCTGATGCTGGGAAAGATTGAGGGCAGAAGGAGAAGGGGGTGACAGAGGATGAGATGGTTGGATGGCATCACCAACTCAATGGACACGGGTTTGGGTGGACTCCAGGATTTGGTGATGGACAGGGAGGCCTGGCGTGCTGTGGTTCATGGGGTCACAAAGAGTCAGACACGACTGAGCGACTGAACTGAACTGCCCTGCCTCTGCAGATTGCCCTGGGCGACGTGGTCATCTTAACAAAACTGAGTCTTCCAGTCCGAGAACAAGGTAGACCTCCCCATCTGTTAGAAGCAGCCTTGCAGAGCACTCAGACATGCTGGGCTCGCAGCCAGGTTGTAGGACCAGGGTCCCCTCTCCGTCTTGCTGGTCCAATCCACACCTCCTTCCCATCTCAGATGTTTCCCTAGCCTGTCCCTGCCCCCAGCACTAGGGGGAACCGCAGTGCTCTGAGCACGTCTGACCCCCAGCTACGCCAGTCGAGCCACGCAAACGCACCTGGTGTGACCCAGGGCCTGCCTGCACCCCTCCCAGACACGGGGCTCACGCCATCCTGCGGAGCTGATGGCGGGGCGGCACTTGCTCTGCCCATGCAGAGCCGTGGTTCCCCCAGCCAGGTCCACGCTGCCCTCTGGGCTCCTCCTGCGCTGGAGGCCCAGGAGAGACTCAGGGACATCCCTGGGCCTCCACCCCCAGGTAAAAGGGGCTCCATACAGCAGACCCACTGCTCATCCGCATCAGTGGTTTCCCCTGCACACAGGATAAAATCCGTAGTCCCCAGCCAAGCCTCACTACCGGGCCCTGCGACCTCCAGCCCTGCACCCCTCCCTGGCCTGCTTTCTCTTCCTGGGCCCACCAGGCTCTGTCCACCTGGGGGTCCTTGCACTTGCTGTGTCCTCTGCCTGGACACTGTTCCTCCAGATCTGAGCATAAATGTCACCTTCCTGCTCCTTGAGCTAAACCCCTCCTGGTCACTTTACCCTTTGACCCTCTGTTGTTCCAGCCTCCAGGGCCTCCTGTCCCTCCTGGCATCATTGGTGGCCCACTCACTGGTTCACTGTCTTCCATGAGGATATAAGCCTCCTGCATGAACACAGGCCTTCGTCTGTCTCGTTTCTGCTGTTGGCCCAGGTGGGAGAATGAGGTGGTGTGTGTGCGTTTAGCTGCCATCTGTGTCTGAGTCTTTGCAACCCCATGGACTGTAGCCTGCCAGGCTCCTCCGTCCATAGGATTCTCCAGGCAAGAATACTGGAGTAGGTTGCCATGCCCGCCTCCAGGGCATCTTCTGGACCCAGGGATCGAACCCAGGTCTCCTGTGTCTCCTGCAATGCAGGCGGACTCCTCACCTGCTGAGCCACTGAGGAAGCCCAAGCACGTTACTACTTTCTGAGTTCACGAATTACTCAAGAGCAGGTGAGCTGTGACAAGATCCAAAATAGCCAGGCTGGGATGTTCTTTCTTTGTTTTTTTCTTAAAGATATATATATATATATTTTTTTTTTGGATGCGGACCATTTTTAAAGTCTTTACTGAGTTTGTTACAATATTGTTTCCGATTTATGTTTTGGTCGTTTGACTGTGAGCCCTGTGGGATCTTACCTCCACGGCCACGGACAGAACTGGGAGGCCCCACACTGGGAGACGAAGCCGTAACCGGACCACCAGGTGGGTCCCTGTGATTTAAGTTGACGTATATTTAACTTCTGTGCAGAGCACATCATGAGAAACGCTGGGCTGTATATTGTCACCCTGCTTATTTAACTTGTATGCAGAGTACATCATGAGAAACACTGGGCTGGAAAAAGCACAAGCTGGAATCAAGACTGCCAGGAGAAATATCAATAACCTCAGATATGCAGATGACACCACCCTTATGGCAGAAAGCAAAGAATGAATGAGCCTCTTGATGAAAGTGAAAGAGGAGAGTGAAAAAGTTGGCTTAAAGCTCAACATTCAGAAAACGAAGATCATGGCATCTGGTCCCATCACTTCTTGAGAAATAGATGGGGAAACAGTGAAAATAGTGTCAGACTTTATTTTTTGGGCTCCAAAATCACTGCAGATGGTGATTGCAGCCATGAAATTAAAAGACGCTTACTCCTTGGAAGGAAAGTTATGACCAACCTAGATAGCATATTCAAAAGCGGAGACATTACTTTGTCAACAAAGGTCCATCTAGTCAAAGCTATGATTTTTCCAGTAGTCATGTATGGATGTGAGAGTTGGACCATAAAGAAGGCTGAGGGCCGAAGAACTGATGCTTTTGAACTGTGGTGTTGGAGAAGACTCTTGAGAGTCCCTTGGACTGCAAGGAGATCCAACTAGTCCATCCTAAAGGAAATCAGTCCTGAATATTCATTGGAAGGACTGATGCTGAGGCTGAAACTCCAATACTTCGGCCACCTGATGGGCAGAACTGATTCATCTGAAAAGACCCTGATGCTGGGAAAGATTGAGGGCAGGAGGAGAAGGGGACGGCAGAGGATGAGATGGTTGGATGGTATCACCGACTCAGTGGACATGAGTTTGAGTAAACTCTGGGAATTGGTGATGGACAGGGAGGCCTGGCATGCTGCAGTCCATGGGGTCACAAAGAGTCGGGTACAACTGAGCGACTGAACTTGAACAGAACTCTGCATATAAGTTACATAAGCAGGGTGACAATATACAACCTTGACGTACTCCTTTCCCAGTTTTGAACCAGTCCGTGTTCCACATCCAGTTCAAACTGTTGCTTCTTGACCTGCATATGTTTCTCAGGAAGCAGGTAAGGTGGCCTGGTATTCCCATCTCTTGAAGAAATTTCCACAGTCTGTTGTGATCCACAGTCAAAGTCTTTAGTGTAGTCCATGAAGCAGATGTATTTCCGGCTCATCTCTTAACCCCAAGCTCCTATTTTATCCCTTCACCCCATATTTCTCCTCTGGTGATCATAAGTTTGTCACCTATTTCTGTTTCGTAAATAAGTTCATTTGTATCCATTTTTCTAGATTTTACATGTAATTGATATCACGTAATATTTGTCTTTGTCTGACTTACTTCACTTAGCATCGTAATCCACAGGCCCATCCATGTTGCCACAAGCGGCATTATTTCATTCTTTTCTGGCTAGTAATATTCCAGTGTGTGTGTGTGCGTGTGTGTGCGTGTGTGTGCGTGTGTGTGCGTGTGTGCGTGTGGGGGGGCGTGTGTGTGCGTGTGTGTGTGTGTGCGTGTGTGCCTGTGTGTGCGTGTGCGTGTGTGTGCATGTGTGCGTGTGTGCGTGTGTATGCGTGTGTGCATGTGCGTGTGTGTGCGTGTGTGTGCGCGTGTGTGTGCGTGCATGTGTGCGTGTGCTGTGTGCATGTGTGCGTGTGCGCGTGTGTGTGTGCGTGTGCGCGCGTGTGTGCGTGTGCGTGTGCGTGTGTGTGCGTGTGTGTGTGCGTGTGTGCGTGTGTGTGCGTGTGTGTGCATGTGCGTGTGCGTGTGTGCATGTGTGCGCGTGTGTGCGTGTGCGTGCGTGTGCGTGCGTGTGCGTGTGTGTGCGTGTGTGTGCTGCGTGCGTGCGTGTGTGTGCGTGTGTGTGCATGTGCATGTGCGTGTGTGTGCGTGTGTGCGCGTGTGTGCGTGTGCGTGTGTGCGTGTGTGTGCATGTGCGTGTGTGTGTGCGTGTGTGCGCGTGTGTATGCGTGTGTGCGCGTGTGTGTGCGCGTGTGCATGTGTGTGTGCGTGTGCGTGTGTGTGCGTGTGTGCGTGTGTGTGCGTGTGTGCGCATGTGTGCGCGTGTGTGCGTGTGTGCGTGTGGCATCTTCCTTGCCGTTCAGCTGTCAGTGGACACTTAGGAGGCATTTGGGTCTTGGCTATTGTAGGTAGTGTTGCAATGAATGCTGGGCTGCAAGAGTCTTTTCCAGTTATGGTTGCCTCTGGTTGTGTGCCCGAGCGTGGCATTGCCAGATCATAGGGTAGGTGTCTTTTTAGCTTTTCCATAAAAACCCGAATACTTTGCTCCGTTGTGGTGGCTACCAGTGCACATTCGCACCAAGAGTATAGGAGGCTCCCTTTTATCCAGGTCCTCACTCACAGCTGTTGTTTGTAGACACTTATAAAAATTATTTTTTTGCAATAGAGCTGCTTTACAATGCTGTGTCAGTTTCTGCTGCATAGCAGAGTGAATTGGCTATATATATGTGTGTGTGTGTGTGTGTGTGTGTGTGTGTATGCCTTATTTTTGGACTTCCTTCCCAGTTAGCCACCAGAAAAGATTGAGTAGATTTCACGGTGCTAGACAACAGGTTCTCGTTAGTTACCTGTGTTATAAGATCCCCTGGAGAAGGAAATAGCAACCCAGCCAGTATTCTTGCCTGGAAGATCCCATGGCTGGAGGCGCCTGGCAGGCTGCACTCCATGGCCTTGCAAAGAGTTGGAAACGACTTCACGTTCGCTTCACTTTCAGACATAGCAGTGTATATCTTTAGTATACAGTTCATGGGATTCTCCAGGCCAGAGTACTGGAGTGGGTAGCCTTGCCCTTCTCTAGGGGATCTTCCCAACCCGGGGATCGAACCCAGGTCCCCTGCCTTGCAAGCGGATTCTTTACCAGCTGAGCCACCAGGCAAGCCCAAAAGTGAAAATGAAAGTCACTCAGTCATGTCCGACTCTTTGCGACAGTCCATGGAATTCTCCAGGCCAGAATACTGGAGTGGGTAGCTGTTCCCTTCTCCAGGGGATCTTTCCAACCCAGGGACTGAACCTTGGTCTCCCGCACTGCAGGTGGATTTTTCTGTAGCTCAAACAGTGAAGAATCTGCCTGCAGCACAGGAGACCCAGGTTTGATTCCTGGGACGGGAAGATCCTTTGGAGAAGGGAATGGCTACCCACTCCAGTATCCTTGCCTGGAGAATCCCACGGACAGAAGAGCCTGGCGGGCACGGGGTTGCAGAGAGTCGGACATGACTGAGGGGTTGCGAGTGTGCGTCTTTAGGTCCCAGCATCCTAGGTCCCTCTGCGCCAGCCTTGCACGTGTTCTCTGCGTCTGTGTCTCTATTTCTCCCTAACATAAAAGCTCACTTTATCATTTTGGGGGTTCCACATAGAAACAACATCACACAATGTGGGTTTTACTCTTTCTGAAGGACTATACTCTGACGGTCTCTAAGCCCATTCACAGCTCTGCAAATGGCACGATTCGGTTCATCTTATGAACACTGCTCCACTGTACATATGACACACATTGTGTTTGTCCATCACCCTGTTGTTGAATGTCTAGGCTGCTTCCATGTCTTGGTTTTTTTAAATAGAGTTGTGTGAACATTGAGGTGCCTCTATCTTTTGGAATATTTTACAGGTGTATGTAGTAGACATTATTATGAACCCCATTCTGACTGCTGCGAACTGATACCTTATTTTAGATTTGATTTCAATTACTCTAATCATTTTCAGTGTTGAGCATATTGTCACAGACTTTCTACTTATATAAAAAGAGTGAACAAACTACCTCCTGAAATTGACACCAGGAACCGTGGAGGCTGTGACTTTTCCAAGCTCCTCGAGACCAGAGGTTTGGACCAGCATCCTTTAGGAGCACTGGGGACTCTGGTCCCAGCCGGAGCCAACCAGGCCATACAGGTTTAAGAGGGGGCTCAACTGAGGGCACCCTGCCTGCCTGTCTGGACCCCACCCCAATCCGGCTGTGGCATCAAACCCTGGCCAGGGCCAAGGACAGGACAGGATCGCAAGGCAAAAGGCCAAGGCTATGAAGTAGCCACTGCTTGTCTTTGCTTGTCTTTCATTCCCTGATGCCAGAGCCCTGTTGGAGGATAGCCGATTTGCAGAGTTGTGCTTCTTGTCAGCGCCTGATTGAGGTATTACGTATCCATGAGTATATCCTATTCTTTTTGGATTCTTTTACCACAGAGATCATTGCAGAAAGTGGGGCAGAGTGCTGGACACAGGTGTTTGTAGAGCACTACAGAAACGGGGGGAAAGGAAGGAAGGAATGAGCTAATCCTGAAGATTCTCTCTCAGAGTTTCCGATTTCCGTTTGTTAGAGACCCAGATGTCTGTGTATACGTGGAAGGAAGGAGATAATCCTTTTGATTATCTATTACAAATGCAGACTGCTGTGTCTATGTTAGTCCCGACACCCTGATTAATATTGGACCCTTCAATTTTGAGGGGGGAGCCCTTTGGATTCTCAGGGACTCTTTTTGGTTGTAAATTACTTGTTTTGCGTCAGTTTCTTCATTTCTCCCCAAAGGGGCAGGATACCGTCTTGTCACCCTCTGCCTCGCTGCCTTCACTTAGAGAGTGAGCCTTCAGACGCCATCCAGTGGTAGCATTTCACAGTGGCAGTGGCGTTTCTCGTGGCCGAGTGATCGGTCACCACACACGTGTGCCACAGCGTCCCAACGCTTTATCTATCGGTGCGTTTCCCTGTCGTGACTGGTGTAAGCAGTGCTGCGGTGAGCTGCCATTGCCTTCTCTGACATCCTAAGTAATGAAAAAAACTGTTGGGGTGTGTGTATATTTTTGAATGGTGGATTTTGGGGGGTACAGGCCCCACTCTGGGTGTGTCACATCCTAGGTTTAGCTTCTCTTGATATTCTTTTCAGGCATTGGGAAAGTGTCCATTAGACTGGAGTTGCCCGTGTGCCTTCCCACCAAGAGTGGAGGGGGCTTCCCTTTCCTCCAGACTCTCTCCCCCATTTATTTTCTGTAGACTTGTGAGGATAGCCCTTCTGACTAGTGGGATTGGATTTCTCAGCATTTTGATTGGCTTGCCTGCACCAATTAAGGATACTGAGCATCTGGCCCTGTGGTGGAGTTTTCAGTTTTGTTTTTTCTTTTTCCTTCAAGTGTGTGAAGAAAATTTACCTGTGCCAGTTGGTGTCTTGAGTCACTTGTGTTTGGAAATTATTTCTGCAGTAATCACCCCAGGGCATGTCCTGAGGGTCTCTATGCACTGTGTCCTTTAAGCTTTAATCTGTCAGAGATTTTGCTGGTTCTGTGTTTTCATACTGTACGTAGTGTGACCGTGAAGGATTGGGGGCAAGCGTCTTTTTGAATGATGGTTTCTCAAGATACAGGCCCATGCATGGGAAGGTCAGATCCTAAGGTTAGCCTCTCTTGACAGTATTTGTGTGTGTGGCATTTCGACACTGTCTATCACACTGGACCTGGCCGATGTACACTGTTACCCACAGCGTAGGGAACTTCCCTTTCCTCCGCTATCTCCCGCATTTAATGTTTGTAGGTTTTGAGAATGTCCGTTATGGCAGGTGAGATGTGATTTCTCTTTGCTCTTTTGATTGACATTCCTACAGTAATTAGCGATGCTGAGATTTTGTTCTGTGGTGGATGTTGGGGTATTTTATTCCTTAAAGGGTATGAGGATAACTGACCACTGGCATTGGGCTTTTTGAAAGTCAGGTGCTTTTGGAATTTTTTTTTGCATTACTTAGACAGGATGTCGGAGAAGGCAATGGCACCCCACTCCAGTACTTTTGCCTGGAAAATCCCATGGATGGAGGGGTCGCACAGAGTCGGACACGACTGAAGCGACTTAGCAGCAGCAGCAGCAGGCCTTGTGGGTGAGAGGACCAGGAGGCGCCAGAGCGCAAGGTGTAGTTACAGAAAATGTCCACCAGATGGCAGCACCACCCATGCCCAACTCTGATTCCGGGGCCAACTAGAGCCTTAGGCAAAGTGGGACTCCCAGGACTGAATGAGAGTGGGATGTGCCCGAGGACGCACTTGCAGGCTTCATTCTCACTAATTCTTCTCCGAATGATTCACACCTTCCATCTCAGAACGAACGCCAGCCTTGGACACAGCACCTTGTTGAGGGCTTCGGTGGCTGCACACACAGGAAGGAGGCTTGAGGTGCGAACCCAGGTCAAGCGCAGGCTCGGTGACTCTCCCGCCATGGTCCCAGTAGAGACTCTGGTCTCAGCCCGAGCAGAGGACACACCGAAAGTTAAAGCGGTTGCTCACCGAGGCCACTCTGCCAGGCCGACCCGGTTGCTCTAGGTGTGTTCCATCCTCCTGACTCACATCCGGCCCTTCACTGTGTATTTCTAACCCTCTGTTAGTGTTTAATTCCCAGACTCTATTTCTCGGTAGTGAATTCATCCTATTATATGACTTTTCTTATTTTTATTAGAGAGACAGCTTATGGTGTCTTTGGCTTTCATCATATAGTGTGTCATCCTTACAGGTCCTGTGGCTACAGGTGGTAGGTATAACCTGATTCTTTCGGTGGTGGGTTTATTTTAGATTGAGATACAGTCCATCGACTCTATATAGCAGTCTTCTAGATTTAATCTGTCAAGGAGACGCGGTTGGTTCTGCGTCTTACGTCTATAAATAGTGCTGCAGGGAAGGATCAGCTGCATGTGTATTTTGGAATGATGGTTTTCTGAAGATACAGGCCCATGTGTGGGAATATCTGATTCTAGGCTTGCCTCTCATGAATAGATTTTTGCATCTGGTGACTGTCCATTATGAGATCCCCGGCCAGGTACACTCTTCCTGACAGAGCATGAGGGTTCCATTTCTCCTAGGCTGTCTCCCACATTAATTGTTTCGAGACTTTGGAGGATGTCCATTCGGATGGGCGGGCTGTGATTTCTTGTTGTCATTTTGATTGGCATTCCCACTGCGATTCAGATGCTGAGCCTCTTGCTCTGTGCTGGATTTTGAATTTTCCCCCAAAGGGTATGAGGATAATTTGCCCCTGGCGTTGACTTCTTGAATACCAGTTGTGTTGGGAATTTATTCTTGCACTATGCCCCCGCCCCTGCCCCCAGCGCTTTTCCTGAGGTCAGCTGTTTTCAGAGTCCCCCAGGCCTTGTGGGTGAGAGGACCAGAAGGCACCAGAGCGCAAGGTGTAGTTACAGAAAGTGTCCACCAGATGGCAGCAACATCCATGCCCAACTCTGATTCTGGGCCAAACTAGAGCCGTAGGGTCAGTGGACTTTCTGGACGGTGAGTGAGAGTGGAACGTGCCCGAGGACGCAATTTAGGGCTTCAGTCTCACTAATTCTTCCCCCTCAAGCTGCTCACCTCCCATCTCAGAACGAACGCCAGCCTTGGACACAGCACCCTGCTGAGGGCTTCGGTGGCTGCACACACAGGTGCGAACCCAGGTCAAGCGCAGGCTCGGTGACTCTCCCGCCACGGTCCCAGTGGAGACTCTGGTCTCAGCCCGAGCAGAGGACACACCGAAAGTTAAAGCGGTTGCTCACCGAGGCCACTCTGCCAGGCCGACCCGACCTAGCTGCAGTGCAGTCAGGGCACTCCAGCCGGCTCAGGCGCCAGGGACAATGGAGCAGCCCAAGGCAGGGAGGGCGCAGGGGCTAGAAGAGGCATTTCCCTTCCCTTTTAAGTCACCCACGTGCTGTGGTTTGAAGGTGTCGCCAGCGTCTGCTGGAGGAGAGGTGATCTGAACAGCGGCGCGTGCTCTGAGTGCACACCAGCCTGATGCAGGTCTCTGGTCTCCAGGACGATATCGATCCTATCCTCCTGGGGCGTCTTTGGCCACAGAGCTTATTTGAGAAGGTCCAGCAATGTGCTCCGGTCCTTGTAGTTTCTCTCTCCCTGATTCAGGCCTCTGCATATGAGGAAAAACGGATGGAAAGAACCCCCCTCCTTCCTCCCTCATACACACAGAAATCTCTGTCTAACCTCTAACAGAGACCTGTGATCAATACTGCAGAGAGGACCTGCTTCCTTCCGGATATGCACTGAAAATCGTGTGGCTAGATAACGAACCAGCACCTGATGCTCAGCTCGGTGCTCGGCCTTCCGCAACGAGCTCTGTCCAAAACAGACTAAACTACACAGACTCTGTGGAAAAGTCATGCCCGAGTCAGCCGGCTGGACACCGAGGACACGTGCACCACTACAAATCGACCACTGCGAGAATCCATCAGCTGGACACGAGAGGGAGGGACGCAAGGAAGGAAGGAAAGAAAGGGAAGGGAAGCCACGCCTCCTTTCTTTCCTCCCACCTCCCTGACTTGGGCTGCGAAACCTACCGTTGAGGCCCAGGGCTGGGCCGAGTGAGGGTCCACACAGCCTAGCAGCCCGAGGACACCTCTACTGCCTGCTCACCTCTGGCTCGGCACGGAGTTCTGATGACCCCAGGCAGCGAGGATCCTGGAGGCTGGAGTCACTTGGCCTCCGCCTCTCTGGTGCTGGGCTTCCCAGCGCGAGCCTCCTTTCTGACAGTCCAGCTTCCTGGGCAATGAGCAGTCTCAGCAGGGTACAGGGGCCCTCATCGTGATCGGTCTTGAAGGGGCACGGTGGCGACGTTTTAGGGGGAGTAACGAACACACGTCCTGGGGTGCTTCTAACGCACATCCCACGCTCACTCCCAGCCCAGGAGGCTGCCTTTCCCTCTAGCTTGGTGGCCTAAGAACCAGAGGCCGGCACGAAGAAGTGCTGCCACCTTCCGGACATTTCCTCTAACAACAACTTTCCCGCGTTTATTTTCCCATCTGATTCACAAGGCCTGGGTTGTGTCAATAACCCTATTCTCAGGAAATAGCCTGCAGTAGATAATGCTAAAAAAAAAACTGAATCTCAGCTGACTTTCAGGAAGTCAATTTGAAGAGGTAAATATACTCACACTGGTGATAGATAGAGAAATAAGTAAATAATCCATACCCCAAGATGTTCAAGATCCCTAATATTCAGGAGAATGCCAAGCAAACCTACAAAAGAGGGGTCACTCCCCCAAGCAGGAGGTCCATTCATTAAAAGTCTACAAACAGTAACTGCTGGAGCGACCAAGGAGGAAAGGAGCCCTCCTACACTGTTGCTGGGAATGTACACTGCTAAGAGCCACTGGAAAACGCTCTCCGACACCCTGAACCACGCTTACAGCAGAGCAGGCCCCTGATCTGCCATTTTCTCTCCCGGCTGTATGTCCAGAGAAAGCTCTAACTGGAAAAGAATGCACCCCAGTCTTCACAGCAGCACTGTTTCCCCACGCCCACGCAGAGCAACCAGCAAACTGTCCACCCGGGAAACGAGTGGAAAAGGGAGCTGTGCTAGAAATAGACGACGGGCTGTGAGCCAGAAAAAGAGATGCAATGCGCCACTGGCAGGAACACGGGTGCACCCACGGAGACCCTCCACCCGCTGAACCACTTCACACAGAGGCGGGCCAGGAAGACCCGCTGTCACACGTGGGTGGGGGTGGGGCATAGACGGAAGAGGCCGGCTTTGCAAACGACACGGTGGCTCAGAGACTTCAGCCAGAGAAGTAGGTTTACAGAAGCGGAGGAGACGGTGGGGCGGCAAGGGAGGAGGCCTGGATTGACATGCACAGACGTGTGCGTGTGTGTGTGTGTGTGTGTGTAACAGATAATATAGAAGGGCCTGAGATTGAGGAGGCCTGGATTTACACAGAAATATGTGTGTGTGTGTGTAACAGATAATATAGAAGGGCCTGAGATTGAGGAGGCCTGGATTGACATACACAGAAATATATGAGTGTGTGTGTGTGTGTAACAGAGAATAGAGAAGGGCCTGAGATTCAGCACATGGAACGCTCCTCAAACTTCTGAAATTCTCAACAGCAAAAGAATCCGAAAGTGAAGAGATATGCTCTATGTATAAATCAAGGACAGCAAACCAGTCCATCCTAAAGCAAATCAGCCCTGAATATTCACTGGAAGGACTGATGCTGAAGCTGAAGCTCCAATCCTTTGGCCACCTGATGCGAAGAGCCGACTCACTGGAAAAGACCCTGATGCTGGGAAAGACTGAAGGCGGAGGAGAAGGGGAGACAGAGGATGAAGTGGCTGGATGGCATCACCGACTCGATGGACGTGAGTTTGAGTGAACTCTGGGAGACAGTGATGGACAGGGAGGCCTGGCGTGCTGCAGTCCTTGGGGTTGCAAAGAGCAGGACACAACTGAGCGACTGAACCAAGCCGGTAAGTTGACTCAAGCTGCTGTACATCGAAAACAAACAGCAGTGTAAATCAACTATACTCCAACATGTCGTAAAAATGAAACTGGAAAAAAAGGTAACGAAAGAAAAGGCCTGGGATAATGCTCTGTCCTCCTTGTCTTGGGCTGCTTGGTATTACATCCCTGGAGCCTGAGCCAGCTTTGCTCCCATGGCTGAACTGCTCTGGGGCTGAGAGGCCTGGTGTGCGTGGGCTTGCAACCGAGCCCCACTTTGCTCCTGGAACACATCTGTTTTGCTCCCGATACGACCGCAGTCTCCAGATCTAGGCAGACCGTCCTATAGCTAAAGCTAGCCTGGTACCCCTGAGCGGCGGTGGGCCTTCTGGCCAGGAGGAGTTTAAAAAACCTCACGTAACCTCTGCGTGCCCTGGTGTTGGGTCCCCACCTCAGCCTCCCCGCTCCGAGTTACCCCTTCTACGAATCACCGGCCACTGAGGAGGCCGTGTGTGCAAGGCTTGGGATGTTTTTTTTTTGTCTCGGGTTGAATCTTAAGGGGGCATAAGTGGTGAGACACAGGCCCGTAGTTCTTTGCTCAGGCACATTCTTCATGAAGAACACGTCCCCTAAGGCTCTAGCTCCCCCAGGAAGCACCGGAGGTGTAAAAAAAGGCTCCTCATGGATGTTGCCCATAACAACTTTAGTTAAAAGTATCGGGATTACAGTATCCTTCCCTGTATATTTTTGTCTCCTCTGTCGAAGATTAATTGATCAGATGCTTGTGGGTTTATCTGTGAGCCCTGTATTCCCTCCTATGGATCTATACATCCATTTCTACGACAGCGGCGTGCTGCTTTGATGACCGTAGCTTTGCAGTGCTGTGTAAAGTTTGGGAGGCTTATGCCTTGTTGTACGTTCTTTCTCTTTGGGATTGCTTTTTGCAATTCTGGGTCTTTGGTGGTTCCATAAAAATTTTAACAATTACTTTCCCTCGTGTTGTGAAAAACACCATCAGTAACTGGGAGAGGTATCGCAAACCAATGATTTATTTTTTAAAGCAGACACCTTAATCCAGGTGGTTGTAAATAGTTTTATTTTTTTAAAAAACCACCCCAACAGCAATCTCCCACCCAACCCCCAAGTCATTGCAACTTGTGGGGGAGAGGTCTGTACACGTGTCCCCAGACAGACCCCAAATGGCCTTTACAATTTGGCGCCACTTGTCACGTTGTGCTTCCCGAGAGCCCTAAGAAAACCCCTTGTAGAAAAATACTTTACAAGGAATACGCTCTAATCTCAGCCAGAGAAAAATACAGCTTTTAGGGGGTGGGAGGGGCACGTCGCGGGGGGCTGTACTGAAAATGCATAGGCAGGCAGGACGCTCGCTGGGAGACGGTGTCAGGAAACGTCGATTCTGGGGTGACCAGTCCCCGTGAGAACACAGAGGAATACTGCACATGAGAAGGCCAGCTGCAGCCAGGAGGCTCACCCGCGGGGCCCAGCTGCAGACGTCTGGGGGAGTGGCAGAGGCCTCAGCCCGAGGATGGGGGTGCTGGCCGGGTTCAGGGCGCGTCTTCCTCCGACAGGCAGAGCTGGCTCTGAGACCATCCCCGCCCTCATCGTGCAGAGGGGTCGGCCCGGATGGGGCACACAGCAACACGCAGTGACCCAGCGTGCAAACAACACAGCTCTGGGGTCCTCACCAAGCCCCTTGAGGGGAAGAGCGTTATTCTGGGGACACAGGGGTGCAAGGTGGAAGGTACGGGAGGGTGGCGCCTCTGTTTTCCTGGGACCCTGTTAAGAGCTGGGCAGGGTCCAAGCACGGCCGGAGAACTGGCTGAATGCTTTCTGCCCACCTCCATCCCCGGGGTGGGGTGGGGGCCCAGCCCTGACCTCCAGGTAGATGTCCCGGGCCCTTCTCCAAACCCAAAGGTAGCAGAACATGAGGAAAACCATTTTAAGCGATGCTGGTGCTTCCAGATTTTCAAGCAAGAATCAACTTCCCTCCATGACCTCTTTGGACACTGTCGCTCCCAGGAGTGAGAAGGAATGGCCTGTCTCCCCCCCGCCCCTCCAGTCTCTCCATCTGCTTCTGTCCCCTCCTCCGCTGACCTGGTGAGGAGCTGGATCCCCTCACATGCATCCTGTTTCCAAGGTTCCCCATCTTCATGGTCACAGCAGGTGAAGGGAACACCCCTGGGTCTTCGGTCCGAAAACGACTCCCTCCCGCCCTGAGGGGCCTGGGCTGAGAAGGGTGCACTCATACGGAGCAATGGCCATGAGTCTGATGAGAGCAGTGGGAGAGATGGACAGCCTGAAGCCTGCTTTGTGAAAGCTCACCCAACGGGCCCAGAAATGCAATCTCAAGTCACAGAAGCTTCAACCAGAGTCTCAGAAATGGAAGAACTGCTCAGAGGGCCTGGGATTTGAGACGCCCATGGTCCAAGTCTGCTAAGTGTGGCATGGAAGGATGTGCCGGTGAGCCCCGGACCCAGATTCTGGAGAGAAGGGGGTTGGCCCCCTTCTGTCTTTCCTGGCGGGAGGCCGTCCAGATCAAGTAGCCCCCAGCCTCACCCTAGATGCTCCCCTGAGGGGAAACTAACCATCCCTGAGAAGCTGCACACCCCTGCCTGTGATCACGCAGCTGGGATCGGCTCCTCTTGCTCACCTCCTGAGACAGGGAGTTCACTCCTGCCCTGAAGTCACTCGGCTCCACAGCTCTGCTGGGCGATCGCTCCCTGCATGGCGCTGAGCTGTGCCCGCACTGGGTGCTCTTCCCAGGGGCCCTGCAGGGACCTGGAGTAGCCCCTTTACTCCTGGCTGAGCAACCTGCCTTCACCTCTGTTGGGCGCCCCGCCCCACCCTGGCACATCTCAGAGGCCCAGTTGGAGAAAGACCTCAATGTCACTGGAACAGGCCCAGACCCCGGCCACCACAGACTGGAGGACAAAGTCTGATCCGAGCCTGCCCGATGACAGACGGACGAGCGGGTGGCCACTTCTCCAGTCTGGCTGCAGGTGTGGGAGCCAGGATCTTCCTGGATGTCCAGATCACAGGCCGACTTCAGAGCATCCGTGGGCCACTGGGGCTGGGCGCTCGCGGGGACCGGCTGGTCTGGGCCAGCGGGTTGCGGCTGATGATCAGCTCCACGACGTCGCCCGCGTCGGCCAGGAGCGGCACGGTCAGGCAGCAGTCAAGGTCCCGCGTGCGGACGTGGTTGACCTGCACATGCGCGCCCACGGGGCAGACGGCACCCACTCAGCCTGGGCTCAAGCGGGTGAGGACTTCCCAACACGCAGACCCTGCCCGGCCTAGACACGTGTCAGTCTGAACACTGATACAGAGGTGGGCACTCCCATTTAACTCTTTTAACCCTTCCACACATCCTTCACCCTCCAACACCTGCACCTTCTCTCTGTTTGTTAACATCACAAGCAGACCACACGCTGAGCCTCCTGCCCAGCAGGGGCACGAGCAAGGGTGTGCCCACTCACATTTCCCAGGCTCCCTTGCTGTGAGATCGCTGCCATGGAGTCTGGGGCATTTCCTAGAGGGTGGACCCTCCCCGAGCCCAGGTGGAATAAGACACACGGTGGACATATAGGAGAGGTGATAAATAAATGTTCATGTGCGTTAAATCACTGAGATTTGGTGACTTCTCTGTTGGTCCAGTGGTTAAGAATCTGCCCACTGATGCAGGGGACCTGGGTTCAATCCCTGGTCCAGGAAGATCCCACATGCCACAGGGCAACTAAGCCAGCATGCCACAACCACTGAGCCAGCACTCTAGAGCCTGTGTGCTCCAGCTACTGAAGCCACCAGCATATCCTACAGCCTGGGCTCTGCAACGAGAGAAGCCACGGCAATGAGAAGCCCATGCGCCCCGACTAGGGAAAGCCTGAGCACAGCCACCAACAGCGAGCACAGCCAAAACTAAAATAAAAATATTTTAGGCAAGCAAAACTTAAAAACCACTGAGATGTGGGCTTGTTTGTTACCGCAGCATAACTTAGCCTAACCTCACTGATAAAACTGTGCGGTCAGCCCCTTCTCTCAGATGAAGCAGCTGGCTCTCAGAGATGGGAAGCCACCTGCCCAAGGCCACCCAGCCAGGGTAGACGTTGGGCTTTCTTCCCACCCTGGGGCTAGGGAAGACCACTCCATCAAAGGTACCCCCACCCCAGCGTTACCTGGAGAACCCGGTCAAAGGGCCGGAGACCCCCACGCTGGGCTGGCCCATCAGGGCGCACGGTGTGGACGTAGACGCCCTTCTCCAGGAGGCCGTCTGAGACGCTGAAACCGAAGTCACTCCGTATGGGGTCCTTGTGCAGCGTTACCTGGGAGCAGCCGGAGGAGGGGACCTCTGCAGCCCTGACCTTCCCCCAGCATCCCACAGTTGCCCAAGTCCCTTGGGCTGGCATTGGAAGCCTCTCGGACTCAGCCCCAGCCCACCTGGATGCCCCCCCAACCTCTGGGGACCCTCAGTCTGCAGCACTCAGTCACCGCGGAAGCCACAGGAACAGAGTTCCTTTCCATTCCTTTCCAGTCTTCCCACTTCCACACCAGAACGACGTCTCCGCAGGCTGCCATGTGCGCCCCCAGCCTCTGACACTTCCCATTGCCCGGCCCACCCAAGAGCTCAGAACCCTCTGAAGGCGATTATGGGGCGAGAGATCTCTTTCCTCCTGTGTGTTTTATTTTCCTAGACTGTAGCCTAGTTGACAAAAATGCTGGCCTTTCCTTTAAGTAGTGATATACGTGCACGCATACACAGATACGGGCCTCCCTGGAGACGCTAGTGGCAATGAATCCGCCTGCCGATGCGGGAGACGCTGTTTCGATCCCTGGGTCGGGAAGATCCCCTGGGATGGGAAGTGGCAGCCCACCCCAGTATTCTTGCCTGGAGAATGCCACGGACAGAGGAGCCTGGCGGGCTGCAGTCCACGGGGTCACAGGCAGTTGGGCTCGACCGAGCGACTAAACCACCACTGCCGTACATATATATACACACACACACGACAAGCTGACATATTGTATATACTCACACACACAGGCACTTAAGTGGGATAAAAGTGAGTCCACTTAAAGAAAAGCATCATAAGTGTGTGTGTCTGTGTACCCAAATGGCAGGAGTTTGGGAAAACTCTCCCTTCTACCTAATCTTGTGCTTTACTCATGGAGGAGAATGAAGCCTGGAGAGGAGTGGGGTCCGCCTGGGACCGCATCAGGACGTGCGCCCTGGCCTCCCGCGCACCAGCACCCACCTTGTGCATCTCCACGGGCGTTGGCAGCAGCAGCTCCTGCGTCTCTTCGGGGGAGGCTCGTAGCTCCCGGCTCCTCCTCCAGGGCCGGCGGCCGGGCCTGCCCTCCAGGGCCACGCTCTGCACGGTGCCTGTCATGATGGATGCCTGAGGGGACACAGCCCTCCACTCAGAGGCTTTCCGCTCTGTCTGCCATCGGCAAACTTTTGCAAGCGTATCCAGAATGGTTACTAAAGCTGATCACATCCTTGGCCACCAAGAAAGAAGTCTTACAGACACTCCCAAGAGTTAGGATCAAATCAAATGCACTTTCACAACCCAGTGTGAACGGGTTTTAAAATTGGCATCAAAAAATAAAACCAAACATATGCAGTTCCAAAACCAAACACCCCGCTTCTAGAAGTGTAATTAAAGGGCTTCAGTAGAAATCACAATGGAAATTTTTTAAATATTAGGAATTGAATAGACCATAAAAGTACCACAATTTAAAGTTTATGGGATGCAGTCGAGCAAGGGCTTACAGGTAAATCTGTATCTTTAAATGTTAGGAAGCAAGAAAGACTGAAAATTAAGGAGTTGAGAAACCAGGAAAAGTATCAGGACTTAAAACACAAGTAAAGTAGAAGGAAGGGAAGATGGAAGCAAAACGTGAAAAAGGGTTAGACAAAAAACCAATGAAACGTGACGAGAATGCACAAAACTGAAACTTGACTCTGATGAGCCAAGCACTTGGCAAGACTAATAGCGAAGAAAAGCTCAATCAAAAATCCAAAGAGCGAAAGCAGGGCACAAGCACAGACACAGAGTGCAGATCACTGGTCTCGGAGCGGGCAGGCGCTCCAGGAGCGACCCGTGAGGACCCCGCCCGGGTCCCCCTGGCAGCCTGCCCCAGCATGGGGGACGCGGACCTCACGGCAGCCACGCAGTGAGGGGCAGTGAGCCACCTCCCAGCCCCGCACTGCCAGCTGTTACCGATGCTGACATCCGGAAGCTTCCCCTGGGCACGCTCACAGCCACGTCAGACCACTGTACCGCACACACACACACACACAACTGCCCTTCTGCATCGACATGTGCACACCCGGACACGCGTTGCGACAATATGCTGCAGTGTGCATGCCTGAGTGTGCTTACACGCATGCACACGCATGCCCCAAACATGCGCGCAGCTGCACATGCCCGGTCGCATGCGTCCATCGTGCGTGTGTGCAGCGCCTTCCCCCAGAGGAGGCCAGTGTGTGCACTCTCACACATTGCACGGGAGCACAACGCCACTACCGTGCCGCCTCCCACGGGCACACGCACCTCCAGCTCCCTCAGCAGCTCCGACTGACCGCACGACTCCAGGTCCTCGAGGGCTTCCCCGAACGTGCGCCAGAAGCCCTCCTCGCGGCTGGGGCCAGGGGCTGGGCTGCAACGTAGGAACCAGAGAGCGTCAACTCCCGGGGGTGGGCGGGCGGGCGGGCAGGGGTCTGAGGCGTCTTCCAGGCCCCGGGGACCCTGCACTGGGCTCAGGGGGGGCCAGAGAGTGGGCAGGCGGGCGGGCTGGAAGGCAGGTGTCCTCGGCGGCAGTGCTGGGGCCCCAGGGCAGTGGCTGGTGACACAGAATGGGGGGGAGACGCAGTGAGGGGCCACCGGGACGGGCGGTGAGCGGCTAGAACGGGGGCAGATGAGACGGGGTGGAGAGCGGTGACACAGGACGCCTGGGGAGAGAGACAGACGGACAGACACACGGACAGAGAGACACACAAGAGAGGAGATCCATGGTGCAGCCCTGGAGGACAGCCCCTGGCCTCCCCTCCCCACCCAGACACAAGGCGTCACAGGACAGAGACAGACGCAGCTGGAGCCGGCGTGGACACGGACGGATGAGGATGGAGGGTCTGGGCTGGGGAAAGGGCCGCCCCCGCGATTTCTATCGCAGGAGGTCAGGCCCCTTCTCGGCTCTAGACTCGGGCCCCATCAGAACTCAACAAGCCACATTTTCCTGCTTCACCGCCTGCAACGCCCTGCGCTGTCGACACAGCCCCAGCCACGGTGTGCAAAGCACTCTCTCTCTCTCCGGAAGGCACCCAGGCTTTCATCTCCTGGGGAGCCGCCAGGACAATGATACAAAAGAGGCGGCCCCCTTGCCTTCCCATTTCAGAGATGAGAAGATGGAGACTGAAGGCTGTGCGCTGCGTTCAAGTCCATTCTACAGGCGCGCCGAGCCAGGCCTTCTGCTGGGTGCAGGGCCATGCTACAGGCGCGCCGAGCCAGGCCCTCTCCTGGGTGCAGGGCCATGGAGGGGACTAAGGTGAGGGCCCTGATCTCATGGCATGTGTGCGTGAAGCTACTGGGTGCCAGGCTGAGCTAGCGGTGCCACGCAGAAGACTCAACAGCCAGGTCATTAACAGGCAGACCCAAGGCGGCCAGAGCCACCAGGAAGCTCGTGTGCACGGCCGTTGGTTTCAGCAGAGGGACGCAGGCCTTCCTTATGAGACTCAGGGAAGCCTGCCGCGGGGAGGGGACCTTGAGTCTGGTCTGATGGATGAGCAGGCGTCGGCCCAGAAAGGGGAGGGGACAGCACCCTTGGCAGCAGGCACGGCTGGGTCGAAAGCACGGAGGTGGGAAGAAGGCAACTGGGACTCCCTGGGACCGCTCCTTGCAGGAGCAGTGGGCAGCTGAATTCCCCCGAAGACGCTGCCACAAACACCATCACACCCAGGGCCCAGGGCTGGCGCTCGTGACCACAGCTACCCCGGGGGCCACTGCCACCTGGGCCAAGTCGGGAGGGTCTGGGTTCAACGTCTCGGGTTCTGAGAAGAGCTGATCGCCAGACACGGGGTCGGGTGGAGTGGGGTGGGGGAGTCAACCAGGCTGCCTCCCTGCCCCCCACCTAGGCCTCCTGAAATGGAGACGACTCTGCTCCATGCTTGCTCTCCCCTCCCGGGAGGTGCCTCTCCTGGGGGCCACACGAGACTCATCCATCACACCCACTGCCCAGGCACAGGGACCAGCTCCCTAAGCCCATCCCAGCCGAGAGGCCAAGCCTGCCTCCTCCCCTGGGGTGCCCTCCACCCCCGACAAACCTAGTGGGCAGCTCCCGGTCCTCTTCCTCCTCCTCGGGGAAGCTCTCTTCGGCAGGGCCTGGGATATAGCTCGTCCTCCGGGGCTCGGTCAGGGGGGGACTGCTTCTCAGCCGGCTGGACCGCCACTCCTGGGGGGTCACGGCCCGAGCTGCTGCCTGTGGAGTGTAGCAACCTGGCCGAGGGGAGAGAGAGGGCGTCGAACATCCTGTCTGTGTGCCCCGCTGGCCCTCCTTCCTGCCCCACCTACAGCCTGGCAGGGTGGCCTGGGAGAGGTCTTTCCCTCCTCTGGGCTTGCTGGACCACCCAGGCCCCTACCCTAGAACCTTGTGACCATCAGCAGAGTGAATGCCAGACCTCCAGGACCCTGTCCCAGCTCCATGGGGCTCAGCGTGGCCAAGCCCTGCCTGAGAAGGGGTCCACTCTTAACCATCCCCTTCTCCCTGCCCTGAAGGTCCTGCCCTGTGGGGTGACGCTGACCCAGGGCTGCAGATGGGGAAGCTCAAACAGAGCGGGCAGACAAGCAGTGAGGGGTGACCAGGACCAAGGGCCCCTGAGACTACCTCGAGGCCTCACCCCACTTCTCCCTGAGCTGGGCATTGGGGAGTGCCCTGTGGTTCTGGGTCACAGAGATCACAAGATTCAGACGTCCCCCAAGGCCGCCCATGGGTCTCCACTTGCAGTGGGCAGGGGGGGTGTGTGTCCTGGGGGGTGGCCTCTCAAGTGGGTCTCATAGGAGGGATGGCAGGGGGCTTTCTGCCTTCCTGTCTTTGATGGGATACAATCAGCATTGAACACTTGCTGCGTGCCGGCCATCGGGCTGGGAATGGAGGAGGCAGAAGTCGGCCCCCTGTCTCAAGCCTCATGGGGGAGATATGAATGGGCAGCTTTGTGCCTTGGATGCCAATCAAAGTCCAGGAAGGCCTGCGGTCCCCGCTCTGAGGGTGAGGGGACGTCAGAATGGCTGAATGGACCCAATCAGCTCTGCCATGAGGCAGTGTCCCTAAGGGATAGAGCCAGCAGAGGAGCAAGGAGGCAGGGCAGCGGGAGGGCACGGCCCTGCAAAGACCCAGAGACAGTACTGTGCTTGTCCAGGGGCTCGAGGCGTTACCTGGGCCCCCAAAGCCACCCTCTGTGGCCGAGCTGCCCCAGGACTCCACGGCGCTGTCCACGCTGGGCACGGTGGGCGAGGATCGGGCTGCCAGCAGACCGCCTTTCAGCGCCTCTGGCGGGTCTTCATCCGCATCACTGGCTTCGCTGAGGCTGCCCGACTTGCGGGGTGCGAGGGGGCCTGGGAGGAAGAGCGGGTGTCACCGCCACTGGCTTCCGACCTTGGAGACAGAGATGTCCGTCTGTTTCCCTGCTTCGGCCTGGTTTGGGGAATCACAGGCCCCTGGGTGACCAAGCGGACATGTGAGGTGGGAGGCAGGCTGGTGGGCAAACTCATTTCACAGACAGGAACACTGAGGCTTTGGGAAGGCTGCACCACACATCCAAGGTCACATGTTGGGCAACAGTGGAGCCCAGATTCAAAGGAGAGCTCCAAAGTCTGGACTCGTGTCCACTCCCTAGCAAAGCACGGGGGATAAACACAGGGGAAACTGAGGGACGTATAAGTGACAGCCGCAAGGGAAAACAAGCAGGCTCCTTAAGAGGCAGGAGGCCGAGGCAGGAGGTGATGAAGAGCATGGCTCAGGCCCAAAGAGCTGCACAGTAGCTGTGTGACCTCGGGCGCATCACTCCGAGCCTCGTCTCCTCATTGTCCCAGGGACCCTCCCGTCTCCACGGGGTGAGCAACCATCTTATGAGGCTGGGCCCTCGAAGCGGGCCACAGTGCCCCAGGGATCTCTCTCCCTAGGTGGGCTGGACAGCCCCCAGGGTGTGGGGTGAGGCTCACGGTCTAGCTGCTTCTTGATCTTCAGGGTGACAGTCTCGCCAGCCACTTGCAGGAGGTGGATGGCCTCACTCAGTGGCCGGCCCTTGAGGCTAACACTGTTGATGGCCAGGATACGATCCCCGACGTGGATGGCGCCAGTCCTGGGGAGGGGGCACAGGGTAGAGGACGGGAGTTAGGGACTTGAAGTGTGGGGGGTAACCTGCCCTCCGGAACTCAGGAAACCCAAAGCACAAGCCTGGATGACCCCAGGTAAACCCACCTGTGGGGGATTTTAAAAAAAGCCAGTGTGATTGTGTTAATAGAGGCATCGAGTCTATCATCTGGGAGGGGATTGTTCCTGTTCAACTCCAAAGTTAGGTTCTGGAACCAGTGTTCAGCATGAATTCTGAGGATGTTTGCAATGCCACTTGTGAAGTGAAAGTGAAAAGTCTCTCAGACATGTCCGACTCTTTGTGACCCATGGACTGTAGCCCACCAAGCTCCTCTGTCCATGGGATTCTCCAGGCAAGAAACTAGCTACCAAATACTAATGTGGTCTTTTCAAGATGAGCGCTACAGAATTGATGCTTTTGAACTGTGGTATTGGAGAAGACTCTTGAGAATCCCTTGGACTGCAAGGAGATCAAACCAGTCCATCCTAAAGGAAATCAGTCCTGAATATTCATTGGAAGGACTGATGCTGAAGCTGAAACTCCAATACCTTGGCCACCTGATGCGAAGAGCTGACTCATTGGTAAAGACCCTGATGCTGGGAAAGACTGAAGGCAGGAGGAGAAGGGGACAACAGAGGGTGAGATGGTTGGATGGCATCCTGCGTCTCCTGGGTTGCAGGCAGATTCTTTACCCACTGAGCTGCCTGGGAGGGATTTATCCAGCACTTACCTGAAATTGGGACGGCTGCCAGGGGCTAGCCCCCATCTAAGGAACTGAGGTTCAGAGAGGGATAGGACAGGCCCCAGACCATCGATACTGGAACAAAGCTAAGAGCCAGTTTTGACTGACCCCAAAGCTCAGCTCCTGCCCCATGGGGTCCCCGGCTCACCCGTGTGTGCCCACAGAGCCCTGGCTCACCTCTCAGCCAGGCCACGCTTGGTGAGGCCCGAGATGACGATGGGATCGAAAGGCTCCTCTGTGCCTGAGATGGTGATGCCCAGGGGGCCCCCGTAGCGTTTCAGCTCCACCGTGTAGCTGATGGCACCTGTGGTCTCCTGTTCATCTGTGGAGGGTGGGTATGCATCAGAGGTTGGGGGCACGTATCGGGGGCTGGGGCATAGGAATGGGCACGCCCAGAACACTGCAAAGCTTTAGTGTACCACACTCATGATATGCTTCCATTAATACACCCACTCCCTCAGTCAAAATAAAGTTACCCATTTCCTAAACCACAAATACACCCAGTTCCTCTGCCATTAATACACCCACTCCCTCAGTCACTAATATACTCATCCCCTTATTCCCTTAATGCACCTGCTCCTTCAGTCTTTCCTTGTGTTAATTCAGCCATTCTCTAAGCCATTCATTCAGGCATTCCCTCGGCCATTAACTCAACCATTCCCTCAGCCATTCATTCAGCCATAATTTCAAACATTCCCTCCGCCATTAATTCAAGTCCCTCATAACATTATTACCCCTATTCCCTCAGCCATTAACACACCCATTCTCTCAGCCCCAGTACACAAATGCCCTCAGCTATTAGTTCACCAATTTCCTCAGCCATTAGTTAATCTGTCTTTTAGCTGCTGATTCACCCATCCCCTCAGCCATTCATTTACCATTAATTCACCAGGAATTCATCGGTCCACTCATTCCATTCACATACCCGTAACCTCATGCCACGGGTTCCACCCATTCCCTCAACCATTAAATCACCGCTACCCTCAGCCACTAATGGAGCCATTCCCTCAGGCATTCGTTTGCCCATTTGGTCAGCCCCCTTCTCCCATTTCCCAAGGCATTAGTTCACCCATTCTTTGAGATTCTACTACACCCGTTCACTCAGCCATTAACTCACCCTCTGCCTCAGCCATTTGCTGCAGCCATTGTTTCATGCATTAACATACCCATTCTCTCACTCACGAATACATCCATAGCTTCTGCATTTAGTTCAGGCATTCTCTCAGCTTTAACTGACACATTTCCTCTGCTACTAATTCATCAGTTCTCTCCACCATTAAATCAGCCTTTTCTTATACATGAGTTCACCCCTTCTTCCAGCTGCTAACGTACCTATTCCCACAGCTACTCATTCATCCATTCCCTCAGCCATTAATTCACTGATTCCCTTAGGAATTACTTCCCCATATCCTCAAATATTAATCCACCTATCCACTGAGACATTAAATCACCCATTCCCAGAGCCGGTAATTCAGCCAATCCCTCAGCTATTGTTTCACTCAGTCGTGTCGACATTTGAGACGCTGTGAAGTGTGGCCCGCCAGGCTCCTCTGTCCATGGGATTCTCCAGACAAGAATACTGGAGTCAGTTGCCATTTCCTTCTTCAGGGCATCGTCCTGACCCAGGGACCGAACCCAGGTCTCCCACATTGCAGGCAGATTCTTTACCATCTGAGCCACCAGAGAAGCCCCTGTTTCACATGTTATCTGCTGTTAATCCAACTATTCCCTCAGCCATTATCACCCATTGCCTCAGTCATTAATACACCGATTCTTTCATGCCTAACATACCCATTCGCTCAGAGGTTACTTCTCCCATATCCTCAGCCATGAATTTACTGATTCTCTGCGGAATTGGTTCAACCCCTCCCTCAGCTTCCCTAGTGGCTCAGAGGGTAAAGCGTCTGACTGCAATGCAGGTAGGTCTGGGTCCGATCCCTGGGTCAGGAAGATCCCCGGAGAAGGAAATGGCACCCCACTCCAGCACCTTTGCCCGGAAAATCCCATGGACAGAGGAGCCGGTAGGCTATGGTCCATGGGATCCCAAAGAGTTGGACATGACTGAGCAACTTCACTTTCCCTTTTCCCTCCCTCAGCCATTAATTAATCCATTCCACACCCGTTAGTTCACCCACTCCCTCAGCCTTGAATACACCATTCCCTCAGGCATTAATATACAATTCCTACAGCCATTAATTCACTCGTCATGCCTCCAGTAACTCACCCTTTTCCTTAGCTATTAAATCAGGCATGCCTTCAGCTACTAACTCAGCCAGGAACTGAGCCATGAATTCACCCAGTCAGCCATCAGCTCGCAACACCTTCAAACATTAATACACCAATTCCCCCAGCTTTAACACACTCATCCACTTAGCGATAAGTGTACCCAGTTGCTCAGCCATTAATTCACCTTTTCCCACAAAAATTACTGGACCTATTCCTTCGGCCACTATACACTCATTCTGCTGCTGCTGCTAAGTCGCTTCAGTCGTGTCTGACTCTGTGCGACCCCAGAGACGGCAGCCCACCAGGTTCTCCCGTCCCTGGGATTCTCCAGGCAAGAACACTGGAGTGGGTTGCCATTGCCTTCTCCAACGCATGAAAGTGAAAAGTGAAAGTGAAGTCGCTCAGTCGTGTCCGACTCTTAGCGACCCCATGGTCTGCAGGCCACCAGGCTCCTCCGTCCATGGGACTTTCCAGGCATCAGCACCTAATTCAGCCATTCCCTCAGCCTTCAATACACCATTTCCTCAGTCATTAATAGAGTCAAGTGCTCCATTAATTCACCCATTCCCTCAGCTATTAAATCAGGAATTCCTCAGTTATTAACTCAGCTAATATCTGAGCCTTTAATTCACTCATTGCCTCAGTCATTCACTTATACCCTCAGCCATGAATTTACCTGTATCAGTTCAGTTCAGTAGCTCAGTCGTGTCCAACTCTTTGCGACCCCATGAACTGCAGCACGCCAGGCCTCCCTGTCCATCACCAACTCTCGGAGTTCACCCAAACCCATGTCCATTGAGTTGGTGAGCCATCCAACCATCTTATCCTCTGTCATCCCCTTCTCCTCCTGCCCTCAATCTTTCCCAGCATCAGGGTCTTTGCAAATGAGTCAGCTCTTTGCATCAGGTGGCCAAGGTATTGGAGTTTCAGCTTCAGCATCAGTCCTTCCAATGAATATTCAGGACTGATTTCCTTTAGGATGGACTGGTTCGATCTCCTTGCAGTCCAAGGGACTCTCAAGAGTCTTCGCCAGCACCACAGTTCAAAAGCATCAGTTCTTTGGCGCTCAGCTTTCTTTATAGTCCAACTCTCACATCCATACATGACCACAGGAAAAACCATAGCCTTGACTAGACGGACCTTTGTTGACAAAGTAATGTCTCTGCTTTTCAATATGCTGTCTAGGTTGGTCATAACTTTCCTTTCAAGTAGTAAGCGTCTTAATTTCATGGCTGCAATCACCATCTGCAGTGATTTTGGAGCCCACAAAAATAAAGTCAGCCACTGTTTCCACTGTTTCTCCATCTATTTGCCATGAAGTGATGGGACCAGATGCCATGATCTTCGTTTTCTGAATGTTGAGCTTTCAGCCAACTTTTTCACTCTCCTCCTTCACTTTCATCAAGAGGCTTTTTAGTTCCTCTTCACTTTCTGCCATAAGGGTGGTGTCATCTGCATATCTGAGGTTATTGATACTTCTCCCGGCAATCTTGATTCCAGCTTGTGCTTCCTCCAGCCCAGCATTTCTCATGATGTACTCTGCATACAAGTTAAATAAGCAGGGTGACAATATACAGCCTTGATGTACTCCTTTTCCTATTTGGACCCAGTCTGTTGTTCCATGTCCAGTTCTAACTATTGGTTCATGACCTGCATATAGGTTTCTCAAGAAGCAGGTCAGGTGGTCTGGTATTCCCATCTCTTTCAGAATTTTCCACAGTTTATTGTGATCCACACAGTCAAAGGCTTTGGTATATCAGTGATGGGGAAATGTGCGAATCCATGGCATGAGGGAATGAGTATATTAATGGATGAAAGAATGGTTGTATTAATGGCTGAGGGAATGGTTGGAATAACAGCTGAAGGAACTGGTGAATTAATGTCATATGGCTGTGAGGAAAATAAAGGGTTAGACTTTATTTTGGGGGGCTCCAAAATCACTGCAGATGGTGATTGCAGCCATGAAATTAAGAGAGGCTTACTCCTTGGAAGGAAAGTTATGACCAACCTAGATAGCATATTCAAAAGCAGAGATATTACTTTGTCAAGAAAGGCCTGTCTAGTCAAGGCTATGGTTTTTCCAGTGGTCCTATATGGATGTGAGAGTTGGACTGTGAAGAAGGCTGAGTGCCGGGAGCCAGCAGGGAAGATCCCACCCATGACAAGGTCATGCGGAGAGGCCTGATGGGCAAGGCGAGTCAGGTCTCGAGGGGTCCTCTGCCTGAGCATCTACCCCGAAACCAAAATCTGTCTGTTTACTGTCTGCTATACTATACTCTTCTGACATTACCACCTTTTCTCTGGAAAGAGTTAACTCAGAGCTCCAGTTAACAGTCTCCTGCATATAAAAAGAATGTCTCGGCTTAACCCCTTTGATGGCTTTCTAACCTATTTGGCCAGTCTGCCCGGACTTTACAATTTGTGGACTGTTTACAGCCCCCAACCGTGAGAGGCACGAAGCTCAAAACACCTTAAAGATATAGAGCCTTTCAGAGTTAAGAATTAGTTTGGTGAAGAGTTTGTTGAGTTAATGTTTGCCCCCAGGCCCCCATATCCTTTATCTTTTAGGTACCTGGGAGGATATTAATCAATGTAATCGGAATGCAGACATAGGAATATAGTAGTTTTGATGTTAGCAACACTAGACTTTCGAGTTAATTAACTTTCTTTTTGTTATAAATCACTGTACTCCTTTGTTATAAATTGTTGTGTCTTTGCTATGTAAGAAAGTAACTTTATTTAGTGCTTTCTGAGAGTGGCACCAGACTTTGGGAAGAACAACATTATTAGGGCAAAGAAGTCTTCTGGTTGACAAGCCCTTATCAGAAAAGGGCTGTAAAATGTTAATTGGCCTTCTGGCCAGAAGATGATGTAAATCACCTAAGACTTGTGTACACAACTAGGTATGCAGAGAGAAAAGCCTGGTCTCGATAAGAGTCAGGGCTGCTGATGCTGCATAATTTTATATTATCCATTGATCTCTATGTACAAAAAAAAAAAAGGTATAAAAAGCCTTTACAACAATAGAGGATGGGCCAGTCACTGGAAAGACTGGTTTCCCCCGTGTCTTCTTTACTCTCTTTTCTGGCTGAATTCCCATCTGGGGCGTGGAGGCTCGCCATCTCTACTTACTTGCCCCGGCTTCTAAGATCCACGTGAGAGGGGAGCCCAAGGCGGGGCATCCCCCGCTATTCAAGAGGACTCCGGTGGCCTAACGTAGATGGTGCAAGTTCCTTGTCTTGGAACTTTATTGGTTTTCCACGTAAACCAAGTTATTCAGCCTCTTTTCTCCACTAAATTTTCCTACTACACTATTCTTTCCTAATCTCTCTTTTATATTTCTAAATAAATAAGTTTTTCCTCACCACGCAGTCCCCGCTTCAAATTACCCTGGATCCACCGGGGCTGGACCCCGGCAGCTGAGTGCCGAAGAGTTGATGCTTTTGAATTGTGGTGTTGGAGAAGACTCTTGAGAATCCCTTGGACTGCAAGAAATCCAACCAGTCCATTCTGAAGGAGATCAGCCCTGGGATTTCTTTGGAAGGAATGATGCTGAAGCTGAAACTCCAGTACTCTGGCCACCTGCTGCGAAGAGTTGACTCATTGGAAAAGACTCTGATGCTGGGAGGGATTGGGGGCAGGAGGAGAAGGGGACGACAGAGGATGAGATGGCTGGATGGCATTACTGACTCGATGGACGTGAGTTTGGGTAAACTCCAGGAGCTGGTGATGGACAGGGAGGTCTGGCGTGCTGCAGTCCATGGGGTCACAGAGAGTCGGACATGACTGAGCGACTGAACTGAACTCATGATATTAGTTCTTCCATTCCAGCTGTTATTGCCACCATTTCCTCAGCCGTTAATTCAAGCAGCCCCTCAGCATTATTTCTTTCATTCCCACAGTCTTTGGTACACCAATTCCTTCAATCTGTAATAGCACACACCCACACACATTAACTCACCCATTCATCAGCCATTAATTCAGGCGTTCTCTCAGCCCTAATTCACCCATTCCCTCAGCCATCAATCTATTCCCACACCCATGAATATAGCCATATCCTCACGCCATATAAAAAGATCCTCACCCATTTCCTCCACTCTAAGTCACACATTCCCAAAGCCATTAATTCCCCCATTCCTTCAGCCACTAATTCACCCTTCCCCCAGCCATTCATTCCCCCATACTTTCAGCCAGGAATACGACAGTTCTGCCAGGCCTAATATACCCAATCCCTCAGGAATTATTTCACCCACTTGCTCAACCATTATTTTCCTCATAACCTCACATTCACCAATTCCCTCAGGTATTATTTCAACCATTCTTTCAGCTATAAATTCAGCCATTCCCTCAGCCTATTTTTTGTTTGACACGTAAGAAGTAGATTTATTTAGTTACACATTCCATAGACCGGGTGTGGTCCATCTCGAAAAGTGCGAGTGACTTTGGCAGAAACACTCCATAGAGAGGGTGGGCCATCTCCGAAGGCAAGAGGCCTCCCTTAATCTTTGATACACTAATTCCCTCCGTCATTAAGACACACATTCCTACATCCATTAATTCAACCATTCCCTCATCCATATTTCAGGCATTCCTTCAGCCAACCAATCCCTCAGTCATTAATACACATTTCCTCATGCTATTAATTCACACATTCCCTCAGGCCTAATACAAACTTTCCGTCAGCTATTAATTCAACCATTCTCTCAGCTATTAGTCTCCCATTATCTCAGCCACTAACCCATTTACTTAAGTTGTTAAATCACCCATTCTTTCTGCTGCTGAGTTCAGTCATAAGCCCCCGGTTCACCCAGTCCTGCCATCATTAAATCACCTTTTACCTTAGCTATTACTTCATTCATTCCATCAGTCACACTCACCTCTTTCCTGTGAAATCTCTCACCCATTAATTCAGCCAATCCAAGACATGTTCACACATTCTCTTGGCCATTAAACTATTTCTTCAGCCAGGAAATCCCGTATTCTCTCAGCCATTAATATAGCCTCAGCCACTAAGCACATATTCTCTCAGCCATTAATTCACCCATTCCACCAGCCATTAATTAAGTCAATCCCTTAGCCATTATTCCACCGATTTCATCAGCCCTAACATGCCAGTTCTTTCATTTTAATAGAGATTCCTTAAGTGACTAGTTCCCCCATTCCCTCAGCCATTAATACAGCCAGTCCCTAAGTCATTAATTCAACCAATCCTGCAGCTATTAATTCGGCCAGTTCCTCAGTGATTATCTGAGCCATTTCCACAGCCTGTGATACACCAATTCCTCCATTAATACACACATTGCTATTCCCCCGTTCATTAACTCACCCATTCCCTAGCCATTAATTCAGTCAATCCCTCAGCCATGACTTCACAAACTTCCTCAGCCACTAATACACCACGCCCCTAATGCCTAACACCCAGACTTTCTAGTGATTAGTTCACCCATGTCCTCATGCCATGAATACGCTCACTCCCTACGTCATTTATGAACCCATTCATTCAACCATTAGTCCACTGTTATCTCAATCTTTAGCCAGGATGACTGAACCCGTCCTGTATCCACTCCTTCAGCCACGAAGTCACCCCTCAGTTCAGCCACCAACTCTCTACCACCGATTCAGCCAGCCCACCAATCAGGGAAGCCACAGGACTTCCCTGCTGGCTCAGACAGTAAAGCGTCTGTCTACAATGCAGGAGACCTGGGTTTGATCCCTGGGTCGGGAAGATCCCCTGGAGAAGGAAATGGCTATCCACTCCAGTACTATAGCCTGGAAAATCCCATGGACAGAGGAGCCTGGTGGGCTACAGTCCATTGGGTCTCAAAGAGTCGGACACGACTGAGCCACTCCACTTCACTTCATCAATCGTTAATTTACCCAAACCCTGAATCACTAACTCAGCTACTCCTTCAGCCATCCATTCGCCATTCCCTCAGCTGTCAATATGGCACCTTCCTCATGCCCGAGCAGCAGGTTCTGTCAGTGACCAGGTCACCCACTCCCTTGGGCCGGCAGAGAGCCACCGCCTCAGCCATGACGCCACACCCTCCCCTCAGCCACTTTCCAAACAGTCCCTCAGCTGTCAATTCAGCCCTTCCCTCTGCCATTCATATGCCCACTCGCTCAGCTCTAGCACAGGTTCCTTCAGCCGCTGATCCAGCCATTCCCTCAGCCATCAGGTCACCCACTCCCTCCTGTCATTAATTCACCCGCTCTCTCATGGCGCTAACTCACCCGTGCTGGCATGCCATTAATACAGCCATTCCCTAGGCCACTGCTTCACCCGTTTCCTCTCCGTCAATTCACCCCTCCTCTCAGGCATTATTTCACTGTTCCTCCAGCCATTGCTATGCTCGTTGCTTCACCCCTATAATGCACCCGTTCTCTCAGCCATGAACTCACCCATTTCTTAATCCTCTTCATTACACCCATTCCCCCAGCCATTAATGCAGCCAGTCACTCTGCCATTATATCATCCGTTCACTCTGCCATGAATACACCCATTGTTTCATGCTATTAACACACCTATTTCCTCAGCCATTAATTCAAACATTCCATCAGTCATGAATCCACCCATTCCCTCAGCCATGAACACACCCATTTCCCCCAAGGGAGGACTTCAGATCGCACCACCTGAGGCCATCTCCTGCTTCCAACAATGCTTCATTCCACCCAAACAGCCATTTCAGTAAGAGCAGAAACACGGAACCAGCATTTTTATAATAAAGATTTCACATACCAAGCAGAACAACAAGGATAATGATGGTGATAATGATATTGACTATAAGACGACACCAGATTTCCCGGTTTTCTTAAAAAAAATAAAAGCTCTGAAATCTGCCCACAAGTGATCCTCCTGCCCAGGGTGGGAGTTGGTGGCAGCCCTTCTGAACAAGATTCTCGCCAGTGGCCACAGTGCTCTCCTCCTCCTCTGTCTACGCAGACTGAATCATTTTTCTCAGCTTCGGCCCAATTCACTCACTCTGCCTCCTGTCCAGCCTCAGGTGTGCCTGAGTTTGCAGCCTCAGCTTCTTCACAGCCGCCCACGCCGTGGTACATCCTCCACCCCCACCCATTCATCCTCACACCCCGTCATCTGCGCCCAGCAGCTGTGGGCAGGGCCTGTTGGGTCCAAGTCTGGCTCAAACTCTAGCAGACCTCACAAGGGCCTTTGGAGACGGCCAGACCTGGGGACAGGGACCCATCTGCCATCTTCCCCCCAGCCACCCTACATCTTCATCCAAGGGCTCTCCACCAGCAGCCCCTGGGTGGCACCCTTGGTTGGAGGGAGCAGCAGACTGCCAGCTGGGCACCGTCTGATTGGCGCGGGCGGGTGGGGGTTGGGGCCCTCACCCGAGTTGTCCTCATCCTTGCGGATCTTTAGCTTCACCAGGTCCTCACACTGGCGCAGGATTTGCACAGCGTCCTCCATGGGACAGTTGTCCAGGCGGATGTTGTCAATGGCCAGCAGCTTGTCCCCCGGCTCAAGGGTGCCGGTTCTGCAGGAGCAGGGAGGGGACATGAAGGAGTTGGGCACATGCAGGCGCTCAGCACCCTCTGTGGGCCAGCCCCCCGCCCTGCCAGGGGCCCCCCTACCTGTGTGCCACGCTGCCTTTCTTGATGTCGGAGATGACCAGGGGCTCCCCTCGCTTCCTGCTGGCCGCTGGGGGAAAGAAGCCAAAAGCCTATCCTTGGCCACCTCGGCCTCAGGGGCCCAGGGGTTGGGTGTGGACTCGGAGCCCCACGCCCTGCTTCCCATGGCTCCTGGGCTGTGTGGACTGTGAGCAAACCAGCTCCCCTCTCTGTGCCTCAGTTCCCCTTTGTAATATGGGGACGAGGCCACAGAGTTCACAGGGGCATCCGAGATTAACTAGGCAAAGCAGGACAACACGTCCCACACTCAGCTCATTCTCTAGCACACGGAGCTCCCTGAGGGGCTGTGTCTGGCTGGTGTCTGTGTCCCCAGCAACGGGCACAGAGAGGCCCAGGTTCCAGAACCAAGTGACTCTTAACAGCTGAGTTCTTCCTTGCCCGCTGCAGGGAATGCTGGCTTCGAACACTGCAGCAGGATCCTGCTGGGGAATGGCCTTTAGCTGAGGGAGCAGCCTCACCCAAGACAAAGTCTACACCCATCGACTGGTCCACTCGGCGGTGCCAAGGCCCGGCTCCCAGCCTCTATGCAGGACAACTCCCACAGAAAGTGAAAGTATTAGTCACTCAGTCGTGTCCGACTCTTTGTGACCCCATGGACTGTGGCCCACCAGGCTCTTCTGTCCATGGAATTCTCCAGGCAAGAGTACCAGACTGGGGAGCCATTCCCTTCTCCCGGGGATCTTCCTGATACTAGGATTGAACCCACATCTCCTGAATTGGCAGGCAGATTCTTTACTGTCTGAGCTACCAGGAAGCCTCAGCTCCCGCAGCCTTTCCAGCACAGAAGACTGGGGGAGCCCTCTATTGACTACATGGCAGCCTAGCTCCTCCCGATGCCTGGTCCTACAGTCTCCTCTGCCCACAGGTGTTGATCCTAAGAGCCCGCCTCAATAAGGCCCCTATACGTCACTCCTTGTGGGAGAGGCTATTTCCCAGGGAACATGATTTAAGACAATGGATGGCTGAGTTTTCCTGCAGAAAGAATCCACTGGGGTTAATGGGTTTTCCCATGAGTGACCAGGTGTCAAGTGGTCTCTAGCCCAAACAGCATCTTTGCAAATGAGACAAAGGGGCCCTGTCTAATTAGTCTGTTGAGAAAATGTCAGAAAAATCCAAGTCTACCTTGAATGGGCACCTTGCGTCATGTACAACCTGCACAACTGCAGCTGGTGGCCCTGGGCTGGAAGCACCTTCTCCCCATCGGCTGCTTCAGCTTCCACCACCACGGACTGTGGGGTCTGGGGCAGGAAGGACCTGCAGCACCAGCCCTCCTGGTCAGCTGCTCCTCCCGGGTGTGATGGGGAGATGGCAGCAGATGAAGTCAGAAGGGGCTTCCCCAGCGGCTCAGTGGTAAAGAATCCGCCTGCAATGCAGGAGCCACAGGAGATGCAGGTTCGATCCCTGGGTCGGGAAGATCCCCTGGAGATGGGCATAGCAATCCACTCCAGCATTCTTGCCTGGAGACTCCCAAGTACAGAGGAGTCTGGTAGTGGACAGGCCATAGGGTCTCAAAGAGTTGGACATGACTGAAGTGACTTTGCCAAGTCAGAGGACTTCGGCTTTTCCGGAGTGAGATGAGGGCTGGGGGAGGGTCTGTGACCGTTCCTCTGCTTGTGTATTCTACTTCTTTCCATTCTGCAGTCCCTCACTTTCGTCCCTTTGACAAATATGAATTAAGCACTATGTTCCAGGCCTTTCCTGGGCCCTGGGAATACAGAGGCAACAGAAAACCAAACCTGGGCACGTGACTGGTGCCTCACAAAACCACTTAACCACCCCTGGAGACTAAATAGGCCAGGAGACTCCCATTGTGCAGAAAAGAAAACCGAGGCTTCCAGAACCCTTGGCGGAGGACACACACTGCAGACAGAGGGAAGCGAGGTCACCCAGCCCCGCCTCCCACCCAGAGCCTTCCCCTGACCGCCTCGCGCTGGGCGTTTTCTCCGGGCAGGCTGGAGGGCACACAGGATGGGGACTCACAGCTGATGGTGATGCCCAGCTCCACGCCGCGCCTCTTGGGCAGCTTCACATGGAAGGTGCCACTGCTCGGGATGACGGACTCTGGGTGCAAACAGACACAAACCCGGGAGACTCAAGCGAATAGCCTCGGGGAGTCCGCACCCCACACTCATTCTGGTCCAGTGGAGAGGGATGCCAAACACAACCCCATCCTGCTTCTTCTACCCACAGAAGAAACTGAGGTACAGTGCACAGATTTGTCCCAGAAAAGCACCCATCGGGTCAGAGCAGAGTCAGGACTGGTACCCCAACCTACAGCTGCCACTGGGGCCCCCTAGCCCGGCCCAAGCCATTCGGATCCAGCAAGGACTTAAAGGGCACCTCTCATATGACAGACCTCAGCTGGTGCTTCCAGGAGCTTCATCTCATCTCATCTCAACAACACCCCTTGGGATAGAGGATTCTATTCACTTTACACTGTTTTTACACTGGGGAAAACTGAGGATGGAGGAGGACAGGCCCTGTCCAGGAGGACACGGTGTCCAAATCAGGAACCAGAATTCTAACCGAGTTGTTTGGGGATCTTTGCATAAACCCTCACCTCCCCGACCCGCGGCTCCTGTTCCCTTGCAAAAACCCTCATTCACACTGGCGTGTGCAGTTCCTTCACTCCCGCCCCATGCCTTTCTCCCAGCGTTCTGGGGACACGCTGCAAACGTGGGAAGAAGCGAGGCGGGAGGTGGGGGGGAGCAGGGTGGAGAAAGGAGGGAGCAGGGGGTCACGAAGGAGACGAGGAAGCCGCAGGTACCCACTCACCGGCCACGTCGAACTCCACCTCCAGCACGACCTTGTGGGCCAGCGCCGCGTCCCGCAACAGCTGGTTGGCCTCCTCCATCGTCCCGTCCTCGGTGGCGATGCCGTTGATGGCCAGGACGCGGTCCCCTACCTGCAGCAGTCCACACCTGAACCGGAGAGAGAAGCGGCCCCTTTCGAAGCCAGCAACTGGCGGCGCGGGAGCAGGGCCAGGCCCCTCCCATGTCCCGGGCGGGGCGCCAGCTGCAGCTCCTCGGGCCGTTTACGCGGGACACCGGCTTTAAGGGATACCCTCGCCGGGCCTCAGTTTCTCTGTCCCGTGGGGACGATGCCGTGCCTCAGGAGACGTATAGACAGGACTCGGACTTCAGACCACACTGGGGTTCGTGTCATGGGTCACTCCCAAGCTGTGTGACCCTGGGCAGGTGAATCAGCTTCTCTAAGCCTCAGACCCCTCGTCTACAAAACGGGGCCGGCGACGGGGAGGACCGTGATGGTTGGTGAGATACACCTGTGCAGCCAGCCCAAGCGTGTGACTGGACTTCCCCGGCTGTCCACCCCTGAATCGGACAGTGGCAGGCCCACGGGGAGGGGGCAGTAGGCTCACCTCTCCGCCGGGCTGTCAGGCTCGATAAAACGCACGAGGGGTGGGGAGGACAAGGTCTCCGTGGCGAAGATGCCGCCCTGGAGCTGGAGGCCGAAGCCGCTGAGGGGGTCTCCGCAGAGCACGACCTCCGTGGTCTCCGTGTGCACAATCTGGCCGCCTGGCCCCACCGTGCTGGAGGCCAGCGACACTGCGGGGCAGGCGGGCACAGGCGGGCACGCACTCAGGGCACTTTCCTAGGGGTTACTTCCTGCCAGAGCCCACCCACCCTCGGCGGGACCGCCTGGAGTCAGAGAGGGCGCGTGAGTGGGAGGCCCGCCCCGCCCCATTCTGAACTTCGGGGTCGTGGGTTCCACCTGCGCCCAGGATCCAGGAAGACAGCTCCTGGAAAGCCATGTTATAAAACAGGCTCTGAGGGTCCGTGACACGGCGTCCTGTGATGTGTGATGTTATGCCTGACCAGTCGCTAAGTCCGGTCGTACTCCCTGCGACCCCACGGGCTGTAGCCAGCCAGGCTCCTGTGTCCATGGGATTTCCCAGGCGACAATACTGGAATGGGTTGCCATGCCCTTCTCCAGGGGATCTTCCCGACCCAGGGATCAAACCCCTGTCTCCTGTATTAGCAGGTGGATGCTTTACCACTGAGCCGCCTCGGAAGCCCTGTGTGATGTTATATTTCAGCTTATTTCATTATTGTGTCATATATCAAATATCACATTAGATTACTGTTAGATGCGATAGTATATATTATGCCATTTTGGGGCAACAGCTTTATTGAGATATAGTTCAGCTTCCATAGTACTTACCCACAGAATGTAGAATTCAATGGGTTTTAGTAAATATGTGGATTATTTAGTATAATCAAGTTGTACAACCATCCCCTCAATTAATTTTAGAACATTTTCAATCCCTCAAAGAAACCCTGTTTCCATTAGTCACTCAAATCCTCCCGTCTCTCCCAGCCCTAAGCATACTTTCTATGTCTATAGATTTGCCTGTTCTGGACATTTCATAGCAATGGAATCATACTATATGCAGAGTACATCACGAGAAACGCTGGACTGGAAGAAACACAAGCTGGAATCAAGATTGCTGGGAGAAATATCAATAACCTCAGATATGCAGATGACACCACCCTTATGGCAGAAAGTGAAGGTAGCTGAATGGCCTCTTGATGAAAGTGAAAGAGGAGAGCAAAAAAGTTGGCTTAAAGCTCAACATTCAGAAAAGGAAGATCATGGCATCCGGTCCCATCACTTCATGGGAAATAGATGGGGAAACAGTGGAAACAGTGTCAGACTTTAGTTTTTTGGGCTCCAAAATCACTGCAGATGGTGACTGCAGCCATGAAATTAAAAGACACTTACTCCTTGGAAGGAAAGTTATGACCAACCTAGACAGTATATTCAAAAGCAGAGACATTACTTTGCCAACTAAGGTCCGTCTAGTCAAGGCTATGGTTTTTCCTGTGGTCATGTATGGATGTGAGAGTTGGACTGTGAAGAAGGCTGAGAGCCGAAGAATTGATGCTTTTGAACTGTGGTGTTGGAGAAGACTCTTGAGAGTCCCTTGGACTGCAAGGAGATCCAACCAGTCCATTCTGAAGCAGATCAACCCTGGGATTTCTTTGGAAGGAATGATGCTAAAGCTGAAGCTCCAGTACTTTGGCCACCTGATGCAAAGAGTTGACTCATTGGAAAAGACTCTGATGCTGGGAGGGATTGGGGGCAGGAGGAGAAGGGGACAACAGAGGATGAGATGGCTGGATGGTATCACGGACTCGATGGACGTGAGTCTGAGTGAACTCCGGGAGATGGTGATGGACAGGGAGGCCTGGCGTGCTGCAATTCATGGGGTCACAAAGAGTCGGACACGACTGAGCAACTGAACTGAACTGAACTGTGTGTGGTTTCTTTTTAGCATGTTTTCAGGATTCATCCATGTAGCACAGATCAAAATGTCTTCCTTCTTGAGGCTAATATCCCGCTGTATGATGATATCACATTTAAAAAAATCCATCCATCGATGGACATCTGGGTTATTCCCACCTTTGGGATATTATGAATTACACTGTATAAACATTTATAAATATGGTTTGGAGTGACTATGACGTATGTTTTCATTTCTCCTGGGTTTTTACTTAAGAGTGGAATTTCCATGCCATATGATAACTCCATGTTTAACTATTTAATACATTATTTAATATTCTATTTTATATTTCACATATAAAATACATTTGTATTATTAATATGGATATTGGATATCATTTATTAAATAAAACTTATATGTCATTCTATTAGCTATACCATTGTGTGTTTATATATTATTTTCTTCAGTTCAGTTCAGTCACTCAGTCATGTCCAACTCTTTGTGACCCCATGAATCACAGCACGCTAGGCCTCCCTGTCCATCACCATCTCCTGGAGTTCACTCAGACTCACGTCCATTGAGTCCGTGATGCCATCCAGCCATCTCATCCTCTTTGTCCCCTTCTCCTCCTGCCCCCAATCCCTCCCAGCATCAGAGTTGTTTCCAATGAGTCTTGGGCTGTTATAGATCACACATTATAATATGTGTAACATACTTTATTGTTGGATATATTGTGCTATTATATTTTTATTCATTATTTTTTCACTATTATATCTCCTATGATAAAAATGGTATCTGGAATATTGGAAGTGTTCAAAAATTTTTATTTAACTAATTAATCGTCATCATCAAGGAAGGAGACAGGTAAGGGGGTCCCAAGAGTCTCCAGGCTCCGTAAGCTCCTGCCTTTGAAAAATATTTCTGAATCTTTTCACCTACATACTGGCTGCTTCAGTGGGTGACAATGGTGGTTGGTAAAGTTGGACTGCAAGGAGATCCAACCAGTCCATTCTAAAGGAGATCAGCCCTGGGTGTTCTTTGGAAGGAATGATGCTAAAGCTGAAGCTCCAGTACTTTGGCCACCTCATATGAAGAGTTGACTCACTGGAAAAGACTCTGATGCTGGGAGGGATTGGGGGCAGGAGGAGAAGGGGATGACAGAGGATGAAATGGCTGGATGGCATCACTGACTCAATGGACGTGAGTTTGAGTGAACTCCACGAGTTGGTGATGGACAGGGAGGCCGGGTGTGCTGCGATTCATGGGGTCACACAGAGTGGGACACGACTGAGTGACTGAGCTGAACTGAACTGAACTGAAAGTTGTATTTTATCTATTACCTGACTCTGAATTCTGTTTCTCTTTTCACCTTGGCTGCCAGGAAGCTCATAACCATGTATAGCGCCTTTCAGTGTCAAACTGACTTATATTTCTCTCTTCCCTCACTTGGTTCAATCCTAAATGGCACAGTTTGACCCTCCATTCTTCCTGGAGGCCTCTGCAATTCACATGGAAGGAGGCTGGGAACATTCTCTACGTCAACAAAGGAAAGATTCTTCCCAGGCCAGATTTCAAAATTCAGGGCCCTGGACTTCCCCTGGTGGTCCAATGGCTAAGATTCAGCACTTTCAATGCAAGGGGCCTGGGTTTGATCCCTGGTCAGGGAACTGGATCCCACATGGTGCAACTAAGACCTGGAGCAGCCAAATAAATAAATATGAAAGAAAAAAATTCTGGGCAATCTTATGACTTTTTGCTACTTCCACATTATCGTTCATTACTATTCATTTTAAAAAACACTTAAGGGACTTCCCTGGTGGTCCAGTGGTTAAGAGTCTGCCTTGTGATGCAAGGGACATGGGTTCAATCCTTGGTCAGGGAACCAAGACCCCACATGCCGCAGAGCAACTGGGTCTGTGCACCACAACTCCTGAGCCCACCCACCACAACTAGAGAGAGGATCTGTGTGCCACAACAGAAGATCCCATGTGCTGAAACTAAGACCCAGTGCAGCCAAATAAATAAAAACTAAGTAATTTTTTAAAATTTTAAATAAAATACTTAAATACCTTCATTTCAAAAGGAACTACATATAGTGATCACAAATAAAGAGAAGTGTCAATAAGCACAAGTTGAGTAGAAATATATACCTAGTAAAACTAAAACTAAACTAAAACTAAGGTTCAGGCCTGTTGTGTCACTGTTTTAGGGAATATTAATAAATGTCAGAAAGGTGGTAAAGACAAAGTAACACCACCCCCTGGAATGGATCAGAGGGCTGAAGGAGAGAAAAATGGGAGGAATTTACTCTGAGACCTTCGCACAAATCTGAAAAAGGCAGCCTTTTTCAGACACTTTGCCACCACCGGCTGGGAATTTTTCATAATAAAGGCTTCCCTTGTGGCTCAGCTGGTAAAGAATCCACCTGCAATGCAGGAGACCTGGGTTCGATCCCTGGGTTGGGAAGATCCCCTGGAGAAACGAAAGGCTACCCACTCTGGCCTGGAGAATTCCATGGACTGTATAGTCCATGGGGTGGCAAAGAATCAGACACGACTGAGCACCTGTTGGGAATTTTTCGTAATAAAAATACAAGACAAAGTGTACAAATTCACTGTCACTCCTCAGGAGAGCCCTCGTGCAGTGCGCAGCCTGCCCAACCATCTGAAGCAACCTGGTGTACCACATATTCTATGTAATGCCACCTCCCCACCCACGGCCCTGCCCCACATACCCCGCACTTTGGCAAATCTCTCTCTCAGGCATAGTGGCCGCCCAGAGGGGAGAGAAGAGACCACGGCTTACGTGAGCTCTTGTGTTCCCTTCTCCGCGGCCGCCTCCGCCCCATTGTGGTCCGGGGGCTCATAGGCTGGGATCCACGAGGGAGGGTGCTGGGGTTGGTGCAGGAAAAGGCATGGTTCACGGTTGGCGAGGAGAAGGGAGATGAGGATAAGGCTGGGGAGATGAGAGCACAGACCCATGAGCCCAGCAGAGCCCTCCACCCCGCCCCAGGGAGACACAGGGGCGCCTCGCCCGCTCCCACCGCCACCACGCTCACTATGTGGTCTCAGGCCCCTCTCTCCCTCTCTGGGCCTCAAAGCTTACAGGCTTTTCACAGACCTGGTGAAACCCAGCTGCCACACAGGGGCCCCTCACTTCTCTGAGTCTCGGCTCCCTTCCCTATAAAACAGGCTCCAGCCCCTCCCCAGGGACAGAGGAGAGTGGCCGCAGGGAGGGCTCTTTACAGCGGCTCTGCCCCTGGCCGGCAGGGGGCGTCCTGCAGCGGCCGGGCCGGGGGCTGTGGCGGGAGGGCACGCAGGGGTCCCAGCGATGCGGCTGCTCGCTCCTCTGCACCTTCACTGCGGCGGAGGAAGAGGAGAGACAGGCGTTAGGGGCTGGGTGGGTCTGGACTCCACGCCCCTGGAGGATGAGCTCTGTCTGCCGAGCGAGGGGAGGAGAGTGGGAACAGAAGGTCTGGAGTTTCCGAGCCAGGTTGGGCATTCCAGACTTCGCCCGCATGTCACAGATGCCCACTGTGTGCCGGGCCCTGTGCTCAGGGCTCAGCTACGCAGCAGCCTGAGAGGCAGGGATCCAAGAGAGAAAGCTGCACCAGCCCACAGCTGGGAGGGCTGGAGGAGTAGGATGTGAACCAGGCCAACTGGCCAGTCAGCTCCAAGGAGCGCGGCTGGCAGACGGTGACCAGTTGGAGCCCCTCAGGGGACTGCGGTCATGCTGTAGCCTGGGCAGCCTTGGCCTGGAGCTGGGCAAGCAGGGCACCAGGGCCAGGCGTTTCTGCCCCACGTTGGGCTCTCAGGGGCCACATGGGTCCCTGTTGGATTGGCCCAGGCTTGCAAGGACCCGCATCGCAGTCTAAGGCTGTCCCCCCTCAACCTTTCATGGGCCTCAACTTCAGTGAACTCTTGACTCCAGCTAAGCATCTGCTTCCCAGGGAAGCCCACGGACCCTGCCTTTCTCACCTCCCCGACCTGGTCCTCCTCCCCGCAGTCCAGACCCCATCCTGGCTCTTCCTTCCGCTGCAGGACTTTGCGGGGAGTGGGGGGATGTCCAGCCTGGGGCAGCATGCTCTTGGATGGACGGACAAGGTCCCTGTGATCTCAGCCCATTGATTCTGCCTCCCTGGGCAGACTCTGGGGCCAGGAGCTGAGTCCAATCCCGGCTCCATCAGTGACTAGCTGTGGGACTGGGGCAAGTCCCTGAGCCCCACCCCGTGCCTCCTTGTCATAACTGTAAAATGGGACAAGGCAGCTACCTCCTAGGGAAGCTGGGAGGATAGAAGGAGTTAACACATGGGCTTGGCAGACGTTTATTTAGGGAGAGCCAAGGGGACTGTCGGCAGCCAAGTGTCATCAGAAGGACCTGCACTGCTCCGACCCTCAGAGCCTCTGTACTGACCTCGTAGACGTGTCATGGGCGTGTACCCAGATGACCCCTGGGAAGCCCCAGCAGCCAGCAGGGGGTGGGAGAACAGACGCTGGGACATCTGAGGGACGCACAGGGGTGGCTCTAGGCCCTCCCGACTGCTTGGCTGCCTCCTCTGGACCTGCCGAGGGCCCTGAGGTGAGCCCACGGGTCCAAATTCTGAGTAGCACAGGGCACAGAAGGACTATCCCCTCCCTTGTTCCAGCCCTCATACTTCTATTAATGTGACCAGTGATGGAACTAGCTTTGGGGGTATCCATGCCAGCTAACTGTCAGATCAGAAAGTGTGAAAGTGTTCATTGCTCAATCCTGTCAGACTCTTTGTGACCCCATGGACTGTGGCCCACCAGGCTCCTCCATCCATGGGATTTTCCAGGCAAGAATACTGGAGTGGGTTGCCATTTAAACACCCAAGTTATTTATCTGCCCTACCTCCGCACCCTTAGCTGCTGCACTGGACACTTTGAGCGTCCCTGTGGGACAGGATATTTGTTCTGCTAAATGCTAGCCTGCCCCTTAGCCCTCAGGGTTGAGCCCTGAGGTCTGCAGAGGACTCACCTGCCTCTGAGGGCTTGAGAGGCCGCCGGCTCTGGGGTGCAGGCAGGATCTCCAGCCGCACTTTCTCCGACACATTGGCCAGGAGCTTGGTGGCTTCAAGCAGCGAGCAGTGTTCAGTGCTGGTACCATCGATGGACAGGATGTGGTCTCCAGCATGCAGGGCCCCGCTCCTGGCCGAGTCGGGGAGCAAAGGGGAAAGGGTACAGCCAGACAGCTCCAGATGACTCTCCCCCTGCACCCCCCCAACACACACCACGGCAGCTCCCAGCAGGTGCCCCACCTGTCCACCACGCTGGCCGGCTTGATGCGGTCGATGGTGATGACCGGCTTGTTCCGGTGGGAGCCGGTGGTGAGCGAGATCCCCAAGGCTGACCCTGGCGTCTTGGTGATTTCCACTATCAAGGGCCCCGAAGCGTTGGCCACTGTGTCTGGTACGCGGAAGGAAAGAGGAGTTTGAGATGCAAATAAATATGGAGCACCTTCCTCTGTCTCAGCTTAATCCTCACTGCCAGGGAGGGATCACTCCATCCACTTCACAGACAAGAAAACTGAGGCGCCCGGAGGCAAAGGCCTCGTCCAAGTTCACATGGCCACTCGGTGGCAAAGGAGGGGCAGGAATTCAGGTTTCAGAGAGGCTCTGAGCCCAAGGCTTTGCTGAACAGTACTAATTTGCTCACATATATCGAGAGCCTGGGCTTCCCAGATGGTGCTAGTGGTAAAGAATCCACCTGCCCGTGCAGGAGACATAAAGAGACGCAGGTGTGATCCCTGGGTCAGGAAGATGCCCTGGAGGAGGGCGTGGCAACCCACTCCAGCATTCTTGCCTGGAGAACCCCATGGACAGAGGAGCCTGGCAGACTACAGTCCATGGGGTCACAGAGAGTCAGACATGATGGCAGCGACTTAGCACTCAAGCATCAAGAGCCTACTGTATATACTGAACTGTGGGGTTTCACTATGAGCCTTCCCCATCTCAGAAAACAGCACCCCTTGCACCTACCTACCCAGTGGCTGGAAAACAAAACCCGGCTCTTTCCACTCTCTTTCCCGCCCATGTGTCGAAACCTCAGCAAAGCAGGCTGGCGGAGCTTCATCATCTTTCCCAGATCTAACTCCTGTCTACACCCCCGCTCAGCCCCTGGTCCAGCCACCATCACTGTTCACCCACCTGCACGGCCGCAGGTTGCAGGGCATCCCACAGCCTTCCCCATCTCTCTCCCTGATTTTTTTTTTTTTTGCACTCTTATCATCCTCTGACTCACTCTGTATGTGACTCATCCCGTCCATGGCCCATTTCTCCCGGCCAGAATGTCAGCCCCATGGGAACGGAGACCTCATCTGTGTTGTTCTCAGACGGATCCCCAGCGCCTGGTAGAGTGTGTACCCCCCAGAGGGGCCCAGAGAGGCTGCAACTGGGCCTTGGTCACACAGCCCTTGCAGAGATGGGGATGTGTACCCCCTACTCCTTGCTCTCCACCCCGGGGGCCTCTTCTCGCTGCAACCTGAGCCCTCAGGCCCCAACTCACCCGGGATGGCCACGTCGTACTCCACCTGGAAGAGCGCCTCGTGGCTGCACTGCCGCAGCGTGGCCAGAGCAGTGGCGTGGCTGGCCCCCTGCAGCGGGATCCCATCAACGCTGAGCAGTCTGTCCCCCACCTTCAAGGAGCCCTCCCTGCGGGGAAGGGCCGCGTCACGCCGCCTCGTCCAGCGAGTGAGAGAACAGAGGGGGGGCAGAGAGCGGAGGAAGGAGACAGGGGCAGAACAGATGAGGGACAGCACGCGTGAGCGAACAAACCAGGGGGGGCATGTGGAAGAAGCTGAAGAACTGATGGAGGTCGGTTCAGCAACGACACCCCCCCGCCCCAATTCAGTTCAGGTCAGTTCAGTCACTCAGGCGTGTCCGACTCTTTGCGACCCCATGGACTGCAGCACGCCAGGCCTCCCTGTCCATCACCAACTCCCAGAGTTTTCCCAAACTCATTCCATCGAGTCAGTGATGCCATCCAACCATCTCATCCTCTGTCATCCCCTTCTCCTCCCGCCTTCATTCTTTCCCAGCACCAATTAGTGCTTAATAAATTCACAGTCCCAGGTCACCTTTGAGGTCACCTCCAGGGCCTTACCTGGGTCCCAGCCCTGCCAGGGCAGCCCAGCACCAGGGGTGGGCTGTCTGGAGGCTTGGAGCTGCCTGCACACAGGGCCCCCGCCCAGGGCCCCCTCCCTGGGTCTCAGCAGTGACTCTGGCCTGGTGACAAACATGCCTGGGAAGGAATTCCGCTGGGTCCCAGGGGAATGGCCTGAGGGGGTTCGCCTTGGCTGGGTCATATCCCAGCTCTGGAATGCCTGCCCCAACAGGTGGCCAACACTATTCTGGGTGGTTCTATGAATAGCTCGTCACAGGCCCCAAGGACGGGTTTAGATTTCTGATGAGGCCATTCCAGGCTTTTCTTAAAATGGCCAGGGATCGCTCTTCGGGAGGTTGGGGGCCCAGGAGCTGGGAGCTGGGCGTGTCCCTCCCTCATCTTCGCTCCTCCTGGAGCTTCTGAGCAGGACCCGGGCAGGGCCAGCTGGCAGTGTGGCCAGGACTGGGGAGGCTGTGTCATGGAGGGCCACCGTGACACCCGTCACCAAGCCCCACATCCCTCGAATCAGCTCTGCGGGGCTCCACTATTGGGCCCATTCCACAGATGGGAAAATGAAGGCTGGAGAAGAGGCAACACCACCACACTGAAGCTCTCCACCTTGCAGACAGAGGCTCTTCGGGAAGAAAGAGCTCGGGGCCCCCCTCATCTGGGATTTAGGGCTGGCTCCACCAACAAGCCGCTGAGTGATGCTAGGCAGGGGTGTCCCCTGTCTGGACCTCAGTTTGCTCCTAGCAGACTCTGCCCGATGTCCCCTCTGCCTTTGTCCGGGGAGCTGGGCGAGGGCAGTGCAGTCTGAGGCTGTAAGCTCCCCCCAGCTCAGACTCACCTGTCGGCAGGGCCGCCGGGCCGCACGTAGGTCAGGACAAGTGGGCGGGACTTGTGCCCATCTTCATGGGCACCTCCTGGACAGAATTTGACAAGAGATGGCAGTCATCCACGCACTGCTGCCTGGTGCCTGGAGGCGCCAACTCAGACCTTAAGCAGGCTTCCTTCATTCCCTCTGCTCGAGGACTCTGTACCTGCTATTCCCTGCCCCTCCTACGAGACACGAGCTCTAAATCCCAACCAGAGGTGGGATGGAAAGTAGGGAACAGAACCAAAGTCCTCTCTCGGTTAAACAGCTTGCTTTCTCTCCTGCAGTCTCATCCGATTTCCCTTTTTTCCCTGGTTGCTAGGCAGCTCCAAACTTCACTTTCTGTTACAACTTTTCCCTTTCACTTCCTCAATCATGCACATTTTATTGGCTGGCCAAGTTTTCCATCTAATATTTGATTTAATGATCCTAGGTTCTTAAAGGTCAGAAGGAAGATTATATAAATATAAATACAAATAAACATATAAATATAAACATATTATTTTATACATAATTATATAAATATAAGCTATATTGAAAATATACATTATATTAAATATAATATAGATATAAATATATATTAATCATATATTTTTTAATATATTTAAATATAAATATAAATTTAATTTATAGTCATATATAATTAGAAAATATAAATATATTCATAAACATAAATATGTTTATTTAAATTTATATATTTAAACATTAATGCAAAATTAAACAAATGTTTACATAAATATATATTTATTTAAATTTAAATTTGTATTTGAATTTAAATTTATATTTATTTATCTAAATTTAAATATATTATAATTCATCAGAGCAAAGCAAAACACATAGAATTGGCATTAGCCTTCCCATCCCTTGACCCCAAAGGTGACTCTTACACTGACCTCTGAGGACGAAGCCAAAGCTATTGCCCTCCTTGTAGAGGGAGACATCCACTGTCTTTGAAACGATCCCTGGGTTGTTCTCAGGGGCTGGGGAGAAGTGGAGACCCTCCTGAGTCCTTCCGTTGCATCATCAAGCTGGCAGCTGTCCCCAGAGTTCATTCCAGGACAGGCGGGTCACCAGTCACAGACACTACAGGAAAGGCCAACTCCCCCCACCCCATTTGACAGGCAGGACAAGTGAGGCTTAGAGGCACCCTCCCCCCTGAAGCCCACTCAGTCCTCCACTTAGAGGCGAGAGGGCTGGCCCGGGCTCTCACAGAGACAACAATGGCAGAACTCAAGCCTGAGTCCAGAGCTGGCAGTCTTAGGCCCGAGCTCAATTCCAGTTACTCAGATTTCAAGACTTCAGACCAACTTTGGAAATTCAGAGCTGAGCTAAAACACCCCAGGCCACTGTACTCGGTGCAGCACGGGAAGGGCAGGGACCGATGTACTCAGCGACATTCCTAAAACCTGCCCCCCAAAGGAGAAGCATCTGGAAACCAAGTACACTCGACGATAAGGGTGTTTACAAACAGGCCCGCCACCTCCTGGTGACAGCGCCGTGCATTTGCAGCAAAGCCCGGGTGCGGCCTGGTGGTCTGTGGCCAGTCACCAGGTCCTGCCCACCCAGGTGCTGGCAGGCAGGCAGCCACGTCCCCCCGAGACCAGGCAGTGGAGGGGGTCCCCGGCCCGAGGACACCCACCGGGCGGGGGCAGCTCAAACTCCACCTCCAGCACCACGCGCTCGCCCACGTTCTTCAGTAGGGTGATGATCTCATCGTGGCGGAGCCTGGTCAGGTGGATCCCGTTCACTGACCGGATGTAGTCGCCCACGTTCAGCAGGTCACTCCTGGGAGAGAGGAGGCCAGCGCACGCGCCGGCTGACACACGCTGGCGTTCACATCCTCCCCGCCCACCGAATCCCGGGGGTCTCTGCGGCCTCTTCTTACAGGTGCGGAAACTGAGGCTCGGAGAGGGCAGGCCTGGTCCGGGGCCACACGGCGGGTGAGGAGGAGAGTGCGGATCCGACCCTAGATCTGGGGGACACCCAGGCCTGGCCTTCTCCCCACCCCACCGATGCTGGCGTGCCTGCTTTCCCTCCTGCAGGGGCGTCACCCTCACAGTCAGAGCTCTACAGAGAGGCCAGAAGGTCAGTGCGGGCTCTTCCTTAACGCCCTTCCTGGGCCCAGAGGGGCAGTAATCCAGAGGCTAACTCCTAGGTTTCATGGACCTGAATCTGCCTGCAGTGCAGGAGACCCGGGTTTGATTCCTGGGTCGGGAAGATCCGCCGGAAAAGGGATAGGCTACCCACTCCAGTATTCTTGCTTCCCTTGTGACTCAGCAGGTGAAGAATCCTCCTGCAATGTGGGAGACCTGGGTTCGATCCCTGGGTTGGGAAGACCCCTGGAGACGGGCAAGGCTACCCACTCCAGTATTCTGGCTTGGAGAAATTCCATGGACTGTATAGCCCACGGAGTTGCAAAGAGTTGGATACGACTGAGCGACTTCACTTCCATGGTCCAGGGAGCCCCCGAGGTAAAGTAAATAGTAGGAAAATGCAGGCAGTGTGTGCGGAAGTGCCAGCCGAGCAGAGTGGCGCTTCAGCCTGGGGCCTTGGCGGGGCTTCCCAGAGGCAGTGAGGAGGGAGGAATAGGAATTTGCGAGGAGGGTGTCTGGGCTTCCCTGGTGGCTCAGGGGTAGAGGATCTGCCTGCCTGTGTAAGAGACCCGGGTTCGGTCCCTGGGTCGGGTGGAGCCCCTGGAGGAGGGCATAGCAACCCACTCCAGTATCTTTGCCTGGAGAATCCCATGAACAGAGGAGACTGGTGGGCTGCAGTCCATGGGGTTGCACAGTTGGAAACACAACGAGAGGAGGAGGGTGTCTAGGGAAGGGGCCTTCTGGGCAGAGGGTTCTGTGTGTGAAAAGGCCTGGAGGGCCTTGTGAGCGTGGGGTGCCGGGGTCGGGTTGGCTCCGGAGTAAAGGGAATGAAACGGCCTCCAGCCCTTCCTCCACAGACACCCAGCTCTCACTGCTCTGCAGAGGCCCCAGGACCCCCTCCCCTCAACCCGGCCCCCTTCCTGCCCGCCCCCTACCCACCGAGCCCAGGCTTCTCACCTGGCAGCAAGTCCCCCAGGCCTCAGGTTGGAGACCCTGGGCTTCCCATCCTTGTCGGTGCCCCCTGAGATGGTCAGGCCCAGCGTGCTACCCTCCTTCTTGGTCAGCTCCACCGTGGTGACCCCTCGGAACTCCTCTGCCAACAGAGAGGGGGTGAGCAGGCAGCATGGGGCAAATTCTGAGCCCCTGGCTCCAGGACAAACAAAACGGATGCTTGGTAAGCAGCGCACGTGGCTGCATGATGCTGGGTGAAATCATCTCCTTTTTACGGATCAGAGAGGCTAAAGGACTAGTATAAAGTCACAGAGGCAACTCATTGGGAAAGACCCTGATGCTGGGAAAGATTGAGGGCGGGAGGAGAAGGGGATGACAGAGGATGAGATGGTTGGATGGCATCACTGACTGAATGGACATGAGTCTGAGCAAGCTCCGAGAGGTGGTGAAGGACAGGGGAACCTGCCGTGGTACAGTCCAGGGGACAGCAAAGAGTCGGACACGACGGAGCGACTGAACAACAGCAAGGCTACCGGGTGAGTCAGCGGCAGAGCTGAGGCGGTCTGGCCCCTGCCCGGAGCTGTCTGCGCCTCCAGGGAGGAAGGGGAAGGGGGGAGGCTGTTTACCTGGGATGCTCTGCCGGCGGCACGCCAGGGCCCCGGCAGCCGCTGCGGCGTCCTGGCCTCCTTTGGTGTAAGGCCCATTGTCTGCAGGCGGCAAACAGAGGGAAGGCCCTGAGCTGCGCTGTCATTCCCATCGGGCAGACCCCTCCCGCCTTGGCAAGCTTCCGCTTGGAAGCGGCCCTGAGGGGTTCCTTCCTGCCCCCAGCCCCACCCAGGACGCGCTGGGGGAGCCTCATGGCTTCTCCCCACAAGGGCAACGCTGTCTCTTCTCTCAAGTGACATGCTTTGGGGAGCCCACCATAGTCTGGGCGGTTCTCTGCCATGCAGCGATTCGCCATCTCTATAGCCATCATTCCACTTGCAGAGAAGGAAGCTGAGGCTCAGAGAGGGACGACTCGTGCCCACGGTCACTCAGCCCTTGGCCAAGGCAGCTTCTGCCAAAAGCCAGACGCCTGGCTTCGTTGTCCAACCCACCTCGTGCCCCAGGTTCCCGGGACCAGGTTCTTTATTGCCTCTCCAAGTCCCTTCTCAGTCCTGCACAGAGCTGGGTCAGGTCAACTGGTAAACCGTCAAGCAGGGTGGCTCTCCCATGCCGCCCCTGGGGCCACCCCCCACCCCCAACCTCCAGGCAGCTGTACAACCCCCGAGGCTTTTGCTAAAGAACCCGCCTGCCCTGCCGGTGCAGGAGACACAAGAGATGCACATTCGATCCCTGGGTCGGGAAGATCCCCTGGAGGAGGGCATGGCAGCCCACTGCAGTGTTCTTGCCTGGAGAATCCCCATGGACAGAGGAGCCTGGCGGGCTACAGTCCACGGGGTTGCAAAGAGCTGGACACGACTGACACACAGGCTTCACCCAAGTCTGTACATGCCCCACCTGCCCCTCAGGAGCCCCCTCTGCGCCACCCCCCTTCACCACTCACCCGCTGTGGGAAGGCTACTCCCTCCCCGGCCCCCTGACCTCGGCAAGGCCTCACTCACAGGACCATCCCCCTTCCCACACTTCAGAAGAGGGGATGAAAGAGGGCTGGGGCAGCGGCAGAAGCGTCCTATCCCATCCCAGCCACGTCTTTTTGATGTGGGAGAGGCCCAGGTTAGCGTTCAGCCAGAGATGGGGTCAACCGGGGCCAAGATCAGGACACAGCCTGGCCAGGGCTCCGGGCTCAGTCAGAGGCAAGCAACGGGGTTCAATCAATGGCAGGTTTCTCAACCTCAACACTACTGACACTTTTTTTGCCGGATGCTGTACCATGTTTGGGCTTCCCTGGTGGTTCAGGTGATTAAGAATCTGCCTGCCAATGCGGGAGACCTGGGTTCAATCCCTGGGTCAGGAAGATCCCCTGGAGAAGGGAATGGCAACCCACTCCAGTATCGCTGCCTGGAGAATCCCATGGAGAGAGGAGCCGAGCGGGCTGCAGGCCTGCCCTCTAACCACTAGAGGGCAGCAGCATTCCACACCATCATCACAGCCAAAAATGACTAGACACCTGCTTGTCCTCTAGGCGAGCAACACTGCCTCCCGACTCCCACTCGGCCCCTCATTGAGAATCAGGGCTTTAGATTGGGGTGGCGCTCAGGCTGGGTCCGGGTCACGTTCAGTCTGGGGTCAGGGCTCAACCCAGGATTAAGGAAGCCTGAGAACCTTCACCACCTGCAGCTCTAACCATTGAGAAGTGGTTTCTCCAGACGGGGGACAGGCTTCCTTGGCTTTGCCAGAAGGTGGGAAGTAACAAATCAAACCGCAGTTAAGCCCAGAGTCGTTTCCAGGGCCCCTGGAGTCAGCCCTCAGCAGCTTTGTTCACCACCCACGACCCCAGGCCCAGTGTTAACATTCGCAGCCACGGATTCAGGCAACACCCCATTGAGTATAATGCCTCGTATTACGGTTCCCTCATTCGCACTTCATGTAGATTCAACAAGACGTTTCTGAGCTAATCAAATTTAAAAGACCGGGTTCTATCAACTGCATGACAGTGAACATCTCTGATATTTCAATGTGGGCAATTCTGGAATTAAATGTCTTGTTCCGTGCAAATTAGATTCCGCCACTGGAAAATCCTTCTCTCCTGGGCTGCCCCGGGAAGACCTGAGGTAAGCTTGCTTTCCAGCGGGTGCTCATGGTAAAGAACTCGCCTGCCTAATGAAGGAGACTTAAGAGATGCAGGTTTGATTCCTGGGAGGAGGGCACGGCAACCCACTCCAGTCTTCTTGCCTGGAGAATCCCATGGACAGAGGAGCCTGACGGGCTGCAGTCCACGGGGTCACAAAGAGTCAGACACGACTGAACGACAAACACTTTCACTTCGCTTCAACTTTGCTGGCTCCAAGTTTGGGAGTCTGGAGACAGGGGAAGGGGGAGATCTCCTAAGGGCAAGAAAGCAGAGTCAAGTTTGCCAAATTCAGAGCCGTAGAATCTCAAAGAATGGAGAGGAACAGCAGCGGGTTCCGGCTGATTCTGGGGCAGAGGATCCATTTCCTGGGGTGTCTCTGTGGTTTGTCAACACGACCTCTCTGCGCTTTCCTCATCCCAGTATTCAAATTCTGCTCCAGTGAACGACATGGCACCATCTGGGCTGTGCTGGCACGTTGTCATGGCTGGGGCCGGGCGGGTGTGTGGACGGTGGGGGGCGGCGTCTGCTGGCTTTGGGTTAACTGTCAGGCATCTGACCACGCGATGCAACCTAAGGCTCATACAACAATGTGCGGAAAAAGAGTCAGCAGGCGATAAGCGAGGACACGAGAGAGTCTTCTTCAGGGAGACCACATGCATTTTAGGGTGTGGCCTTGATGAGTTCTCCGGGAAGCTGAGGCCACTCAGGACAGCTGACTGCCAGATAAGGGGCTTCTGGATCCCTCGGACCCCTGCCACTTTCACAGAGGCACCCACAAGGGATGCTACGACGTTCACTGAGGCTTGCTCGGAGGGGACCGTCCCCCACTTTCACAAACACTCTCAGGTCAGGGGGAAACAGGCGGCATTTACAGCAAAAACCAACACAGGGCCAGAATTACGAGTTGACCGTGAGACCCAAATCTCCATTTCTCTGTGAAATGGGGGTGTCTCCCCCCAGCGCAGGCAGGAGAATTTGAGGGAATTATTTTATTTATGGAAAACCCTCAGAGGGCTCAGACCCCAGTCCTGCTCCCTCAGAGAACACGCCTGCTCTCTTCGGCTCGCTCTCTTTTTTGTTCCGGGACCTGGTAATTATATGCTTAGAGATGAAGGCTTTTCAAAAACATCTTTCCCACCAATTTTCAGCTGGAAACGTGCATAAAAAACAGAGATATTTTTATCTGGGTGTTTTTTTTTTTTTCCCTGTCTCCTCCTTCCAGCAATGGGCAATTATGAGCTTTTGCCTTCAGTCAATCTGTCCTGTAAGAACTCGCTTCAGAGAGAAATTCATTTCCGCAGTGATGCCAACCCATCCAGCAAACAGGCTAGGCAAGCCGGGGCCGGGGTGGGGGTGGGGGTGGGGGTGGGGGGCGGGGAAGGGCGGGGCAGGAGGGAGAGATGCCTGGCGGAACACAGACTTTACACGTGGTCCCCAGGCCCCAGGCTCAGTCCGGGTGGGTGGGCTTCTTTTCTATTTCATTTCTCTTGAAAGCAGTGCTAATTTGCCTTCATTATCTCTGTTTCTCTGGGGCCCCAGGGAGCTATTGAGGTTTGACAAAGGGGAAAGGAAGTCAGCCCCCTGCCAGTCTGCCTTTGCCAGGGTCCCGCCTAAGCGGGAGAGGGGCTGGGGCCGTGGGGTTGGGCGGAGGGGCTGTGGATGGGGCGTGGCTGACCTCTGGCTCTGCAGGCCTCGAGGAGGGAGCACTCAGCATCTGAGAGGGGCCACTGGGAAATCGAGGCCCCGGTGGGAGGTTCAGCTTGCGTCGGACAGAAAATGACCGCTTGACTGCAAGCCACCAGCAGGGCCAGCCCCGCCCGAGTGCCGATGGAGAGAAGGGGGGCTCCCAGTCGCCTCTGGGTCCAACCACAAGAGCGCACAGAGCGACCCGCGGCCTGCTCCCTGCGAAGTGATCCGCCGAACCTGGCTGGCTGGGCCCCACCTCGGAAGGCATTGCCGGCTCAATGCGAAGGATGGACTCTGGAGTCTCAACCTGCTGCCGACTGGCTAAGGGGTCTGGAATGTGTCGCTTCGCCTCTCCCAGTCTTGGCACAGCGCTAGTGCCCACCTAGCGGGCTGGTGGGAGGAATCAGTGAGGCTATGCGGAGTCCAGAGCCAGGACGCATGTTAAGCTCTCTCCCTGGCCCTTCCACTCACGTCATTAGAGAGATTTTCCTATTAATAACGGTAACTGTTCCTACTGATTACGTGCCAGGCTGCCCAAGTTTTATTTCATGTATCCTCATCACCTGCTGAGGGGGGACAATCGCCATTCCCATTTTACAGATAGGTGGGGGGCGGTGGGCTGAGGCACAACAGCTTAGGTGACTTCCCACGGTAAGGGGCAGGGCCAGGATTGGAACCAGGCCGTAGTCTAAGAAACTGCAAGGTATTACCACTTTATCCTCACATGGGGCTTCCCAGGTGGCACTTGTAATAAAGAATCTGCCTGCCAGTGCCTGAGACCTAGGGGACGTGAGTTCAATCCCTGGGTCGGGAAGATCCCCTGGAGAAGGGCATGGCAACCCACTCCAGTATCCTCGCCTGGAGAATCCCAAGGACAGAGGGGCCTGGCGGGCTACGGTCCGTGGGGTCGCCAAGAGTCGGACACGACTGAATGTCTGAGTGTATATCCACAGGTGGGTGGGTGCCATGATCATTCCTATGCTATCAATGAGGAAACCGAGGCACAGAGAGGTTACGGGAACCACCTAAGGCCACACAGCTCCTAGATCGCTTAGCCATGGGCTGTTCCTGCCTCCTCCCCTCGCTCCACGACAGTCCTGGGCGGGGCTCAATTTGGGGGTGATGCCTGCGGCCCTCCTGGCAGCAGCCTCGGCTCCTTTGGGCGCTCCTGACCCACCGAGTGACCGCCCTCTGGCCCCGGCGGGCTGAACCAGGGCAGACAGCTGGATGGAGGAACAGCAAAGCCAGCTGTGGGCTGACCTCAGAGCAACAGCCCCAACCCCCGCAGCTCACAGGGCTCCCCAGAAGCTGTGGAGAGATCACTGGCTCAGCCACAGGTGACCCTTGCTCTGTTCAGTGCGTGTTTTTAAGGGAAACAAAAAGAAATTTATTAATAGATTTAAAAGGCAGACACCTGTTTCACTTGGAGCCAAGGACTGAAAAAAAAAACACCACCTGACGAAACCGGAGCCAATTAGCCCGGTGCCTGGCCCGCGCCAAGCTCTCGATGGGCACTGATGTGTTTAACTCCTCCGAGAGCTCGCGAGCATCCCCCTCTACAGACAAGGGGACTGAAGCCCAGAGGGACCACTCAGTCGGGAAGCTGCAGAGGACAGACTGGAATCGGTCTTTCTGGCCCCCAGCAGACCAGATCCTTAATCACCAGCTCTGCCCTCTCCCACCAAACACGAGGGCAACGGACCACAGAAGAGGGGTGCCTGGGGAGGCAGCGCCCGCCCCCAAGAACCCCATTAGGGCTCGGGCACCCACAGGCTGGACATGACGAGAGAGGTTGCCAGCCCCGCAATCTCCCTGCCACAAGGCATGTGGGGTCCCCGGCACTGGACCCTGAGCCCACTCTCTGGCTCATGTTCCCCCTCTTGGGGCCCACGATGACCCCAGCATTGTGTGGGGTTGAGCATAGGCTCAAGAGGGGCCGGGGCCTTCTGGACCTGTGCTGCCCCACACCCCTCTGAAACCCACCATATTGGAGTGCATGACCCCCAGACCAGGTCACCAATAGGAGCAGGGAAGACTCAGTTCACCCAGGGGAGAATCAAAGCAGACGATCTCCCCACAACTGACCGACCTGGGCCTCCCTGACCTCACCTGCTAAAGCTCTGTCCTGGGCCAGCTCCACTCCGTGCAATGGTCGACCCACACCCAGCTTCCACAGCACCCCAGGGCCTTTGCACTGGCTGTTCCCTCTGCCCAGAATGCTCCTTCCCCGACATCCACAAAGCCCCCTTCCTCACCTCCTCAGGAACTTGTGGAATCTTTACCTTCTCATCTTCCCCAAGCAGCTTGTTTGAATTTACATCTGAACCCCGCACCCCTCCAGCACTTCCCATGGCCTTCTTTCCCTGACAGACCTTGCTTTTTTTATGTTTTTTTCCTTTTAACTTAGTGATCTTTACTATCTGCCCCAGCTCACTATGATGTCAGTCCTGGGGGGGCTAGTTTTTTGTCTTTCTGTTCACTGCTTTTTCCAGTATGGAGAGTCTGGCACACAAGAAATGCTCAGTAAATCATTTGAAACGCAATTCCCACTTACAGATTAGGTGAATGGGGATCAAAGAGGTGGAGTGAGTTGTCCAAGGTCATGGAGTCAGGAAGAGGCAGAGGCAGGACACAAACCCAAGTCTCCCTGGGTCTGGAGGCCACAGCCTCCGTGGTCTGGCGCTTGGGGATCCCCCTCACAGCCACGGCCCCGCTGAGAAGCAGGAGGTCAGGCCTGCCCGAGGGTCGGGGTGGTTCTGGTGAGGGCCCCCACCGCCTGGAGGAGTGGACAGCTCAGGCTGTGGCAGAAGGACCCTCCCACCACCCCGACACACACGCACCCTGTCTGAGCCTCCCAGCTGGGACAAAGTCCGCTTTGTGGCCGGCCGGCGGTCAGAGGAGAGTGGACACCGTGGGGTGTGGGGCTTCCTGCCCAAATCTGCTTTCAAGCCTAACTGCACACCCCAGTCCGGGACACACCCCTTCCTGCAGGGCTCGGGGTTCGTGGGGTGAACAAGGCTCCCAGCACCAAGACGGCAGCAGCAGGGTATGGGCCTGAAAAAGGACTGGTGCTGGCAGAGCCCATCAGGGAGGAGAAAGGGCCCTGGGCACTGCGCCCCACAGGCCCCAAGTCCCAGCCTGACTCTCCCCGAGGAGCCTGCATGAGCATGGCCTGCCTGCTCAGGGCCCCAGCCAGCTCTGAGAAATGCCGAGGGTGCATGGACCGGCCACCTGTTGGCTGCCTTTGGCCCCAGGCTCCAGTGAGGCCATGTGGCCAGAGGCCCAGTGGGTGGTCACGTGATCCAAGCTGGGTTCATGGGAACCAGCCCTGGGACGTTTGCTGGAAATGTCCTTAACCTCAAAGGCATTAGGGGTCCCCTGGGCACCTCAAGGAGAAGAGTCTGCCTGGAAATAAAGGCTGCCTGAAAAGAGGCAGAGAAGAGGCAGAGACCTGGGGTCCTCATCATGTTACCTGAACACCTGGACCGCACTGTGCCTGAAGCCACATTTTGGACTTTTCCTTTTAAGAAGAAGCCTGAGTGCTGACACCAAGTGAGACAGGGGTGATCGTGAAGCGATGGGACCCAGGGAGGAGACCACAGTGGGGTGCGCAGGCGTAAGGGAGGGGGTGTCAAGGAAGCCATTTAGATAGGAAGAAGCCAGGGAGATCATGAAAGCCCTTGAATGCCAGGATAAGAAGCTGTGATCACATCTGAGTCTAAGCAAAAAGAACCCTCCCACAGCAGCATGGAGGGGGTGGGAGAGGGGAGGCCCAGGGGGCCAGTGAGGAGCCTGGGCCTAAGGTCAGGCAGGTCGAGGGCAGAGACCACAGTACCGGGAAGAGGGGGAAGACATCTCCCCGGCGTTGCCTCAGGTGAGGTTTCCAGGACACTACCGCCCTTGTGGCTCTGACCGCTGCAGGACGAAGTGACCCCCACTTCTTGGGCCTGATGTTGAGAAGACAGATGTGCCCAAGCCAAGAGAGGGGTGTAGTTGCCAGGAGGGGGCAAGGGCAGATAACAGGGGGCTAAATCCCAGCCGTAGCCCCGGACAAGTCGCTTAACACCCCCATGCCTCGGTTTCTCCAACTATAAAATGGGGAGAGTAGCAGTACTGAACGCATAGTGGTGTGAGGGCGCCACGAGAAAAAGCAGAGACGGCGCTGAAAAGCATCTGGCACAGAGTCCGATCTCAACAGCTGTCAGCTACTACTGTTATTTGCATTATTATTATTATCTGGGGGCCTGGGGGCAACTCGGCCACCTGCGATGTCGCGGGGAGCGAGGCGGGGAGCGGGTCCGGGGGGAGGCGAAAGCCTCAGTTCCCGGGCCCTTGGAAGCACAGTGCAGGGAGCTGCTATAAGAGAGATCTGGGTGCCAAGCCCGCCTCAGCCCCTGTGGGTCTTGGGGGCGGCCGAGGGCCCCTCTGACCCTCAGCTTCCCCACTGGGACGACAGTCCGTACGCTGGGAGCTGGTGCACGGTGCTGACACCAGATGCCAAATATGGGAAGGCACCGCTGGGGCCGCTCAGGACTCGGGCTGAAGGGGGAGCGCGTGGCCCCCGAGCCCCGCCTAGGGTCCCAGCCCCGGGGCCCCCCAGGAGTGCGACAGCTGAGCGACACCTGCCTGCCCCCGACCTCCTTCCCACTGACCAGTCGCCCCCGCAGGCCAGGGGCACCGTGAGCCAGGGCAGGAGTTCTCCAACAGCACCCTGGCACCTGCGGGGCACATGGGGCGGGACGTGCGCCCCTGGGGCACACTGGAGGCCGGAGCACTGGGGCAGGACAGCCCAGCGGACTCGGTCCCCCAGGGCCGGGGCAGACAGACAGTCCTGCCACCTGCCCACCAGCCGGGCGACTGGCCCCCCCCCCCCCTCCCGCGCAGGGTCTGGGAGTGGCCATCCCAGGCATGGCCCCTCTCTGGGCGGCAGTTCCAGAGGACTCCATGGGTTCAGTCTCCCTGCCCCTCCTGCCGGCCCGTTACTCACCCTCCTCTCCAGGGGTCTCCCGGCTGAACCCACACAGCATGACTGCTATTGTCTCCCGGTGCCACCGGCTCCCTCTCTCGCCCTCCCCAGGGAGGGGCCGTGGGAGGGGAGCTCCTGGCTCCCACTGGCTGGGCACGCGTCCACCCACCGCAGCAGGCGGCCCTCTGCTTAAAGGGGACATGGCCGTCATCAGGGCTGATTCCTGGACGGGGCTCAACACCCCTCCCCACCCCCCACCCCCACCCCACTCTCCCCGTCACCCAGTCCAAGTCTGGGCAGGGGGTCTCTGAAGACAGCAGGGCGCCCCCAGGGCCCTCAGGCAGACAGACCCCTGGGCCAACTCTGCCCCTGACGCATCCCAGGACTTTGGGGAGTGACTGCTGCCCGCCCTAGACTCAGTGTTTCCACCCGGAAAGGGGGAACAGTGCCTGCCAAACTTTTTTTTTTTTAAGTAGCAGATGCACGGGATTCCCAGGACATAAGGCAGAGGACAACCAGTCGTTGAGCGAGGCCAGGGTGTGTCTGCAGGTCTCAGTGTAGAAACCCTCACCCTTGGAGCCCCCTGGCACTTCCACAGACATTCCAGCTTCCTCTCCCAGGCCTCCGTCTCCTCTCCCTGAAGGTGGGACTTGGGGAAGACGAGCCCAGCACCCTGTTACCCGGAGCATCTCCCAGCTGTGTGGGAAGACAGAGCAAGCCAGGAGCAAGTTCCGGCTTGATGGGCAGGGGCAGCTGGTCACAACTCCAGCCGCTGTTGCTCCTCGGGCCGACACCCTCCTGGGTGCTTCCTCTGCACCAGCTCAGGATGGCCCTGATGACCCTGACTGACACCTGGGGCTCCCCTCCAACTCTCCAGCTGGTTCTGCTCACCCACCAACGCTGGTACCGGCAGAGAGCCACACACCATAGAGGTGCTAGAAGGATGGGGGATGGGGATTCGGGGTGTCAACAGCCTGGACAACTAACGGCATGTTGCAGCCAGCTGAATGAGCAGGGAAAGAGACGGACAAGGTCTCGGCTCCCTGGAAGCGCTCCGATGCACGGAAACAACGGGGCTCAAGTGTCCCCGGGTCCTGCAGCAATTGGGAGGGTGCAGCCCGCGGCTGGGAACCCGGGCTTCATCTGAGGTTCCTCCCCAGCAGGGACGCCCACCACAGAGCCCAGCCCACAATCCCTGGGCTGCCCATGCTGGCTCCTGCCAGCCCCAACCTATTGGCACCTTCAGGACAAACCGAGACTCTGAGTGTGGGGGGGGGGGTCACTTGCACCCCTGGATCCACAGGTCACATTCCTTGCCTGATGCTCACCTCCCCAGGGTGCCTTCCTGTTTGGGTGACTTCAGGTACGTCCCAGGGCGCAGGGTGCCTTGGGCCTGCGGTGAGGTCAAAGGTCAAACAGAGATGCCAAGTTCTCAGCCATAGGAGGGAGAAGAGGGAACCTGATCTGGGAGGCGTTTGCTGGGAGAGGGGCTGTGGGCTCTGCGTGTGGTCCATGGTGCCCTGCAGCCGTCACGATAAGGCCCTCGATGAAGAGCCTGACAATCCCCAGGGCACCGAGAGCCACCTTGGAGCAGCCCAGCTGCACACCAGGCAGGAGGGGGCACAGCTCTTCACAGACCCTCATCCTCTTCCCGCCGCCCTGCCCCGCCCCGACTTACAGCCCAAGGCTTTGGAGTTCCATTCACCCCCTTTCATAAGAAAATATTTGCTCTCCGAACACATGCATTTAAATGAGCGACTAAGACTGAAGGTCTGAACACTTGCCGTGTTTCTCTCTCGCGCGAGGCTCCTTTGGAATTTACTCTCGTGGATGAGGAGCGGCCGGAAAGGTCACGCCACAGGTTACAGGAGAGCTGCCTTGCAGCGATTCTCTCCGAGAGCCTGCTGTGCGAGGAGCCAGCAAGGACACAAGCGAGGGCCAGCATCTTTCCACTGCCCTCTGTCCCTGCCAGCACACCAAGCACGTTTCACTCCACTTCATCCAAAATGTGGGTCTGAAAGAAACTGTCGGTCCGTTCTGGAACAAGGCAGGGTTTAAGTGAATATTTGGCACAGAGAGGTTAGCCGACTTGCCCGAGGTCACCCAGCTGTGAGGGCAGAGCCAGATGTACACCTAAGAGGGCTGTTCTTTTTTTTTTTAGAAGGCTGCTTCTTTTTTGTTTTTCCTTTAACATAGAGATGCAGGACTTTTATTTTTTTTCTCTTATTTGGCTGCGCTGGGTCTTAGTTGCGGTACGTGGGATCTAGCTCCCCGACCCGGGACCGAGCCTGGGGAACCCTGTATGGGGAGCAATGAGTCTCAACCATCAGGCCACCAGGGAAGTCCCAGAGGTCTGTCCTTAAAGGCGCGGCTAGGCCTCTCAAGATGAAGAGGTCTGGGGGTGAGATGAGGGGGTCCACCAAGAAGGCGTCTTTGAGCCTGAATGTGGAGGATGCGAAGGGCAGTGCCGTGAACACAGCGCCCCGGGGCAAGGGAGGAGGAGACCAGGCGGGAGAAGAGCCAGACCTCGAAGGGCTGCTGAGAGCCGCTCCTCTGGGTGTGGGCTGAGGACCAGCCGCACCAGTGTTACCAGCCCCACCGGGAGCGCCCCCAGAAAAGGCAAAGCTCAGGGCTCCCTGGCCTGCTGACCCAGCATCGGCATTTCAACTGGCTCCCCAGAGGATGCGGAAGAAGTTTAAGAGTGCTGTATAATGAGCCAGGCTTTCATCCTGCAGACAGTGGGAGCCACAGATGGCTGGAGAGCAAGGGTGCAAAAGGCTCCGCGAGGACCTGAGGCACAGGACACCAGGCCCCGAGGGGGGAGGCGGGAGGGCCTGGGATGAGCAGCAAGGGCCCCTCCTGGGACCTGGGAGCTGGGGGGAACTGCGCCGGGGCCTGCCCCAGAGATGAGCCCTCTTGTGCACTGCGGCTGAAGCTCGGGGAAGCAGAGGAAACGAGGCACGGATTGCTGGGCGTGCATGCGGCTAGAAGCCAGGTCTGCTAGGGGCCACCAGTCGCTCGTGGGCACGGGGTTTGAGTGTTCTACATTTCCATCACTGTGGATGACCCGGGAGGGGCACTGGGCAGCCTGGGGAAGAAGGCAGGGCCACTGAGCTGACGGGTGGTCCCTCCACGGCCAGGAGAGGCCCTGACGCCTCCGCATCCTCAGCTCTTACGGGACAGTCAAAGAATCAATAGCTGTGTGACCTGGGGCATGCATCCAAACCTCTCTGGGCCTCAGCTTCCTTAGCTGCACAAAGGGAATAATAACAGCACCCACTCTCTAGGCTTAGGGAGTCCAGATATAGGCTCAGGAAGCATTTATGAACCCACTTTTCTGCCAAAGGTCTCATCCCAATGCCTTGGATGAATGAGGCCAGAGAAGGGGAACTTCAAGGTGGCTGAGCACACAGGCCAGGCACACCCAGGTTCAAACCCCAGCTCCGCCACCCAAGGACCTTGCCATTCTGGGCAAGTCACTTCTGTCAGAACTACTTCCCCACCGATGACGAGCAAGGGCACAGAGGCCTTAGGAGGTCTGCCCAGTGCTCTGACCTCCTCCCTGCAGGGCATTCTTGAAGCCTCTTAGGGTGCCATGCGATGTAGGATCCTGGCATCGCTGACCCCCACCCACCCAGGGACAGTGGCCCCCCCACCGACCTCCACGAGTGGGAACTGACCCAAAGCTGCACAGATGGGAAAACAGAGACCCAGAGAAGGTGATGTCAGAGCCCCGCCAAGCCCCCTTGCCCAGAGCAGAGTGGGGCTTGGACCCCAGCCTCTGCCCCTCCTCTCAGACCCCAGAGCTGGTTCGTCATCACCAGGCAGACAGACCATGTCCTGAGCTGCCAGACACCCTGAGTGACGGCCGGAAATGAAGTCTGGGTGGGAAGGATGCGGAGATGGCGATCCGAGGACAAGAGATAAACCATTTATTGCTGTTCTGTTGCTTCTTCCTCTTTGTCTTCCTCCCTCCCTCCTCACACTACCCCGAGGGCCAGGCGAGGACAGTCACTCCCCTCAGACATTCCTGTAAGTGGGCACTATCGTCCCCATCTCACAGATGGGGACACTAAGACCTGGGGTAAAGCCACACCTGGGCTGTGCCCGGGAGTAGGCCCCCAGGCTGACACCTGCCGGTCCCCAGTGCCCTTCACCCCAGCCTCCCTCCAGCCCTGGAGGGCAAGGTGGTCTCCGGCGGCTTCGAGAGCAAAGCACGACAGACTGTGTGTAGAGACAGGGAAGGGTGAGGCTCGGGAGGTGAGAGGAACCGCAGCGGGCCCTTCACGGAGAAGCTCTGCGCCCGGCCACGTTCTCAGCGTTTTACACCTGTCTTCTCGTTTCATCTGCATTCCTCAGACGTGAGGAAACTGGGGCCCAAAGAGATGAAGCCACTTGCCCTGAGTTGCACAGAGTCTGAGGGCCAAGTGGGATTCACACCCAGGCCCTGCTGATACTGTCTACATAAACATCCCACTTGCAGGCCCTCCTGAGAAACGCACACTCACAGACACAGGAAGAAAGAGAAACGGGTGGGGGGTCCCCAAGATGCTGCTCCTGGAGGATCTCTCTGTCCTCTGACTAGGGCAGGCCACGGGGCCATCGCCCAGGCCCGGACACAAACAGGGAAGCTCCCTGGGGCTCCCTCTCGGCCTCCACGCAAGACTCCGGCAACAGCTTCTCTCCTGGAGGAGAAACATGGGCGATGGCCATGTAGGGGCCCCTGGAGCCTCGGGCTCCTCCTCTTAGTGATGAAGCTGTCCTCACGGGGTTTTGTTGAGACTCAGTGACTAAATAAAACGCCTGGAAAACTGTGGCGCGCAGGGCGCATGGAGGCGGGCAGTGTGAACACGGCCCTGCCCTGCCCCTCTGGTCACTCGGCGCCCGAAAGCACCCACTGCCTGCCAGACACTAAGCTGGGCCCCAGATCTCCAAGAGGCCAAAGCAGGTGTGGAGCCTGCCCCTCGGGCTGCTGCTCTGGGGGAAGGACAGAGATCAGAGGAGTAGAAGTGAAGTCGCTCAGTCATGTCTGACTCTCTGCGACCCATGGACTATAGCCCGCCAGGCCCCTCAGCCCATGGGATTCTCCAGGCAAGAATACTGGAGAGGGTTGCCATTCCCTCCTACCGGGGGATCTTCCCAGCCCAGGAATTGAATCTGGGTCTCCCGCATTGCAGGCAGATTCTTTACCATCTGAGCCACAAGGGAAGCATCCAAAGGAGAGAAACCCACAAATACAGGTAAGTGATGGAGTCAGTGCTAAGCGGTGAGGGGCCAGGATAACAGGCGGCAGCCAGGGGTCAGGGAGCCCCTGGAGGAGGTGCCTCTAGGCTGAGACAGGTTGGGAAGGAGCCAGGGTGGCTGTGGGGGTGAGTGTGGGCTGTCTAGGGAGCAGGAGGAGGAGAGGAGCCGGGATTCTGCTCCGAGTGCGGTGCCAAGGGAGGCACCGGGGGGTTTAAACAGGGTCCTGAGTGATCTGACTTGTTTCCAAAAAGCAGCCGGAGGGGCTGGGCTGCCAGGGTGCAGATGGCATGGGGGGACCAGAGCAGGAAGGGCCAGGCGCCTCAGGGGCAGGAGACCGGGAAGCCGATTTTCTCCGAGCCTCGGGCCTGTCCCTTCCTGCTCTGAGCCCGTTTCCCTCCTCGTGACCAGCAGTGTGAGTCTGGGGACCTGCCAGAGAGTGAAGGCGGAGGGGAGAGGTCGGAAGCCTGGAGTCAGGATGCATCGCGATGCAAAACAGGAAGAGAAAGGAAAGGGGGCCGAGCTTAAAGGAAACATCCCAAACGGGTGCAAGGAAACGCAAATGCGTGCGAGAGCCGCCAGACTCACCGGCAAGCAGACAGGTGAGGGGAAGCAGCGCTTCTCCCGCTGGACTCCTCAGGGCAGCGAACATGAGAAGTGCAGGCGAGAGCAGGCGCTGGTGCCCACTGGGGAGGTGGAGGGGCGGGGCACTGCGGCGGGGCAAACTGAGGCAGCCGGGAGAGACCCAGACCCTCCCCCCTGGAAGGCAACCTCCGGCAGTCAAAGCTACGGTTTTTCCAGTAGTCACATACCGACGTGAGAGTTGGGCCATAAAGAAGGCTGAGCGCCAAGAATTGATGCTTTTGAACTGTGGTGCTGGAGAAGACTCTTGAGAGTCCCTTGGACCAGGCAATCCTAAAGGAAATCAGTCCTGATATTCATTGGACAGACTGATGCTGAAGCTGAAGCTCAAATACTTTGGCCATCTGACACGAAGAGCTTACTCACTGGAAAAAACTCCGATGCTGGGAAACATTGAGGGCAGGAGAAGGGGACGACAGAGGATGAGATGGTCGGATGGTGTCATCGACTCAATGGACATGAGTTTGGGTGGACTCCGGGAGATGCTGAAGGACAGGGGAACCTGGCCTGCTGCAGTCCATGGGGTCACAAAGAGTCGGACACGACTGAGCGACTGGACGACAACCCTAAGGGCAGCAGTGGGAACACCATTTGTGAAGATGACCTGCGTCTCCATTCTGGGGGAGGGGGCGCGTAACATGACGGCCACGTCCCGGGCACAGCCACGTGGATGGGTTTAGAAATGTAGTGTCGAGCTCATGGGAGCCAGGAGAGGAGGAAATGGCAGGAGGAGAAGGGAAAGAGGACAGAGGGGAAGAAAGGAGGCCGGGAGAAGGCAGGAAAGATCGTGAGATTTCCCTGTACTATCATGTATAAACTAAAAACACACATAAAGCGCAACATGTGCCCAAGGGCACATACACAGTAAAGATCTATGTCACAGAGTGAAGGTTTCCAGGATAGTAACTGGGAAGAGGGATAGGGCAGGAGGGAGGGAAAAATAAAGCAACCAGAGCGGGTGCCAGGCTGGCCCAGGACCAAGTGCGCTATGAACTGAAGACTCTAGCTCAACCGCTGAAGCCTGGGACTAAAAGTAAAAATAAACAGACGCCTCGAATGGCTTGTTAAGAAGCTGAAGCTCTCTCCTGAGGATACTGGGGAGCCACAGAAGGTTTTAGAGGGAGGGAGGGATGGGGTCAGCCCAGTTCCTTAAAAAAGTAACTGAACTGGGAGCTGAGACAGCCCTGGGTGGGGGTGGAGCCTTGGCTGACCTCAGTCACCCTCCCCACCAGGACCACTCAGACTGCCTACCTGCCCACTCGCTGCCTGAACAAAACCAGAAAATACATGGGTAGGCAGTCAGGGCTCAGCCCCATCACGCATCCTCATCTCAGAGTGCCACGGACACCATGGCAGTGCCCTCCCCAACTCCCATGCGTGTCCAGCCTTGCAGAGAGCCCTGGGCTGGGAGTCAAGAGATGCAGTTTCGAGGCCCAGCTGCTGCCCACACAGGACCAACTCTGTGCCAAGAACATCACAGGTAATGCAGAACACCGGGGTCCCTTGTGGAAGGGCCCACACTCAATGAGGACCCGCCAGGAGCTCAAATATAGCAAAAGGGAGCCAAAGAGTCAGCCCGCTCAGGGAGGCATCAGGGAAGGCTGCCTGGTGGAGGCAGTGTCCGGGCTAAGCCCTAAGGGACGCAGGAACCAAACCCTCCGAGATGCTGCAGGAAGGGCATTCCAGGCAGAGGGACGGCCTGGGCAAAGGGTGGGAGGGGGAAGCCGCACAGTATTGTAGGGAGAGGCGCCAGCCCGCATGGCTGAGGTCAGAGGTCCCCCAGGAGCAGGTGGGCTGGACAGGCAAGGGGCTGAGTCCTGATAGCCGGAGACCTGCTTTAGGGAGAGAATGGATTGAAGGGGGCGTCCCGGCACCCTGTGGATAACACTTGAGGAAGGGAGGCTCTCCTCAACCCCCTCCACAAGATGCTGGCAGGAGGATACGTGGAGGCCCTCCCACGTGACCAAGCTGTTGGGAGCAGGGCGGGTGTGGAGAGCACTGGACCCAGAGGACCGCGACGTCCCTTGGGGCTGGAGACCCATGAGGCTTTGGAGGGGCAGGCGCAGCTCTCCTCCTGTGCCCTCAGCCACCAAGAGGAGAGGCAGGTGGGTTCAGCCTGTGGCTCACTCTGGACTCCCGCCATCCCCCCTCTGGATCAAGCGGTGCCCTCTGTGTCCTTGTGTAAATGCCCCAGAGAAGGGCATCTACACGTGGCTTTGCCATTTTGAGTGCAGGGTCTCACAGAACCCTTCAAGAGCCCTTTGACGTGGGCACTCCTGCTCCGCTCTTAGAGAGAGGAAACTGAGGTTCAGAGAGGGGAAGGGACTTGGCCAAGGCCCCCTGCTAAGACAGGCCAAGGGTCAGAGCATCAGGGTCAGGTGCTCCCGCCTGGGGTCCTTTACATGGGTTCTTCCCTCTGCCTGGAACTCCCTTCCCCCTGCATCCCTAGAGCCCAACCTAAATGCCACCTCCACCAAGAAGCCCACCCTGACCACACGAGGTGGATCCTCTTTACCCTCTCCCAGCCTTTTCTTCAGTGCATTTGCTCACCTGTTTTCTTTTTCCACTAAAGAGGGGACCCTGGACTGTCTTGCTTATTGATTTTGACCCTATGCTCAGGGCTGGGCTTCATACAAAGTAAGAGCTAAATAAGTATTTACTGAATGAATGACTAAGAAATAAATAGCCACTGGATTGCTGTATTGGAAAGAAACCCATCATTCATTCCTCTTCAATCTCATGCGGGAAGCCTTTCTGCTGTCTGGTAGAGCTTGCATACCCCCACGAACGGGGAGCTCACCACCTCACAAGCAGGCCTCCCTATTCCTGAACGGCTGTCGGAATGGGAGTCCTTCTGTCATCCTGAGCTGGAGCCTGTTTCCTTATGGCTCCTCTGGGCCCTGCCCTGGACCAGCCTGCAGAGACTCATAGGTCGTGCCTGGAGCCAGGTCACGCCCTCAGGGCCCTGGCAGGAGAAGCCACAGCTCGGAGTCCGGATGTGGTTCCAGTGGGGACCCACCAGCTTCCCTCCAACCCTGAGGGTCTCTCCTGGGCATGTGGCTGGAAAGGGTGGGCGGCCATCGACACCCCACACCACCAGGAAGTCTGGGGCCAGGCTCGTCAATCCCCTCTGGGCGTCAGTGTGCTTTTAACGTCCAGTGGCATTTGCTTCAGGCCCACGAGGCTGGCACGATCACCTCTTTTACAGATGAGGAAACTGGAGTCCAGAGGGGCAGGAGACAGGGGCAGGTGTCTGACTTCAAAGCCTTAATCTCAGCCCAACACATTCTCAAAAGGGCTTTGTGTGATGGTCTTATCTTATTTTGTGTCCTCCTGGTGGACTATTCGAAAGAGAATCCTGCTGTTGTGGACTCATTAGTGATACAAGCTCATGCAGGGAGAGACTTTGGGAAGGCAAATTTTGGAGAAGGGAATGGCAAACCACTTCACTATTCTTGCCTTGAAAACCCCATGAACAGTATGGAAAGGCAAAAAGATATGAAACTGGAAGATAAGCCAGCCCTCAGGTCAGTAGGTTTCCAGTATGCTCAAACCGTGGTGCTGGAGAAGACTTGAGAGTCCCTTGAACAGCAAGGAGATCCAACCAGTCAATCCTAAAGGAAGTCAACCCTGAATATTTATTGGAAGGACTGACGGTGAAGCTGAAACTCTAGTACTTTGGCCACTTGATTTGAAGAGTCAACTCATTGGAAAAGGCCCTGATGCTGGGAAAGATTGAAGGCAGGAGGAGAAGGGGACGACAGAGGATGAGATGGTTGGATGGCATCACCGACTCAATGGACACGAGTTTGAGCAAACTCTGGGAGATAGTAAAGGACTGGGAGGGCTGGCGTGCTGCAGTCCGTGGGGTCGCAAAGAGTCAGCCACGACTTAGCGACTGAATACCGCCACCATCGAGGAGGTCGCACAGCCAGCTGAGAATACGCCGGTGAGATCCAGGCAGCAGGACTGCCTGGTGGAGGTGCAGGGCAGGGGTGGCCCCTGGCACAGGCCACTTATTTGAGGACAAGGCTTGACTCTGAGATTTCTGGGTCAGTGCCTGCTCCCGGCCAGTTGAGGCTCCCCACGTTCCATTGCTCCCTCAGTGCTGTTCAGGAAGAATCCTTGGGAGGTCGCCAACTGGTATCAAGAACCCGCCCTCCCCTGCAGCCTGGCCTCCCTCCATTCCCACCTCCAAGCCTTCACGCTCTTGGTCCCCCAGGAATGAGCTGGCCCGAAGGCCTCCTCTGCCTGGCAAAATAAGCCCCCCAGGGTTGCCCCACTGTCACTTCCTGGGGGCCGCTCCAGCTGGTTGGTGTCCCATCTGGGTCTCCAAAGCCCTGGAGCATCCCTCAGGGCCTCTGGCAACTCACCGGATGCCCCCTCTTTCTCGCCTGTCTACTCCTGACAAGCCTGACCCCTAAGGGGTGATGAACATTCCAGCCCTGCCAGCACCCCCTCCTCCAGCAGCAGCAGTGTGGGGGGCCTGTGAGGGGACTCTGGGCTCAGGTCCTATCTCCACCCCTGACTTGGCTGGGTGACTGTGAGCAAAAGTGGCCTCAACCCTTCCATGTGTAAAATGGGGGCACATGTGTCGGCTGGGGCGGAGCCAGGCCTGTGGCCTCTGGGGGCTGCTCCAGCTCCTGCCTCGCCAGCCTGGGACCCCTTCGCCTCAGTCCCCAGCTTCGGCTCTAAACGACCCTGTGTGCTCTGCTGCTGAGTCATGTCCGACTCTTTGGGACCCCGTGGCCTGTGGCCCGCCAGGCTCCTCTCTCTGTCCATGGGATCTCCCAGGCAAGAATACTGGAGTGGGCTGCCATTTCCTTCTCCAGCAGGGAAGCTTCTGGACCCAGGGAACGAACCTGCGTCTCCTGCATCCCCTAGACTGGCAGGCAGATTCTTTACCACTGAGACATCTTGGCCGTTTCCAAACCTCAAACAAGCGTCCCTCGACGAACTGCTTTGCAACCAGGGGACCGAGCCTCGGTGATGAGCAAGGACTGTCCCCAAGGTCACCTGCAGGGACCCTAGCAGCCCCAGTTGTGTGGCTCTAAGAGGCTGCCGGGTGGGTGCCCGCCCCCCTTCCCACACTTGCACTTATGAGTCACCATCACCTGGGCCGAGGCAGTGAAAGGCGGGGGCTGGAGGGACAAGGTCAGCCCGAGGAGAGCCATGGGTGGATGGGAAGCGGGGTGACGAGCCTTCCAGCCCCGGGGGAGCCAGGTGGGGGCACAGAGGGAAACTGCGGCCAGGAGGAGCAGGGCAGGGCTCCGGACCACAGGCAGCAGGGTCTCCTGTGTGATGGCCATTCTTTCTGCTCCATCAGGCTGTCTCCCCAGAGAGGAGACAGGGGCTGGCAGCCTTCACAATCATCGGGGTGATTAGCGGGCAGATGGTCCTGCTGGACTGAACTTTCAAGCCGACAAACGGAGACGACACTGGGACACGGGCTGACCCGATCAGCACTGGTGCTGGTGGGCGCCACCGCCGCTCAGCCTGGAGGGGGTACTTTGGGGGACCCCGTCACTGTCTCTGCAGGGCCATCCTGGGGCGGGAGTAGCAGAGGAAATGGGGAGAACCTGGGGAGACCCTGAGGAAGACAGGCTAGTAGCTGCACGCTGAGGGGTCCTCTGATCCTGGCCGGGAGGCCAGATAACTGACCACTGAGAAAAATGCCCGTGGCGAGATGTTTGGGCTTGGAAGTCAGACTGCCTGTGGGTGGGGGGTGAGGGGGGCAGGGGGTTACACAGACACCACCATATCCTTCCTGGCTGTGTGACCTTGAAAAGTTGGCAAGTCACATCCTCCCTGAGCCTCAGTTTCGTCACCTGTAAAATGGGGCAATTTAGTTCACAGCTCACAGGATTGTGCGAGGATGAGAATGTACACAGGAAGCACTTAACACGATGCCTAGCAAACATCAAGTGCTCAGTAAAGGCTTGGAGAACACAGAACAGGTCCAGAGGCTCACTCCTGGCTGCGGGCTTCCAGGAATTATTCCAGGCTGACTTGATCCTTGGCCCTCTCTGCCCCCAGAAAGGGAGAAATCCCCGGGGACTCGGGACACCCTTGCTGGTCTGAACTTGGGCGGGTGGGGCGGGGCAGGGGGGCGGGGGTGCAGGCTGCAGTCTGGGTGCTGGAGGCAGGAGGCCTGTTTCCACACTGAGAGTCAGATCCGAGACCCCCAGCGCAGCTGCTGCAGTGTGAGAGGCGCCGGGAGCCAGATGTGGAGGCGAGAGGCGGACAGAGGAGAGACTCATTATGGAGGAAGAGAAAGCAGTGAATAATTCATCACAGCTGTGCGCCACGGAGCGGGGCACGGGCGGGCCGAGCTCCGGAGGGCACGCGTGGGAGAGGCCCCGCTCGGCCGGCGGGGGGCACCGCTATCCTTGATAACCTCCTCGTCCCTGAGCTGCCCCTGGCTCCCCCAGCACTGCAGGGGCCTCACCAGAGGGTCCTCCTCACCACCCGCCCTGACCGCCCCTGCTCCAGCCTCGCCAGCCTGGGGACACGCAACCCGTCCGCACCCCAGGCCCTCTGCACTGGCTGCGGCCTCTGCCGGGCACACTCTTCCCCTGGACGGTGCCCTGGCTCCCTCCCTCCCCCGCGTCAGGGCTTTGTCCCAGGGTCACCTTCCCCTACACCCTTTGTGAAGCTGCACCCTGCTAGCCACTCGCCCTCGTGTCCTCTCCCTGCCCTGTCTTTCCTCTCAGCGTGGCCCCACCATATATCCCCCTCATCTGTCTTGTTCCTTAGCTGCCCCTCCTAGAAACGTCAGCTCCACGAGGGCAGGGATGTCCGTCCGTCTTCCTCTCTGTTGTACCCCCAGGGTCTAGAATAGTATGTGGCACGTAATACGGTATCCCATGAGCGAGTGAATGGCTCGGGGTGTTCCCCTGCCCTCCACCCTCTACAGCCCAACTCTCTCCCCACATCCCCGCCTGTGGTTTGCTCAGTACCCAGAGCCCGTCCTAACACTCACAGCTGGCCTCTATTCCTTGCTGCTCATGGACACTCCACAGCGTCCCCTGCGCCCAGGACAGAGTCCAAGCTCCACGGTTTCCCACCTGCTCTGCCCCAGCTCCCTTCCGTTCCAAACCCTTCACGCTGATCAAAGTCGCCTGACCAATTCTCTGAGGCACATCTTTGTACAAACTGTTCCTTTTGCCTAAATCCTCTCTTCCTCCCTTAGCTGTCTGGAAAACTCCTACTCATCCTTAAAAATCCCACTCTGGGGGCTTCCTCCCCTCTCACAAGAAAATCACTGCTTCCTTCTCCAAGCATGAACAGGACCCTGTCCATCCCCCCAGCAACCCACCCCCACCCCTGCCACGCCCTGACATCATCTACCCCTCGTTTCTCCCTGGGTCTGAGGCCCCTGAGTCAGAAACCGCAAGTGACACCTAGCACTTTGAAAGTATGACCTCAATGGTCCTTGCAGCCACTCAGAGAAGAAGGCTCCAATATTAATCCCATTTCACAGATGGGAAAACGGAGGCCCAGAGAGGTGAAGGCACTTGCCCTGGTGGCACACCTGAGACTTAAACCCGGCCCATGGCTCCACGACTTGCGTATCCTGCCTCTCTCACATCAGCACGCGTCAAATTACATCTCTCACTCTTTGAATTGAATGTAACTATTTTATGCCTCTAGAGGCTCAAGCTCCGCTCAGAGTCCAGCACTTGGGTCAGAGTGCAGCTCTGCAGGCCCCCTGTCCCCCACTGTCCAGATGCACAAGCCAAGGCCACTGTCAGGACTGAGGCGGGCGGGGGGAGGACAGTAAGCCGCCAGCATCCTGGAGATGTTCCCAACGCTGGCGCACACAGCAGGGGCTCCCCTGGCCTCTAGGGCTGCGGCAGAGATGGGGTGCCAGCCGAGTCTGAACCCCAGCTTTCCCCAGTCCCAGCCCCAGCAGGAAGCATGGCTCCTCAATTTAAGCCAAGCCTCAAATCCCATTCTGGGAGACACAGGAGCGGTTGCAGATGGCACCAGGCCCAGGGACCGCCCCGCTTAAGCAATCACAGGGTGAAGAGCTTGGGGGTCTTACCCAGGAAAGATGAGAAATAGGTTTGTCTATGTTAAAAAAAAAAAAAAATGGGCTGGAGGTGGAGAGACGTGTCCTCACACATTTAAAGAAATGCTTTGGAAAAGAAGAGAAACGCCTTCCTTCCCCTACAACCTCTTGAGTCCCTTTCCCCCGAGAATTCCCGTTTTAAATGGATGTGCAGGCTCATAACACCAGCGAGCAAGGGCCCTGTGCCTCCTTCGAGCGCCCCCAAAGGAGTGGGGAGATGCCACAAAGCCTGGCACCCGTCAGTGCACAGTCTGTCCTCGGGCAGTCAGGCCATGCTTCCCTCTGCCTTCTTCGCTTCTTTCCTATTAAGGCTTGCTGGTCCCAGACACAATCACCCTGGGGTCCCTGTGTTTGTGGGGTGGGGGCAAGGGGGAGGGGGAGGAGGAAGTTGGGCTGCAGACGGCAAGATGAAATTCAAGATTACCAGGGGGGTCTCCTGGGTGCCAGGCCCCGCCCCAATCTTTTCTAATCATCACTGCAGTCTCAGAAGGGCGGGCTTTCCTTGGGTGCCTTTTATCGACAAGGAAACTGAGGTTCCGAGCCAGCCACGCAGGAAGTAAGAGTGAGGTCTGTCGGGGACAATTCAAGCACTTTCTGCACCTCCAAGACCCAGAACTGGACCTGCAGCATGAAGCTGGCTGTTCTCCAAATCCTGGGGACACTCAGATCAGAAGCAGGTCAGGCTGGGTCTGTCCATCCCTCCAGCCTAGGGGGAGCCCCCTGGGTTCTTGGGGGGCTGTGGCACCAAGCAGGATGGCAAGAGCCTTGATGGGGGAGGGGCTTCTCCCCTGGGGACGGTCCCAGCACAGGGGCAGCTGGGAAGCCCCAGGGGAGATCCTGTCCCTATCCAGGCTGCTCTGCCCCAACAGAAGGGGCTTCCAGGGGCCTCTGGGATGTCAGACCGCCAGCAAGCCGCCCACGGGCCAGTGCAGGCTCCACTCTGCCAACCCACGGACCCTGCCACCTCTTGGCCACTCCTGAGGCAGCCCCTCCCCCCATGGAGGCTCCTTCTTCTGGAAAAAGATGCTGCTGACAGTTTCCAGAGCTGGCTTGAGAAACCCTCCGAATGCCGGCTGTGTGGCCACAGGCAAGTTACTTAACCTCTCTGGGCCTCAGTTCCCCCCTGTGCGCCTTCAGGGTGAGGACAGGGCAGACCATGCAGGGCTACAGGGAGGAATTAAAGGGTTAGCGCGATGCCTGGCACACAGTCAGCTACTCTTGTCCTTCTGAAAAGTACCATTATCCTGAGTTCTGAGGCCAGAAGCACAGAGGCTGCAAACCCACGACCTCCACCCCATCCCACGTGCATGAAGAGGCCTGGGGTCACAGGGCCTGGAGGGCTGGACTCCCTTCTCCAGACGCTCTTCCACACACCCTGCCAGAGCCACTTCTGGAGCTCAGCCTCATTGGGGTCCCAGTCCTGCATTTGCCCACAGCCCCCCAGCCCCAACTGTCCCCACACAGCCCCTCATCCTACACACACACACACACACACACACACACACTCTGTTGGTCCACCTCCACCCGCAGCCCCATGCCCCAAATCAGGAGAAAAGCAAAAGTCACCAGGGACATGGGTGATGAAGGGGAAGAAAAGTGGAGTGAGGCGGACAGTCACAGAGAGGCCAGGAGAGAGCCCAGAGCCGCGGAGGCAGAGCAGGAGAGAGGCCATGAGGCCAGAGGAGGGGTCAGAGAGATGCAGGGAGGAGACAGGACCAGACCAAGAGGGACGCGAGAGGCCCAGAAGAGACAGAGGCGGAGAGAAGAGCCGGAGTTGGAGACTCAGACAAAGACAAGGAGAGGTGGAGACTCGGGGAGCCGGCCAGGGCAGGGCACCGAGTGACCCAGCGCGGATTCCCAGACGGAGACCCCAGAACAGAGAGGAAGGGGGAGCCGGGGACGGGGCAGGGAGGGAGCCCCGCGGCCGACGCCCTCCAGCTGGACCCAGGGCCAGCCCTAGCCCCCCGGGCCCCGTACCTTTGGGCCGTCGCCTCACCACGCCCAGCCGCCACTTGAGAGACACGGCCAGCATCGCGCCGCCTGCCCTGGGCCCGGAGCCCCGCTGCCCGGCCGCCCGGCGCGGCTCCGCGCTCCTCCGCGCTCTTCCGCGCGGCTTGCGCTTCTGGCAAAGGCTGGGCGCTCTCTGCTCCGCCCTCCCCGGTTGCTAAAATAGATAATCTTCCCCGGAGCCGGCAGCGGTGCCATCAGTGAGGTCCTTCCTCCCCCGCAGCCCGGCCTGGGGAGTGCGGTTCCTAGGGGGGCGGGGGTTGGGGGGGACCCCCGACATCGGAGCAAACCTCCACCGCCCCACCGGCTCCTCCATCCTCCCAAAGCCTCACCTTGCCTGCTCACCCCATCTTTTGCCCAAATCTACCAATTCCCCTCCCTCTTTCCCTGGGGGGAGGGTCTGTTTGATGCCCTCAGGCCTATGCACTCCCTGGAACGTTCCTCCACTCCTAGATGTCTCTGACCAGGGAGGTTTGCTCAGAGATTCCCACCCGCCCGCTGGGCCCCAGTAATGCTTTGCATACTCGGTTGAGATGGTCTATCCCCTACAGTAAGCCTGGGAGTCCCTGCAGACGAGGACAGGGTCCTCTCATCCTGTGTCCCCTGAGGTCAGCACAGGTATCTCACGGCCATTGGTGTCGAATGCTGAGTCTGAGGCCCCACCGCCTCATTCCCAGCTGCTATGCTTAGCCCGGTTTGTAGCAATGAGCAACAAGAGAATCCCCACCAAACTGGCTGGGGTGAGGGCCAGGGGTGTGGTGCTGATGGAGACCTGTGAGAGCTCCAGGCATCCAGCAAGAGCTCAACAAATGCATCTGGTGTCCCTTCCTGTCTCACACGCAGCTAGCCTCCTCGCTGACCACCCCAGCACTACAGTTGGAGCCAGGCAGAGGGGCAGCAGGGGGCTCAGGGTCACAGAACAGATGTGTGGCAGAGATGGGACAGACGCCAGGTGGGGCCCCTCCCCATCAGGGCGGCTCCTGCTTCCTCCATCCTTTCTGCAAACCACTGATGCTGCCACGATGAGTCAGGCCACGGAACACCTTCACAGGGAGGGCCAGACGCCCTCTCGGGAATCACGAGCTAAGTTGCTTCAGTCCTGTCCGACTCTTTGCAACCCCATGGACTGGAGCCCGCCAGGCTCCTCTGTCCATGGGATTTCCCAGGCAGGAATACTGGCATGGGTAGTCATTCCCTTCTCCAGGGGATCTTCCCGACCTGGGGATCAAACCCGCTTCTCGCATCTCCTGCACTGCACTGGCAGGCGGATTCTTAACCACCAGCGCCTCCTGGGAAGACCCCACTATGGATGGAGTGCAGGGCAATTATTCTGAGTCAACAGACCCTGCAGCTAACAGAGGTGACTCACCCAGTGAGACACTGATGCCCTCCTCAGTGATCCCCCAGTCCTTCCGATTCCACCCAGGAGTCTCCACTTGGCCCTGTCACGCCTTACTGCCTCCCTGAAGCTTAGGGATCAACCAGTTTTGACAGAGAGCAGGCTGAAGACTCAGAGCGTGCCCCCTCCTCCGCCCCAGTGTGGGTTCCAGCCCAGTGCACTGGGAGGCTCTTGCTGGTGGGCTCGGGGAAGCCCTGTGGGGGTGACTCAGCGAGGCCAGCGTGCCTGGGTCCTTTCTGCTGCATCCGGGGGGTCTCCATCCCTTCATCCTGAAGGCAAGGGTGGCAGGGGCCGCTCAGGGCAGCCCAGCAAGATGGAAGCCAGCATGTGAGGGGCTCACACAGCTGCTTCCTGAGACACAGGGCAGGGTGTAGGGCGCCCCCATCTCAGATCGACCCACTCCACCGCAAGGCTGCCCACAGGCAGGGAGGCCCAGCTTCCAGCCAAACAGCAAGACTCTGGCAAAGCTGTGCAGAGTCAGGTGAGAAAAGAGAACTCCAGCCTTGGAGGACCTGCAGGCCCAGGTTCGAATCCTGACTCAGGGTGCCCCCCACTGAGAGCCTCAGTGGGCTTATCTCCCAACACGTCCCAAGCTCAAAGTACCATGCCCCCATCGAGAGGGGCACGGACTCCACTCAGAAGTCACTTGGGCCCAGCCACTCGCAGCCGATTGGGAGGCAGCTCCCTGGGTGTCAGAGGGCCCAGGTCCTGGTGCCGTGTCAGGCGTCACCCCAGGAGCAGAGTGAGGAGCACGTGGTCCCTGCCCTCCGAGAGCGCCCAGCCCAGGAAGACGCTCTTCACCCCAAGTCTGCCCATCGGAACCCTGGGGACAGGACTCACTCTGCTTTGCGCGGTGATCCCACAAGCTGGAGCATCTGTACACTGCAAATGTTCAATACCTCTTCTCACCACGCACAGTTCAACTTCTCCACTAGACCACAAGCTCTCGGACAGCTGGTGTCGGCCTGGACACCTGCTCTTTCTGCCTCTTACTCCTTCTTCCAGCAGCGTCACCCCACTTTTCTGGGGGGGGTTGCTCCTCCCCTGCACTCAGGCTGGCTGGAGGTTGCCCCCCTACCCCCCACAAGCTCCTGGAGGGCCCTTGACCCAGAGCCCGCTAACCAGCACTCTCCTAGCCCGGCCACAGTGATGGGCTCAGGGACAGGCACACGACCCAAGTCCTGGGGCCTGATCAAACTCCTGGGAAGGGGAATTCTGTCCCTTGCAGGGTGTGCAGGGAAGTGGAGTCATGCTGGAGTCGCTGGTGGCCACTGTGACACCAAAATGGAAACGGGAGCCGTGAAACTGGTCCCACCCTGATGGCGACGCGCCTGACGCCAGTAACATCCCTTTTCGGTTGCATTGGCCGATACGTTCCCTTCTTGGCCTAAGCCAGTGTGGGCTGAATCTTTGGCGACTTGGGCTCCACCCAGGGCCTTCCTCATCCAGCTTCAGGGCAGAACAGGAACTTGGCAGACACTGAACGAATGAACAAGCAAGCAAGCAGACATAGCCTGACGTGCTCCCCAAACTCTGCCTCCAGTGGCCGCCCTGAAACCTGGGCTCGAGCCGACGGAGATCGAAACGGACGACGGGCTCCTCGCTGGCTCAGGAGTCCCCCGACTGGCAGGAGTGGGAAAGGGACACGGGGCGTCCTGGTTTCTGGCCGTCGAGAACTTGTCTGTTACCTGAGCGGCTCCTGTCAGCGCCCCCCTCCCCAAATTTTCACAGGGCTCCTTCTGCAGAACCAGTAGCTTGAGGGCGAGTGTGGGAGAGCGCAGGAGCCCCTAAAGGAGACGAGTCCAGCGGTGGAGGGGCAGATCGGGGCGGGGGGCTTCCCTGGTGGCTCAGTGGTAAAGAATCCGCCTTCCAACGCCAGGGACACAGGTTCGATCCCTGGTCCAGGAAGATCCCACATGCCTCAGAGCAACTAAGCCCACGCGCCACAACTACTGAGCCTACACGCCTCACACACGGGAGCCTACACGCCTCAGACACGGGA
>NW_024070193.1:2918287-2932514 GCF_014754425.2 Oryx dammah
CCTCACACACAGAGGCCTACACGCCTCACACACGGAGGCCTACACGCTATACAGCCCATGCTCTACAACCAGAGAAGCTACCACACGGAGAAGCCCGCACACCCCACCCAGAGAAGAGCCTGCACAGCAATGAAGAGCTGGCCCAGCCAAAAGTAATAACTAAATGAGTTTCTAAGAAAAATTAGCAGATCAGCCCAGGTGGGGAGCCAGGGGGCCTGAGTCCAGGTTCCAGCCATCTGCTGCTACAGGGCGGCCCCAAGCAAGTCCCTGCTGCTCTGGCCTCTTGGGCTGGAGTGCACAGTCCTCCCTGGGCTCACCCTCCCTGGGAGTCCCACTCTCTCTCCCCCAAGGCCCAGAGACGTTCCTCCCATCACCTAAGGTCACACAGCCACTGAGACAGCCAGGCCAGGATTCAAACACAGGGCCCTCTAAGTTCCCTTAAAAGTGAGCTAACAGACCCCCCCAAGAGATAGGCTCAGAAAAGGAAACCAACCACAGAGGGACCCAGGCTGGGCTCCACCCTGGATTCTGCTTTTTCATCCCTGCCTCAGCCTCACAAAGCCCCAGAGGCAGCGGGTTGCTGTCACCCCCACCTGCCTCACCCCCACCTGCTTCCCTGAGCAAATTAACATCTCATCAGATATGCCTTTAATCTTCTCAGCCCGGCCCTTTCTTCCCCGTGGGCCAAGTGGTGTGACATTTCTGCTGCCCAGCTCTGCTGATCTAAATAAGACAGAGGCCCCCAGGCTCTGCAGGCAAAGAGCCCTCTAACCCCTTCTCCAGGCTGGTGGAGGGAGGAAGTGAGGGAAAAAGTGAAAGTGTTGGTTGCTCAGTCCTGTCTGACTCTCTGAGATCCCATGGAGTATAACCCACCAGACTCCTCTGTCCATGGGGTTCTCCAGGCAAGAATACTGGAGTGGGTTGCCATGCCCTCCTCCAGGGGATCTTCCCAACCCACGGGTCGAATCCAGGTCTCCCACACTGCAGGCAGATTCTTTACCATCTGAGTCACCAGGGCGGAGGGAGAGGACAATGGCTATCCATCCGTGCATCCATTCACTCATTCAACCGGCGTTCTATTAAGCACCTTCTGAATGCCAAACCGGGAGGTCCAGCCACCATCAGAACCAGTTTTCACCACGCTAACATTCTAGCAGGAAGACAGAGTAAACGTCCCAGGGTGTTAGAATAGAAGGTGAAAAATGCTCGAAATGAATGGAGCAGGGTAAGGGGTATGTCAGCACAGAGGGAGATGTTGCTAGTTCTAAAGGGAGCGGTCTCCTCAGAACCCAGACTGTGGTCTCTAAATACTTTCTCCCGGTAAAATGGTCCCCAGGGCTCCTCAGAGAAGAGGCTGATTCCAGGACCGGTGCAAGATAAGCCCGGCACATCTCGTGTTGCTATAAAGTAAGGACATGCTTGTGGCAGCGTTAGTGGTAAAGAACCTGCCTGCCAGTGGAGGAGACATAAGAGATACAGGTTGGAACCCTGGGTCGGGGAAGATCCCCTCGAGGAGGGCATGGCAACCCACTCCAGTATTTTTGCCTGGAGAAACCCATGGACAGGGGAACCTGGCAGGCTACAGTCACAGGTTCACAAAGAGTTGGACACGACTAAAGCGACTTCACACACACACATGGCCATGCTTGAGGCTAACAGGGAGGGCTGAAAGGACACAGGAGCCAGTTTGAAGGCCTCCCACCAGCCACATATGGGCCAAGCTGAGCATCAGAAAGAACAATGACTGCAAAACTGCAAAAATCCATGTGCTCACGCTTCTCAGAAGAAAGAAAAACCTCCTCAGTTCCTTTGGAGGGACTCAAGGCAACAACTGATTATCCTATGAACAGAAGACGCAGGGAAAGAATGAAGCGTTTATGCCTTCTTTCTGTATGAACGGTACTCGAAAGGAACCAAATAAGGGAATGTCTCTCTTTACAGAAGAACCACTGCAAATAGGTGCAGAAGAGATAACAGAACTGGAAAGCCACCTTTTCACAGCCCTAATGAAATCGAGGGTCCGGCACTGGGCATCAAGGGAGTGCTGAACAGAACTGGGTGACAGCAGGGCCCAGCGGACACTGCTTGAACCCCTAAAAGGATCTTAGCGTCACCAAAAGTGGAACATTCTGGCACGTGGGCCTCTTGATAGGATGTGGAAGCAAGCCCACAGCACCACCTGCTTTGGCTGCAAAATCAGACCTGAAAGAGGAGAGTGAAAAAGCTGGCTTAAAACTCCACATTCAAAAAAGCGAAGATCATGGCATCTGGTTCCATCTCTTCACGACAAATAGAAGGGGTAAAAGTGGAAACAGTGACAGATTTTATTTTCTTGAGCTCCAAAATCACTGCGGATGGTGACTGCAGAAATGAAAGAAAAAGACACTTGCTCCCTGGAAGGAAAGCTATGGCAAACCTAGACAGCGTATTAAAAAGCAAAGACATCACTTTGCTGACAACGGTCCATAGAGTCACTATGGGTTTTCCAGTAGTCATGTACGGATATGAGAGCTGGACCAAAAGGCTGAGTGCCAAAGAATTGATGTTTTCGAACTGTGGTGGTGGAGAAGACTCTTGAGAGTCCCTTGGACTGCAAGGAGATCCAACCTGTCCATCCTAAAGGAGATCAGTCCTGAATATTCACTGGAAGGACTGATGCTGAAGCTGAAGCACTAATATTTTGGCCACCTGATGCAAAGAGCCAACTCATTGGAAAAGACCCCGAAGCTGGGAAGATTGAGGAGGGCAAGAGGAGAAGGGAACGACAGAGGATGAGACGGTTGGATGGCACCACCGACTCAACAGACATGAGTTTGAGCAAACTCCAAGAGATAGTGGGGGACAGGGAAGCCTGGCATGCTGCCGTCCCTGGGGTCGCAAAGAGTCAGACACGACTGAGCAACTGAACAACAACAAGATCCAAACCTCAGTCAACAGAAAGTATAAAGACCGAAGGCTGTACTGATGACACCGTGAGGCCGTTCCACAGGACAGATGACCTGGTTTTGCCAACAAATAATTAGAGTGGAAAAAAAAGAGAGGGAAAGGCGCTGCGGAAGATTAAAAGGGACTTGAGAGACTGACAACCAAGTGCGATTCGAAGACCCTGGTTGGACCCTGATTTGAACAAAAAGTGTGAAAAGACATTTGGGAGATGACAACGGGAAACAGCACAATGATGGAACAGGAGACGATGTGAAGGAATCACGGTGAATTCTGTTGGGTTGATGCTGTTATTTTAATAATATATAAGAAAAGGACTTTGGTGGAGATACAGATGAAACAAACAAAGCTCAAGATCTGCCCCTAAAATGCCTCGGGGGTAATCCTGTGTGATCAGTGCCATTTAGAAGTAAATGAGACACTGAAATATAAAATAAAAAGAAGTAGGGGGGCTCACAAGAGCCCCGGTGGCTCAGATGGTAAAGAATCCGCCTGCAAAGCGGGAGACCCAGATTTGATCCCTGGGTCGGGAAGATCCCCTGGAGGAGGGCATGGCAATCCACTCCAGTATTCTTGCCTGGAGAATCCCATGGACAGAGGAGCTTGGCGGGTCACAAACAGTTAGACCCGACTTAGTGACTAAATATGGCTCAGATGGTAAAGAATCCGCCTGCAAAGCAGGAGACCCAGATTCGATCCCTGGGTCAGGAAGATCCCCCGGAGGAGGGCATGGCAATCCACTCCAATATTCTTGCCTGGAGAATCCCATGGAAAGAGGAGCCTGGCGGGCTACAGTCCACGGGTCGCAAAGAGTCGGACACGACGAGCGACTTCACTTTCCCTTTCAGTGACTGAACAATAACAACAAAGTCAGGGCACGGATTTTCAGGGAGGGAAGGTGACTGTTCCAGCATCACACAGCTTCCAAGTGGCAGGGAGAGGGTTCCAACACAACCCAGCCGACCACCTTCTCCCCCTACCCTCTGCCGTCCACCCTCATCAGACCCACTCTGAGCCAGAAGCAGTCCCACAGGGGGCTCAAAGCCCGCCAGGGGAGCAGCTTATCCGTCTGATGGCTCCGAATCGTTCCTGAGTCAAGGAAGAGAGTGCTGTCAAGCATTTTCTGAGTGGGCCGGGGCAGCTGTCCGACAGGTGTGCCAACAGGGAAACAGGTGGCATGCCTGTTAATAGTCCTGGCACTGCCCTCACAGTGCAATGATTAGGAGCAGACGCCGGGGCAGGACACTGACGAGGATGCAGATTAAGTCATGGGGTGCTTGGGCAGAGGTGATGGAGATGCTGCGTTTACGGTCGGTCCCGTGAGCGACCAGGGCTCCCCCACCAGCAGCTGTGCCTTCCCCACCCTGACCTCCAGGGCTCCTCCCCAGGCTTGTCCACAGAGTCAGGGACAGCCTGGGGGCAGCTTTAGCCAAAGCACTGGGTTCAGATCCTGCCCTCCCCTCATCCATGTAGTGGGAATCCCATCATCCAGGCACGTGGTTGTTACAGCCTCAGGAAATAACGCGGGTCTGGGGCCAGTCAGGGCTTCCCTCGTGGCTCAGATGGTAAAGAATCTGCCTGCAGTGCAGGAGACCCGGGTTCCATCCTTGGATCGGAAAGATCCCCTGGAGAAGGAAATGGCAACCCACTCCAGTATTCTTGTCTGGAGAATCCCACGGACGGAAGAGCCTGGAGGGCCACAGTCCATGGGGTCGTAAAGAGTCAGACACGACAGCAGCAACTTAGCCTGGGGCCAGTCAGGGTGCTGTGAAAGGGACCTCCCTTATTATTACCTGCCAGGTGTTTGCTTTCAGACTATACCTTGTTTGAAAAATCTGAATAAAACCAAAGTTTTAATTGGACTCTGCACAAAATACTCCCCTTGAATGGCAAGGAGATCAAGCCAGTCAATCCTAAGGGAAATCAAGCCTGAATACACATCGGAAGGACTGATGCTGAAGCTGAAGCTCCAGTACTTTGGCCACCTGATACGAAGAACTGACTCCTTGGAAAAGACTCTGATGCTTGGAGAGATTGAAGGCAAAAGGAGAAGAAGGTGGCAGAGGATGAGATGGTTGGATGGCGGCACCGATTCAATGGACATAAACTTGGTTGAACTCCGGGAGATGGTGAAGAACAGGGCAGCCTGGCGTGCTGCAGTCCATGGGGTCGCAAAGAGTCGGACACGACTGAGCGGCTGAACAACAGCAGCAATGACCTCCCCAGCCTTTGCACACGGCAACCCTCCCCACAAGCCCATGATGTGCGGCTAAGATTAGTTCAGATACCCGGCAGAGAGCTAGGCAGAGGGCTGGGGGGTGTGGCTCTGAGCTTGAACCCCACAAGCAGGCTCCAAGCCAACCCTCACAGCCAGCCCTCTTCCAAACACAGACGCCTCTGTCGTGGTCCCTGCGGGAGTGTGTGGGCGGGTGTGATTAAAGACAGCAAAAGTGGCACAATGAGGGCCGGGGGTGCAGCGCACACCGGCCTCTGGGTGAGCTCCCAGCCTCGCTGCCCTTCCCACTGTGTGCCCCTCCCTGTGACCGTGCCTGCGGGCAGGGCCCTCCGGGGTTGTGAGAGCCCTGCCTCCCCTCGGCCACCACGGGGGCATCTCCTGGCGTTTCGGCAGGGTGGGGAGGTTCATCCGGGTCTGTGTTTGCTTTCAGTGGACCCGAGGCTGCAGGTGGATGACATCACGGCCTGGGGGAGTGATGTGGGAGGCCCCAGGAGGCAACCACATCCAAGCATCACCCTTCCTGGGGTGGCCTACAGGTCTATCCCCCAGCCTGGCATACAGAAGACCAGGAGCCCCCACGGAGGGGTACAGGGGTTTGTACCCATCCACCCGTCACTGGCATGGTCTGTGCGTCTCACCCCAAACCCCCGACCTCAAGCACACAAAAAGGAGGGGGCTGGAGGTCACATAGCTCATCAGTGGCAGCTTCAGACTGAATGCTTGAGCTACCCGCTCAGACTCTCGGCCGCATCTGACTCTTTGTGGCCCCCATGGACTGTAGCCCGCCAGGCTCCTCTGTCCCTGGAATTCAGGCAAGGATACTGGAGTGGGTTGCCATTCCCTTCTCCAGGGGATCTTCCTGATCCAGAGATCGGAACCCGTATCTCCTGCATGCGTCTCTTGCATTGGCAGGCGGATTCTTTACCACTGAGCCACCTGGGAAGACCGGATGCTTGAATGCCCCCAAATTCTTATGTTAAACACTTAACACCCAAGGTGACAGTATTAGGAAGTGGGGCCTTCGGGAGGTGATCGTGGTCAATGGGATCACTGCTTTTATAAAAGAGACCCCAGTGACTTGCCTGGTGGTCCAGTGGCTAAGAGTCTGGGCTTCCAATGCAGGGGGTGCAGGTTTGATCCCAGGTCAGGGAACTAAGATCCTACATGGCGTGCAGTGCGGCCAATAAGTAAATAAAAATTTTAAAGAAATAAATAAAAGAGATCCCAGAGAGTCCCCTGTTCCTCCCCTGACATGAGGACATGGCAAGAAGGCGCCAGCTACGGAAGCGGGCCCTCCCCGGAGCCTGATCTTGGACTTCCAGCCTCTAGAACCATGAGAAATACATTTCTGTTGTTCGTAAGCTACCCAGGCAGCGTATTTTGTTACAGCAGCCTGAATGGACTAAGACAGTGGGGCCAGAAATACCAAGCCCTGCCCCCACCCCGTGCAGGCAGTAACCACACACTCCAGCAACACCCAAGGATGGCCCTGGTGGGAGGGGGTCCCAGGTAAAGAAAGGGCGAGTGTTTCCCAAGGGAGCCCTCTGGGCTGTCCGCAGAGAGACTGGCCCGGCCAGGGTGACCTCTTTCTGCCCACTTGTCCTCAGGGCAGCGGTGTCAGTAATCTGAGCAAAATCTTCGGGCTCTGGCCACTCAAACAAGCTACCACTGCGTGGGAAACAGGGCCAGGCCGGTAGGCAGCTGGGTGATGGCCCATGGTGGCACAGAGCTCCCCACAGGACAGGGACGCGGAGCCACACAACACGGGGGACGGGGTAATCAGCCACAAGGGCACGCAAGATTGGAACGCTGGAGCTCCAGCGTGCTGGGTCCAGGGCCACAAAGCACTCACGTGGGACCTGAGCACAGGCCACCAGAGAGCGGGGACTGCGTCCAAGTTACAGACACGGAAACCACGGAAGCGAGGGAACCCCAGGCCACAGGTCATCAGACTTAGGGTGAGGACAAGGCCGAGGAGCGCCCTGTGGGGCCCCGGGCCAGGTCCAAGGCGCAGCGTGAGTTACTGGTTTCTTGCCAAGCAGACTGTGTCTCTCAAAAGCTCCTTTCCATATCCCGGAGTCCCCCACGCTTGCCCTCAGTCCTACCAAACTCCTCTTCCCAAGGCAGTCTCATGGCTACCGTGTGGCCTGGGACAAGTTCCTGTCTGCCCTGGGCCTGTTTCCCCACAGTAAAGTTAGGGGGATGGCCCTTTCTGAGGGTCCGTTCACCACCAGTAATCTATGAAATGATCCTCACTCGTCTCTCCCTCCTGAGAAGCTTCCGTGGTTCCCAAAGGCCCTCACTTGGATGGATGGACAAGGCACCCTCCTGAAGTCTGACCATCCCGCTTCTCTGGGCTCCCCTCCTGGGCCCCTCCTGGATCCCAGCCTCTGCTCTCTGTCTTCCTGCTTTTGTCCTTCGTTAACTGCACAGCCCCCTCCTTGGAAGGCCTCCTCTCCACCTCCCGACGTCCCCTATTCATGGATCACCTCCCCCAGGAAGCCCTCCCTGACTCCTCCAGCCCTGGATAACGTCTCTCTTCACACTGCTGGACCAACCGGACAGTCCTCGGTACCCCATTACTCCCTCCCCCATCCCAGTCCAGCAGCCAGCATTGCTCCTCAGACAGCAGTAGCAGCCTCCTCCCTGGTTTCCCTGCCTTCCCTTCCCTACCCTACCTAACCCACCTTCTACCTGCACAGCTTGAGGCAGTCAGAAATCAGATCTCATCTTTCCCCTGTTTATATTCTCCCGTGACTCCCAGGATGCTAGGTGAAACCCAAATTCCTCCAAAGGCCAATAAGGCCCCCTGTGACCTCTGGCCTCATCTCCTTCCACTCTCTTCACACTGACTCTAACGCCCACCTCGGCCCTCAACCACAGGGCCTTTGCACCCACTGTGCCCTCTGGTGGAATATCCACCCCCCACCTCCGCGCCTGCTGTCTGCACAGCTCCATCCCTCCCTCTCCCCTTTAGGTCCTCATTCAAAAATCACCTCCCCCATCTCCTAAAGGGGCTTCCTGGGTGGTGCAGATGGTAAAGAATCTCCCCGCAATGAGGGAGACCCAGGTTCGATCCTTGGGCAGCCTAGTCCAGTCTTCTTGCCTGGAGAATCCCACGGACAGAGGAGCCTGGCGGGCTGCAGTCCACGGGGTTGGACCGAGAGTCCGGAGAGTCGGACGCGACCGAGCGATTCACATGTTCACTTTCAGCTACTGAAAGGTGCAGACCCCACCCTCCAGCACCCCTACTCCCTTCCTTGTTTTATTCTTTTCCCTCAGCATTTATCGTCTGACAAGCCGGTCTGTACTTCAATTTCTTATTCATCGTCTGTCTCCCACACTAGAACGGCAGCTCCACTAGGGCGGGGTGCGTGTCCCAGAGCAGAGTGGGCGCTCAGCGATACTTATTCAGTGAGGGACTCAGGCACACCCAGCCCGGAGGCGCTTTCCTGCTCTTTGCCGACTCGAGGCCCCCTGGGCTCCCAGGGACCGGACGGGAGGCGATGCATTCCTTCAGTCCCTCTCTCGGGTCGGTGCAGGTATTTGTACAAGGTCACCAAGCCACAAGGACAGAGTTGCGATTCGAACCCAGAATCCTCAGTTCCAAGCACCCTTTCGATCTGTTTCTGGGCACTGAAAAACTGTCTGCAAGGAGGAAGAAGGAGGCCCCCCCAAGAGGAATCCTGGCAGGCAGTGATTCAGAGTCCCCTGCCTCCGCATGGGTTCCAGCCAAGGGAGGCGGCCAGCCACCATGAGGACATTAAGTGCCAGGCCCCTCCCTGGGGACATGCCAGCCTCGGGGCTGTAGATCACGTGGTGTCCTGGGAATCTGGGTAGAGAGCAAGAGGTTAGGAGTGAGGGCACCTCGCTCCTGGAGCTGCTGGGGCCTCTTCTCTGCCTGAGGCTCAGGCAGCAGAGTCAACGAGAGGAAGAATAAGGAGAACGACAACAGTGATAACCCAGTGGCATTTACGCCCAGACCTCATGTGCTCCCAGCAGTCATCCGCTCCTTTGCTAAAGACATGCTGAGCAGCTCTCAGGTTCCGGCAATGAATAAAACTTGTACACAGAGGAGGGCATGGCTACCCACTCCAGTATTCTGGCCTGGAGAATCCCTATGGACAGAGGAGCCTGGGGGGCTACAGTCCAGAGGGTCACACAGAGTCGGACACAATGAAGCAACTTAGCACGCAAGCACGCATGTACTTTTAAAATATATCAGTATCCCATAGATTAAAAAAAAAGAAGAAGAAAATGCTGGCCCTCACCAGACAATCGGAGAAGCACCGCTTTCAAGGAACTAACCAATGACAAAAAGCTGGTGCCCAGCCTGAGGTGTAGCTCAACATAAAGTCATGCTGCAAAATAAATGTTTAGCTTTTGAAATGACACAAAATTTTTATGTATGCTGAAATGGAGATAGCTTTGTCAGATCAGGGTTTCTCAACCCCTGGCATGACTGACATTTTGGACAGGATAATTCTTTATGATGTGGGCTGTCTTATGCATCCTGGGATGTTAAGGTGCCTTGACATACTCCTTTCCCAATTTGGAACCAGTCCGTTGTTCCATGTCCGGTTCTAACTGTTGCTTATTGACCTGCATACAGGTTTCTCAGGAGGCAGGTAAGGTGGTCTGCTATTCCCATCTCTTGAAGAATTGTCCACAGTTTGCTGTGATCCACACAGTCAAAGGCTTTAGCGTCGTTCATGAAGCAGAAGTTTTTCTGGAAAACTTTTGCTTTTTCTATGATCCGGTGGATGTTGGCAATTTGATCTCTGGTTCCACTGCCTTTTCTAAATCCAGCTTGACCATCTGGAAGTTCTCGGTTCACATACTATTGACACCTGGCTTGGAGAATTTTGAGCTTTGCTTTGCTAGCATGTGAGGTGAGTGCAATTGTGCAGTAGTTTGAACATTCCTTGGCATTGCCTTTCTTTGGGACTGGAACAAAACCTGTAGGCATATGAGTTTGCAAACCCTGGTATCACCCGAAGGGGTGACCTGTCGGATCTCCCCTCCCTAAAGTTGACCCAGGGACGAGGCACAGCGATCAGCGATCATTGAGGACCGGTCTGAAAAGGTCACCATGGGAACCAGGAGAGCCTCAGAGACGTCGTCCACACGGCGGTGAAGCTTCCTTCAGTGTCTCCCAGAGCCCAGGGGCAGTAGGCCAGCAGCTGGACAGAAGCCACGGCCTTCAGCCAGAGGTTGAGGCCGAGAGAAGGGGTCTTCGTGAATGGCTGGTCAACAAGAAGCTGGACGACAGCCTGGAGAAGGGGAGCTGGTGGAGTGGATGCTCCTAAAGACACCTAGGGAAGCTTGGCTTTCAAACCACCCATGTCTGTGCTCCAGCCGGGGGGGCTCTGATTCACAGTGGCCCGGCAGGGGTCTCAGGGTCTGCCTTTTTAAAGCTCACCAGGTGATGTTGATGCACAGCTAGAGTTGAGACCTCCCTCCGAGGGCCTCAGAATCTCTTGGGAAGGTTGATAAGAAATAAAGGTTCAGGCAGGAAGGAAGGAAGAGAGGGAGGGTGGGAGGAGCAGAAAGAAGGGAGGAAGGAAGTCCGATGACAACAAGTGTTGGTGAGGATGTCGAACCACCGGAACTCACACGTGGCTTGTGGCGATGTAAAGCAGTACAACAACTTTGGGGAGGAGTTTGGCCGTTCTCTCTAAATATGCATATTCTAAAACATACCTCGATAAAGCTGTTAAGAATATTCTTACCCTACGGGCTGACAGCTGCAGTTGGAGGTGTGTAACCAACAGAAACGTGTGCACCGGGCTACCAGGAGGCAGGGCCAAGAATACGCAGAGCAGAAGTTTCTCATAACAGTCAAAAATTGGAAACAATCTGGCAGTCAAGCAAAGGAATACTACACAGCCGTGGACAAGAACACACTGCTGCTACCCCGGACGAGATGGAAGGAGCTCTGAAAGGTGGTGCTGAGGGAGAGGAGCTGAACAGAGTACACACTCCGTTTATGTGAAGTTCAAGAAGAGACAATAACAAACTCCATCATGGCATGATATTTACAAGGGGCAACGCTGCAAAGAAAATGAACAGAATGATCATCCAGAAAGTCAGGACTGCGCATACCTCTGGCAGGAGTGAGGGAGATGCAGCTTGAGATGAACCCACAGAGAAAGGAATAGAAATTTCTTAACCACGGTAGTTACAAGGGTGTTCACTTCTCATTATCTTTTCCTCCTCCTCTGTGTTACAATCACATGCATATTTTACAGTTTTCTTTATTTTAATATTTATGTATCTATCCCCAGGTGGCGCTAGTGGTAAAGAACCCGCCTGCTGATGCAGGAGACTCAACAGATGCAAGAGACCCGGGTTCGATCCCTGGGTCGGGAAGATCCCCTGGAACAAGAAATGGCAGCCCACTCCAGTATTCTTGCCTGGAGAATCCCAAGGACAGAGGAGCCTGGTGGGCCATAGTCTATAGGGTCTCAAAGAGCCGGATACAACTGAAGCGACTTAGCACACACACCTATTTATTGGCTGTGCTGGGTCTTAGTTGCAGCAGGTGGGATCTAGTTCCCCGACTGGAGATCAAACCTGGGCTCCCTGCACTGGGAGTGTGGAGTCTTAGCCACTGGGCCACCGGGGAAGTCTCTACAATGTTAAGTTTCCCTTCCAGTTCCAGCAATGCTGATTCCTCAGGCTTGGGTTGGGGCCCTGGGATGAGCATTTTAAATATGCCCCCGCCACCCCTGCACCTTGAAGATTCTGACTCCCAAGGTCCTGAGGCCACACCAACCTCTAAAACACCCACGTGTTGGGAAGAGGAGCCTAGAAAGCCAGCCCCCAGTTGGCAAGCTGGGCCGTCGCTGGTTAGAAGTGCCCAGGGGACACCCAGCACCGTGGCCAGCCCACAGGAAGTCCGGTCTGAGTCGGGAAGGATGACCTTAGGGGTTTAAGGAAGGAATTCCTGCTGGCGGGTGGCACTCTGGATGAGGGTGATACTGGAAGGGAGGGTGACACAAGAGTGGGTGAGTCACTGAAATCCAGTCGCAGAGGGGCTGGCGGCCCAGTGTGCCTGCTATGGAGGCCAGGCTCGGTGACTGCCCTTTAAGGAAAACAGAAAGGATAGGGGAAGCAGTTAAGAGGCTGCCATCGGGGAGGCGTCTGCTCAGGCTTCTGCCGAGGCGCGTTCAGTCTCCCCAGAGTCCTGGTGGGGGTGGGAGAGACGGGAGCGGGGAAGCTTCAGGCCCACCCTCGGTCCGAGGCCACAGAGCCTCGTGGACGCCGCCAATCCTTGTCAGTTGCTACCCCATCACTGTGGGCTACCCCCACAGTAGCTCCTGAATTGCTGATCGCCTGCTAAGTGCCAGGCCCCCGGGCAATGCTGGGAAGAGAAAGACAGCAGTCCCAGCCCTCTGCTGTGGGACTCGGGGCATGAGAGGGGGCAAAGGGAGGCTTTCCTGGAGAAAGGATGCTGGGCCATGTCCACAGGATTAGTGCAGACTCCCCAGGGAAGCCCCCTATGCCCCAGAGGCAGAGAGAAGTGCATGGGCAAGGGTCTGGGGTGAGAGTCAGGATGAACACGCCTGGGTGCTCCCCAGGCTTGGCTCTGGGGCTTTATGCAACCACGTGGATTATCGCATGATGACGCTTTCATTCAGGGGCTGCTATTCCCATTTTACAGATGAAAAGACAGGGCCACAGAGAGGTTAGGTAGCCCGCACAAGGTCACACAGGAGGCCTGCGTGGCTGGAGCCCAGAGAGGGCAGAGGGAAGCGGGGATGGGAGAATGGAGGGGGCGGAAGTGCCAGGCCTCACGAGAGGACGCTGACCTGGATCCTGCAGCAGCCAGGAGCCACAGGAGGAAGTCAGAGCATCGGACACGTTTCAAAGGTGCCCTACGGCCAGGGTATGGCCAAAGTCGAGCAACAGGGGACGGCGGACAGACACCAGACACCCCCTCTCTTGTTGTGCACTGATGGAGCCTCAATGCACCACGGTCTTTCCTGGAGATGGCACGGTCCATACTGACTCCTGACAAGCCCATCTTGGACACAAAAGCACAAATTTTACCATGTGATGGATACAAGGAAGTGCTTCCTGGCACGAGCCTCGAAGACCCCACTTAAACCTTTGATTAATCCTCTACAAAGCGCAGTTAAGCCACTTCCGCGGTCTCTGTTGCTGTTTTTGCTTTACTGAGGTCGATTCCATCAAGACGGAGTCTTTCTTAATTAAAACCTGTAATGAAGATTTGACTCATCAAGCAGTTCCTTTGCCCACAGACACACCTCTGATCACCGCATCTTCTGCCGCCTCAGATTCCCTGTTCTGGCCGTGATTTCTGTCAATTTCAATTCGATCGGGTCAGAATTTTGCAGATCTTAATGTTGGCATGGAGATTTGATTCTTCTGTCAATTTTTAGATCAATAGCTACGTTTTTTTTACCCTGCACAGTTTTAGCCGATGTCAGTTTTATTTTGGGTCGGTTATTTCTATTGGCAATGTTCATGACAGATTGGACTGGTCGGAAATTTTTTCTCAGGGAATCCGTTACAAATGGAAACATGCTTGCAATCCAGAAAAAGAACAGGGCTCTGAAGGCGGGGAGAGAGACCCAGACAGAGACCACAGAGAGAGGCTACCAGGGAGGCACAGAAAGACACGGAGACGGGGAGATACGCAGGGAGAGGGAGACCCGTGAGACGGCGCGGCTCCTGACGGCTCCGCAGAGTCACACGGCGCTGTTCCAGCAGGTGGGCCGCCCTGCCCTGCTTTCTCTCCAGCCCCTTAAGGGACGGCCCCACCTGCAGGCCGAGGTGCTGCCTGGAAGGAGAAGAGGTTCTCGGAGTCCTTCCTGGCTCCGCCCTGCCTTCACGGCAGGGAAGGGCCTTCCGCCAGGCGGACCTGGACTCTGAGACGGGCCGGGGCCAAGGCTGGTTTTGGTAGCTCTCCTCTTGCCTGCCATCCCCGATCCATCAGGAGTGGCTGCATGGAGACGGGTTTTAAAAGCCTCCGAGGTTAAGTCAGCAGGAAGGAGCGCGGCAGTCAGCTGGCAGTGGGCC
>NW_024070193.1:2932614-2955443 GCF_014754425.2 Oryx dammah
TCCCTGCATCTCCAGTTGGGACAGTGAAAGGCGAGGGCCCAGAGGTCTGAGTTTGAGTCTCAGCCACAGCACCACCTCTCTGGGCCTCCGTCCATCTGGGAAATGAGAATATTTCTATGATCTGGTCTCAGGAATTGTTGGGAGGATTAAGTGAAATAAATGGGGTGAATGTGTGTGTGTGCTCAGTTGCTAAGTCTTGTCCACCTCTTTGCAACCACAGACTGTAGCCCACCAGGCTCCTCTGTCCACGGGATTTCCCAGACAAGAATAGAGGTGGGTTGCCGTTTCCTCCTCCAGGGAATTTTCCTAACACAGGGATTGAACCCGAGTCTCCCGCATCTCCCGCACTGACAGGCAGATTCTTTACCACTGAGCTATCTGGGAAGCCCAAATGGTGTATTACACAGGTGCCAATAAATATTATGAATGAAAGGATTTTTTTCTTATTTATTGGGTGAGTGCATGATGAGGTAAGAAGCCCCGGGCTGGACTGTCTCACACTGGGTGTGCCAGGCCAGCTGCTTTCTCTCTCTGGCCCTCAGTTTACTCATCCATTACATGGGTCTGCTTCTTACAAGCAGCTGAACCCACACTTGGCATGTAGCCCACGAGCCCCACTCCTGGGTGTTTAGCCAAGAGAGACGGAAACGTGTGTTCACACAAACCCTGGTCTAGAAGGGCTCCTGGCAGCTTAAGTCACAGTAACCCCAAACTAGGAACCGCCCAAACGCCCACGAACAAAAGACTGAGCAAAGACACCCTTTTCCTTACACTCGGCAAGAAAAAGAAAGAGGTTCCGTCACACAGCAGCACTGGGGGAATCTCAAGCTGTGATGAATGTGCAAAACTATACACGTATGGTCCCATTTCTATGAAACTCTAAAAACACAAATCAGTTTACATTGATGAAAAGCAGACGGGTGCTTGCCAGGGTCTGGCAGGAACTATTTGGGAGGGGCACAAGAAAGTTTTCTTGGGTAATGGGAAGGCTCTAATTATGCATGGATTAGGGCAGTGGTTACACAAGTCCATACATTTGTCAAAACTTTCAAACTGTACACTGAAGATGGGTGCATTTTATTGTATGTAAGTTGTACTTCAATACGGTTCGTTTTTAAATGGGTCCTGAGACAACCTTCTTGCAAAGTTTCGGTTGGTCTATGATCAGATGGTATATACCAATGGACAGGCCAGAACTTGTCACTCTGGAACAAACTGCAAGCGGGAGGGGTTGGGGGCATTTCTTTAGATGGTACCGGAAAAAGGAGCCCACGGCACCAGCTGTGTTGAGATTCCCCTGTGAGGATGACCCAGCTCTGGGGTCAGGGTGACCCAGCTCTGGGGTCAGGCTGATCCGGGGGGGAACCCTGCCTCTCACCTTCACCAACTCGTTGTGACACTTGGGGCAAAGCAGTTTCCCTGCCAGAGTCTCAGTTTCTAGAACATTCCTGTTTGTTAGCTCCCAGCTCTGGGCCGAACACCAGGCCATGCCATCAGCCCTCATCAAAACTGGGAGACCAGTACGGACACGAAGCGCGTCTCCGGGGCTCCCAGCTCCGCAGAGGTGGCCAGAAGCTCTTGCTTGCTGCTCCACTGGGCAGTGAGGCGGGCCTGTCCATCTAATGCGTGATGGTCTATCTGCCGCTAATCACGGTGATTCTCCCATCAGCCTCACAGCATCTCCCTTCCTCCAGCAAACGGGCCGATGGTGAAACCACCTCATGTCAAGGTACTCAGACTGCTGCTAACCCCACTATGGGACTGCATGATGGACGCAGGAAGTCTCCCCAGCTGCCCCAACAACCTGGGGGGCCTCAGAGGGTAAACCACCCCCTCCCTGACCACAGGCAGCCTGGGAAGACCCTGCAGGACAGAGCTGGTCTGGCTGCCCCGCAGTCCAGAACCCAGAGCAGATGAGAACCAACTCGTCACTGAGCTCGGGATGAAATCTGCGCCCAGCTGCCCCTCTGACCCCAGGAGGTTCTCCTCTTCTCTCTGCTGAGGTCATCGGCCTCTCGTGTACTTCCCTGAGTGGTTTCTCCCAGTCTTAGGTGAGAAGGGGACAAATACACCTTGACGTTGCCACGTGGGGCTTATTTCAAGAAGCACCGTGGTTGCTCTGTGACGGTCCCCTTTATGTGTCAACTTGGATGTTGGGTCAAAGCCCAGTCTAGACGTTGCTGTGAAGAATATTTTCTAGACGTGATCGACATTTACAATCAGTTATTTAGTGAAGCAGACGACCCTCCATCACGTGGGTGGGCCTCACACTGTCAACTAAAGGTCTTCAGAGCAAAGACCAAGGTTCCCCCCGTAAGAAATCTGTCTCAAGGCTGCTGCACAGAAACCCTGCCTGGGGCTCCAGCCTGCCCGAGCTGCCCTATGGATTTCTGTATGCCAGCCCCAGCATCGCATCCACCAATTCTTTAAAACAAATCTCTTCTTTTTTGATAGCTATACAGATAGATAGATCTCTTATCCCTTCTGTTTCTCCAGAGAACCCTGACTGATACACTCTGAGCCCACACTCCTCACTTAAATGAACTGAGGCCCCCACCACGGCAGCAGTTGTTTCTACCCATCCATCATCCAGACTCCGGTCTTCTGGTAACAATACTCCGATTTCCCTCTGGGGAGACCCCCCACCCCCACCCGCTGTCCATGTGATTCATGGGGCTGACCTTGCTTCCAAGGTGGGCACAGCAGATCAGAGCAGCTCACTCTCCCTGCCAGCTGGACCCAGCTGTGCATTCCTGCCCCACCAGACTGTGGGATGGTACGAGTCTGGAGCAAAGCCAGCAGCACAGAGAAAGAAAGACAAGGAACGGAAGGACGGAGCGCTGATGTCATCCTTCGAGCCCCTGGATTCAGCCCTTCCTGAAGCTGTTGTGAGCATGTCAGGTCTCTTCCTTGCTTGCGCCACTTGGGGTTGGGTTTCTGTCGTTTCTAACCCGCAGCTTCCTTCCTGACACCGCCTCCTCTGCAGGCCTGAGAGTGAGCAGGTGGCCACGGCTCACGGAAAGGGCCCAGTTTGTTTTGGATCCTGGTGTATGCAAGCCGGAAGCAGAGCTGATGAGCAGAGCGGCGGAGGGGAGGCTGAGGAGGGAGAAGGAGTGGGAGGAGGCACCCAGCGGGGGGTGCAGGCTGGGGGAGAGCAGGGAGCGGCGGGTCGGGTGAATCCACCCCGCGCTGCTGTGGGTGGCACACACCTGCCCCTCGTCTCTCCAGGGAGCCTGCAGCAAGGCGAGGTCTCTGCTCCCACCCTCAGCGCGTGATGTCCCGCTGTGTCTCCTCCACACAAATACTCAGCAGTTCCAGCCTTTTCAACGTGGGCCCTCTGCTGGGGATCTCTCTGTGCTTTGTTTTTTTAAAAAAGAAATTACTTATTTATATCTGGCTGCATCAGGCCTTAGTTGCGGCATGACGGATCTTCATTTTGGCACGCGGGCTTAACTGCTGATAGAACCCCTGCCTTGGAAAGTGGATCTTCAACCACTGGACTATCAGGGAAGTCCCTCTCTGTGGCTTACTTACCATGTCCCTCTGTGAGATGCTGCCGAGCACTTCCGCACACATTTGATCGGCCGTTTGGATCTCCTTTGTGAGCTGCCTGCTTGGGTAACTTGATCAGTTCGCTTTGGGTTGCCTGTCCTTTTCCTGTTGATCTTTATGTATTCTGGATGAGCCCTTTGTCTGTTGGCAATATAGGCTACATATGAAGCCGTCTGGACCTGGGCTTTTGTTTGCTGGAAGATTTCTGATTACAGTTTCAATTTCCGTGCTTGTGATGGGTCTGTTAAGATTTTCTGTTTCTTCCCGGTTCAGTTTTGGAAAGTTGTACTTTTCTAAGAATTTGTCCATTTCTTCCAAGTTGTCCATTTTATTGGCATATAATTGCTGATAGTAGTCTCTTATGATCCTTTGTATTTCTGTGTTGTCTGTTGTGATCTCTCCATTTTCATTTCTAATTTTATTGATTTGGTTTTTCTCCCTTTGTTTCTTGATGAGTCTGGCTAATGGTTTGTCAATTTTATTTATCCTCTCAAAGAACAAGCTTTTGGCTTTGTTGATTTTTGCTATGGTCTCTTTTCTTTTGCATTTATTTCTAGGCTACATATGACTGCAAAGCGGGCCCAGAGAGAAACCACAGGGCACTTGTGGGGCTCACACTTCTTCAGGACGGGTCTTTGTTGCTCAGCCGCTCAGTACTGTCTGACTCTTTGCGACCCGATGGACTGTAGCACACCGGGCCTCCCTGTCCATCACCAGCTCCCGAAGCTTGCTCAAACTCATGTCCATTGAGTCCATGATGCCATCCAACCATCTCATTCTCCGTCATCCCCTTCTCCTCCTGCCTTCAATTTTTCCCAGCATCAGGGTCTTTTCCAATGAGTCAGCTCTTCACATCAGGTAGCCAAAGTATTGGAGCTTCAGCCTCAGCATCAGTCCCTCCAATCAATATTCAGGATTGATTTCCTTTAGGATGGACTGGTTGGATCTCCTTGCAGCCCAAGGGACTCTCAACAGTCTTCTCCAGCACCACAGTTCAAAAATATCAATTCTTTGGTGCTCAGCCTTCTTTACGGTCCAACTCTCACATCCATACATGACTGCAGGAAAAAATCATAGCTTTAAGTATATAAGTCTTTGTCAGCAAAGTGACGTCTCTGCTTTTTAATACACTGGTCTGGGTCATACGCAGGATGGGTCTAAAACAAGTCAAGTTGTGAAGCTTAGATATTTTAGAAATCTCCAACCATTACACTGTGAGTACAGGAAGGCTCAAGCACAGGCCAAAAAGCAGGAGGGCAGGGGAAGGAGAAAGAAGTCCAGTGAGTGTTCACCCTGTGCCAGGCCCTGTGCCAGAGTGCCACCTGCTTCATCTCAAGTGCTTTTGCAGCCCTGGCGTTCCCAGAACATGCAGACCTGTCTGCACCTCGGGACCACCTCATTGGCTCTTCCCTCTGCCCATGCAGTTCCCTGCAGATCGGGCTTCTTCTTATCATCCAAGTGTGTGCTTGACCATCCCCATCTCGGAGACACCTTCCTGAGGACCACAGGTGAGGGGAGTCTCCACCCGCTGTTTGGCCTGCCTGGGTTACAGTCAATCTCATTCTCATCCATCAGTTGACAAGGCGCTCGGCTGGCTAGCACACTAGCATGTAAGATCCATCAGGCACGGTCCCGTCTGTCTCATTCACACTCTACCTCCAAGGCCTAAGGCAGTGCCTTCACATAACAGCTGCTCAGCCAAAGCTGTCAAACAAATGAAAGAACAAGTCTCACGACAACCCTGTCAGGCAAATAGCAATGGTGTGCCCATTTCACAGATGAAAACATTGAGACTCTGAGGAGTTGGGTAACGTGCTGAAAGGTCTCAGAGAGAGTGAGGGGAATCCCAGCCCTTGCGAGTCTGCAGGCTGCCCCTGCCCCCTGCCCGTCTCCAGGTTTCTTTCAGCCCTGGAGGGTGGCAGATACCGTGAACTGTTGTTAATCCTGTCTTAGAACTGGATTCCGTGGCTCCAGATGGGCTGGGCGAGGGGAACAGAAGAGCTGAATGGGGAGTGGGGAAAATGCGAGGCTGGGCCCCCTGCCAAGAGGCCAGTGCATGAACAGCAGCAGGTCAAGTTTGCAAAAGCAGGGCCTACAGCATGCCCAAGGCATCTCCAGAGACACCCTGAGAGGCCCCCAGCCCAAACCCACCCAGGACAGAGGCCCTTCCGGCAGCAGCCTGAACGGGGCGCTCAATCCCTCCCAGGGCAGTCCAGTTCAGTCTGGCCCAGTTCCCAGGGAAGCAAGAACTGTGGGAGTTGCCCTCGATCTGAGCTTGGCTGGGAGGCCTGGAGGGGATGTCCAGCACCTCCGGAACTGGGAATTTCGAGCACTGCTGGATATCTGGCTAGAAATTAGGTTAAAGCAGGTATAATCAGCTCATTAACCCCCTCGCTAGACTCCACACACACCCAGCCTGTCTCAGAGTGACGCTGCCTACTGTCACTGTCTGCCTGGATCCGAGGAGAGCAATACAAGTGAGATATTTTATTTATGCGTTGTGCATATTTATTAGGGAGAAGTAAATAAATTAGCTGCCTGCCATCTGCAACCACCAGCCCACACTAAGTTCCCTCCGTCCTCGTCTGCCTCGGCTGGGGCCACACCAGCGAAGCTCAGGCCCAGTAAAGAAGGGGTTCCTTTCTAGAAGGATTTTTCTCCAGGGTTTGAGCAGTGCTAGGATTACCATTTTTCTGAAAAGAAATCAATATCGGGTACTATTCTAGGCCATTTGCCGACAGCTGCTCCTCCCATCAAGCCTGGGAGGTAGGCATATTGCCATCCTCATTTTAAAGATGAAGATGTGGAGACTCAGAGAGGTCAGGTCACTTGCTCAGGGACACACAGCAAATGAGTGGAGGAGCTGAGCTCAAGTCAGGGGAGGCTGAAAGACTTCTGCGATGTGCTGGGGAGAAAGGTTGGACCAGGAGGCAATTATATTCCCATTCTGGTGCTAGTTGCTGTGAGGTCCAGGTTGGCCCCATAACTTTCCTGGCCCTTTTCTGTTGAATGGGAAAATAAAAACCACAGGACAGACTTCATACGATGGAAAAGCAAATCACCGCCTGTCCAAAACCTGAGTGGCCTTCAAGCACACCCCGGAGGCTCCTGACTCCCCTCTGGTAAACAGGCCAAACAGTGCCCCCCACACCTGCCTCAGACCTACTATGTAATTCTGGGCCCATCAATGAACTCCTCAGAGCCTCAGTGTTGTCCTCTGTAAAATGGGAAAACAGCTGGCTTGGGGAGGGCATGGGCCGTGGGGAAGAGGATCTCATGGGTGTGGGAAGCCTCTTAGTTCTGGTGGAGGCAGGCGGCAGGTGGGGCCAAGGACAGAGGAGCGGGAGGGAGCCCAGAATACCCGGTGGTGCTCCAGAGCCCAGAGAAGGGCAGTGACTTGCCTAGAGCCACACAGCAATCACAGCCACCCGGAGTCTCATACCATCTACCTCCCATGGCGCCGAGCCCAGCACCGTCCAAGCTCAGCCTGGATCTGAATCTTTTATGAAGCGCCATAAATCTCCCCAGAATCGCTCCTGCCCACAGCCTGCAAGCCCTGCCTCTGCCTCCCTGCAGGCCCTTCTCATTAAATGAAGTGCAGAATCCAAAGGAATTGCCTTTGATTTTCCCTGAGGGGACACCTGCCACCTCCCTCCAGGGTGCCTGCAGCGCACCAACACTCACAGACAGTGCGCAGATTTCTAGATAAAGCGTTATTGTTTGAGATGTTTGGTTTAGCGTCTCAGAGCCAACGTTGGTGAGCCCCCACGAGGTGCCAACACAGCCCCCTGAAAGCCCTGGGAGGTAGAACTGGCCCAATTCACAGAGGACAGTTCAGAGCAAACACAGGCCCACCAGGTCCCCTAACTCCTGGGCCGGGGGAGCTGGGGGGAGGGGAGCTGCCGATGCGTAAAGCCAGCTTGTCTTCGGGCCACTGTCAGAGAGAGGACAGGGGTGAGCTGCAGCAGGAACGGGACAGGTCAGACTCGGAGACCAGACAGTGCAAGCCTGGTGCGCTTGGCATCGAGCAAGTCTCAGCCCTCCGTCTCCCACACAACGGGGAATCAACCCGGTATCTACCGTGGGCCAGGCCCTGCGATGGTTTCCCAGGACGCTCAGAAGAAATTTGCACTCCTCTGCTCAGCCTGCAGGGCCTGGTTGAGCTCTCCGCCTCACCCCACAAACACACCAGGGGCATCCCTGCCCCAGGACCTCTGCCCCTGCCCTTCCCTCCACCTGCTGCACTTCTCTCCTGGGTCTTCCCTCTGCTGGTCTGCGCACAAATGTCACCTCCTCCAGGAGGCCTTCCCTGACCACCTTGTCACCCTTTAGCATCTCATCCCGTGTCTTTACTTAAATAGTTTTACTTATTTATCTACTTGTGGCTGTTCTCGGTCTTTGTTGCTAGGTGGGCTTTACTCTAGGTGCGGGGAGTCGGGGCTACTCTCTAACTGCGGCTCCTCTCGTGTTGCGGGGCACAGGCTCTGGGGTGCGTGGGCCTCAGTCGTTGCAGCTCCGGGGCTCTAGAGCACAGGTTTAATAGTTGTGATGCACGGCCTCAGTTGCTCAGTGGCCTGTGGGCTCTTCCCAGATCAGGGATCAAACGGGCAGGCGTGTTCTTTATGGCTGAGCCACCAAGGAAGGTCCCCGTTTAAAAAAAAATATTTATGTGGCTGTGCTGGGTCTTAGTTTTGATGCACAGGATCTGTGATCTTTGTTGAGGCGTGCAGGATTTTTTTTTTTTTTTTTTAGGTTGTGGCCTGCAGGATCTTTTTCAGCTTCGGCATGTGACTTCTGAGTCGTGGCATGTGGGATCTATTCTCTGACCAGGGTTCGAACCACCGGACCACCTGGGCAGTCGCTCATCCCATTTCCTCGTCTTCGTTTCTGTGAACTCTTATTTATTTGTGCGCCTGTTTAGGGTCCAACTCCCCTGCTCCATAAGGACAAAGACTGTCTCGTTGCCTGCTGCAGCCCTAGTCCTTAGAGCGGCGACTAGCACCAGGTGGGCCGTGGTTAACAACTGTGGAATGGGTGAAAGCGAGGAAAGAAGGAGCCAGTCCACTTGGGGCCAGGCCACAGGCAGGAGGGAGGCAGCAAATGCCTGGCGTGCCACATATGAGGACAGTCCCCTCCTGGCCTTCCCCCACCCCCGTCCCCGACCACCCAAGGTCAGTTCCCTGAAGCAAAAGTGCTTGGGGAGAGAGAGGCTTCCCAGGGGGAGTAGGGAGGCCTCATGGGATATACAGAGGGCTTCCCTGTAGCTCAGCTGGTAAAAAATCTGCCTGCAATGCAGGAGACCTGGGTTCGATTCCTGGGTGGGGAAGATCCCCTGGAGAAGGAAGTGGCAACCCACTCCAGTATTCTTGCCTGGAGGATCCCATGGACAGAGGAGCCCGGCGGGTTACAGTCCGTGGGGTCGCAAAGAGTCAGACACGAGAGAGCAACTAACCTCCTACCACGGGATACAGAGAGGGGGAGATGGTTTAGAACATGAGGAGCAGCGACACTCGAGGAGATCGTGTAGCCATTAGAAAGGACAAGTGTGAGAAATAACATCTGCAAGGGAAAAGCCCAAGCAGAATTGCCTTACAGGCTGACGACAACCACGCGGAAGCTGCGGCCTGATTTGCAACAGCAGAACGCTGGAGACGCCTTGTGATCCAGCTCGCGGGGGAGGGGAGCAGGTAGAGGAACGGTGCCCCCCACACAGACACTCAACAGGGCACCTGCAGCTAGAACAACCCAGGGGGATGCTGACCCAGTGAAGCCAAGTGAAGAAAAAAACAAAAACAAAACATAGAATGGTATGTCATACGATATCAGCAAAAATAGACAGTGGAAAAGAGACTCGGAGGGAACACAGGAAAGGGTCCCTGGATGGTGAGTTGACAGAAAATGATTTTAGTTCTGTTCTTGGTCTTTATGTTTCTTTCCAAAATGGTCTGCTTTTAACAACAAATGCATCCTCAATCAGGTAGAAACTTAATTTTTTTCTTTTTTTTCTTTTGGCTGCTCTGTGCAGCACATGGGGTCTTAGTTCCCCAACCAAGGATCAAACAGGCAGCCCCTGCATTGGAGGAGTGGAGTCCTAACCACTGGACAATCAGGGAGGTCACAGAAAGTAACTTAATTTAAAAGGATACTGTTGTTAATTTTTAATGATGGCAAAAAGCCAGAGGAATGTGCCCACATCAGTGATACACAGAGAAGGAGGGGGCACTGTAATGCCCTTTTTAAAACTGATATTGCTGTGCCTAATTATTTTAAATAGTTTAAATGCCCAACAAACGTTTTATAAGATTTCTTTATTGCAAACAGACAAAGGAACAGACAAAACAGACAAAGGAAGAACCAGGAAACTGGTCAACAGGAGGGTCAGAAGACCAATTTCAGCTCAGGGACCAGGTGAGGCCTTTCCCCCCCAGGGCCTCAGTCTCCTGGTCTGCAGAATGGGATTAATCATTTGCTTCCCACTCTTGCTGCAGAATCCAGGCCTCTAGAGAAGGGGTGTGCCCAACACTTAGTGGAAGCTCAGTAAATGCTGGTGCCCTCTGCTCCCCAAGCAAGGGACATCCCAGTAGAGTCCTCCCTAATGCCACACTCCCATCAGGTAGGCAGGGCGTGGTCCCCAAACGCTTTGGATCTCATGCTCCCCTCTACAGAAAAGTGTTTGTCCGCTCCCTTGCAGCGACATGTGCATGTCATTTATGGACTATCCATGCTTCACTGTATTTGCGTGTCATGGCATACAACACATGCAAGAACAGGAATAATTAAATTGTGAGAAAATGCTACCGTAAACTGAAACTCGATATTTTTGTCCATCTTCCTCTTCAAGAGATGTCCTGGGTGGGGTAGCTGCACCGCACTGTGGGGAACCACTAGCTGAGCCTGCAAGCTACTGGAGGGCAGAGGTCACCAGAGGGCTCGAACAGCCAACTGTTCCAACAAACTGCTGACGTTCAAGGGGGTGACAGAGGATGAGATGGTTGGACGGCATCATTGACTCAATGGACGTGAGTTTGAGCAAACTCCGGGAGGTGGTAAAGGACAGCGAAGCCTGGTGTGCTGCAGTCCATGGGGTCGCAAAGAGTCTGACACACTGAGTCACTGAACAAGAGCAGTTCGGAGGGATGTCTGTGGTTCAGGCTGGTTTACATGTGAAAGAAACAGAACAATTGCGAAAGGTCAACCGCTCAAACCAGAGTCGGACTCCTCTGATCTGAAGGACTCTGTTCTCCTCGGAGGCACGGGGCCACTCTCCCTCTCCCTGGGCAGTCTCCCCACAGAGAACCCGAGAGAACTGGACCGAGTGATCTCTGAGGGAGGGTCCTTCCTGCTGACCCTGGGCGTCACCGCCCCCCAGTCCCTTCCCACCCACTCAAGGGAGGCGGCCTCTCTCCAGAGGCTGGGAGGTCCGTGATTTACATCCTGCTGGGGCCCAGCCTCACTGTAAAATACAGCCGCCCCCATCCTGCCAGCTCTCCAGGACTCCTGCCAACCCAGAGCCAGCTGCCCGTAAACCCCCAGACGTAAATCTTGAGACCCAGTTCCATCAGGACAGAAGGCAGGCAGTGAATCCACGGCTCCCGGGTCTCGGGCAGCAGCGCCTCCTGGGAGAGTTCGTTCTCCACCCTAGGATGGATCACCCTTGCTGGGTGGGGGAGGGGGAGAATGTGTTCATTCAGGTGAAAAACGACTGCTTGAAGGGCATCCCCCTTCCTTGGGGTTCCCCAGCTGGGCTGCCAGCTCCCAGAGCTATGCAGCCAGACAGGTGCCTCTAGGACAGGGGTCTCTTGGCAGGCCCCTCCCATTCAGCCCCCTAAAACTCACTCCTGCACAACCCCCAGCAAAAGATACCGGTGTAACTCCCCAGGCCCTGAGGAATCCCGATCAGGAAACTCCACGCGTCACGCACAAAACTCCTCACGCGTCACGAGGTCAGCTGGGTCCCCCACACGGCCCGCTGCCTGCCTCCCTCCGGGGGCTCTGGGTTCAGCTTCCACCCTGCTGGGCAGACAGACCTGAAGCCCAACCAAAGTCACTACCTGCCTAGCTTGGGGACCCTGAACAAGTAAAACCACTGCTGTATCTTTTTTTCTGTAAAAACTACACAAATCCCCAAAGCGGGTATACATCAGAACAGCAATTTTGGAGAGCCGTATGGCCTTGGGGCGGGCCATGATTTATTTCTCACCCCAGGTCGGATGCACTGGTGATTGTTTTCTGTTGATCTTTCAAAAGTACCCATGTTTGAAGCGCTCTTCTTTGTGTCCAGTATATCTTTTAATGAAAGCGCAACGTGCAGAATCGAAGCGTAGCGGGCACCACTTAAGTGAGGGGAAAGAATAGGAATGCAGAGATGTTTATTACACACAGAAGAAGTTTCTAGAGGCGTGCACTAGGAACAGATGATGGTTTTACCTACTGTGGGAGAGGAGGGACTTGACAAACAGAAGACGGACGCTGGGGAGAGACTCTTCAGGGAAGCATTTTGAGGTTTTCTACCTGAACCACGTGACCCTCGAGCTCTCAGGCCAGCCGCCTACCAGTGGACAGTTGCTTTATGCTCTTTAGTGTTTTTCACTAACATTACAATGAATGTCCTTATCCATGTTGCCTTATGCATCTATGTTAGATTTTTCCTGAGCATAGATCCCTTAGAAAAGGGATGGGTGGGACTTCCCTGGTGGTACGGCGGTTAGGAATCCGCCTGCTAATGCCAGGAACACAGGTTCAATCCCTGGTCGGGGAAGATCCCACGTGTCATGGGGCAACTGAAGCCCGCTTGCCTGGGGCCCGTGATCCGGAGTATCGGAAGCCATCGCAATGGGAAGCCTGCACGCGGCAACCAGAGAGCTGCCCTCGCTCGCCGCAACTAGAGAAAGCCTGTGCGTAGCAACGAAGACCTATCGCAGGCAAAATAAAAAGGTTTTAAAGAGAAAAGGGATGGCTGAGTCACAGGATGTGAGCACTTTGCATAACTGTCAAACTGTCCCCCCCCACCCCCCCCCCCCCCCCCCCCCCCCTCCCCCTCCACCCCCCCTCCCCCCCGCCGAGAACAGTCCTACCCGCTTGCTGCACTCACCAGTCTCTGCTTACTCATGGTCTCACCAGCAGTAGACGCTACTAATCTTTTCATTTCCCCTCAAAACTGACCGTGCGCTCCTGTTTCTGTGAGCATCTTTCCCGATGCTAATACAGCAGTCCCCCGAGGTCAACCTTCTTATTCACTTTCTGGTCATTTGTGCGTCTTCATCTAGTAACTTCCTGCTCAGATCCATTACACTCCTCCTAAATGGCTTCCTTTTCTTATTGATTTGCAGACTTCCTTGCACTCTAGATATTATTCTTTTTTTCAGTTTAGTCGCTCAGTCATGTCTGACCCTTTGAGACCCCATAGACTGCAGCATGCCGGGCCTCCCTGTCCATCACCAACTCCTGGAGCTTATCCAAACTCATGTGCATAGACTTGGTGATGCCATCCAACCATCTCACCCTCTGTCACCCCCTTCTCCTCCTGCCTTCAATCTTTCCCAGCCTCAGGGTCTTTTCCAGTGAGTCAGTTCTTCGCCTCAGGTGGCCAAAGTAGTGAAGCCTCAGCTTCAGCACCAGTCTTTCCAGTGAATATTCAGGACTGACCTCCTTCAGGATGGACTGGTTGGATTCTTTGGTTAATACTGATCTGTTTCTGGCTGTCTCAGGGCTTCGCAGAGGCACGCGGGATCTTCGGTTGCCCTGTACAGGCTGTTCCCTCGCTGCTGCACACGCTCCAGAGCACACGGCCTCAGCAGTTGCAGCTCATGGGCTCAGTTGCCTTGTGGCACATGGGATCCTAGTTACCCGACCAGGGATCGAACCCACGTCCCCTGCATTGGAAGGCAGAGTCTTAACCACTGGACCACCAAGGAAGTCCCTGGATTAGGTATGCTTTAAAGACTTTTCCTCCTGGCCTGTGGCTTGTCTTTGAACCTTGCGAATGGTTTCCTTGGTCATACAAAACTACATTTTTTGGTGGTCCAATCTCTCCATGCTTTCTTTCATGGCATCTGCTTTTGGAGTTTCTATTCCCTCATCTGATAACCAGAGAAGGCGATGGCACCCCACTCCAGTACTCTCGCCTGGAAAATCCCATGGACGGAGGAGCCCTATGGGCTGCAGTCCATGGGGTCGCACAGAGTCAGACACGACTGAGCGACTTCACTTTCACTTTTCACTTTCATGCTTTGGAGAAGGAAATCGCAACACACTCCGTGTTCTTGCCTGGAGAATCCCAGGGACGGGGGAGCCTGGTGGGCTGCTGTCTACGGGGTTGAACAGAGTCAGACACAACTGAAGCGACTTAGCAGCAGCAGCAGCAGCAGCAGCATCTGATAACCTGGCCTTGCAGGGTTAATACAAGGAGTGAATACGGCACCTAGTAGGGCTGAGCAAATAGGCCTAAAAATGACAAGGACAGTCGCTGGTGAGGGGGTGGGTCCTCCTGCCTCCCCCTGCCTCCCAGTCCCCTGGCAGCCAGCAGGAGCTTTCTGAAGATAATCACTCTCCTGCCTGAAAACCTTTCAGCTGCCTCAAGAAATGACACATAAACTGCTTTCGCGGTTGAGTTCAAGGTCTCCCACACCGGGCAAGTGCGTGAATGCATCATCGGTTGGATGGGGGTGGGCACTCCACAGGGCACAGCGGCAGGGCAAGCCCAGGGTCGCAAGGTCCTCTGAAGAGAGCTGCACATCTGGTTTTCTAACGTGAAAGCTCCCCACCTCCTCCCACCTACCCTTAAAATTTAACAGCAAATAATTTGTTTAAGCTACGGTCAGTGCCAAGCAAGGTGTATTCATGGGCTGGGTACGGTCGTCTCTGCCCTGCCAATCTAGCCAGACCCACCTTTCCAGAACGGAACCCCACTCCCCCACCCCCAGCCACTTCATGCAAGCCCACACTGCACAGTGTGGACACGGAACGCTTTTCTGAGCTCTGCTTTTTCGCCCACTGATCTGTGGGCCTAAAGCGCCTTTCCCCGCGCCTTTCCTTCCTGGCCAACTCACCATTGCTCTTTGAAACCCCAGTCAGAAAGTGAAAATCGCTCAGTCGTGTCAGACTCTTTGTGACCACGTGGGCTGTACAGTCCATGGACGCATTCTCCAGGCCAGAATACTGGAGTGGGTAGCCTTTCCCTTCTCCAGCGGATCTTCCCAACCCAGGGATTGAACCCAGGTCTCCCGCATTGCAGGAGGATTCTTTACCAGCAGAGCCACAAGGGCAGCCCACTCAAGCCAGATGTCAACACCAGTTCCCCAACCCAGACAGAGTTCCATGTTCCTTCCCTGAGTGCCCCATCACTCGTGACTCTTGGGACTGGAATTCCAAAGGAAGCAGCCTGGGGTCACAGAACGAGCCTTGGCTTGGGAGAAAGACACCCCTGGGATGAAATTCCTGCTGTGCTGCAACCCAGCAGTGCATTCTCAGACAAGCAACTTAACCCCCCTGCGCCTCAGGTTCCCAAGTGTGAGACGGAGATACTGAGCTCTGAACTCAGGTTGGGTTTCTGAAATGGTATAAGCCGAAGAACTGATGCTTTAGATTTGTGGTGTTCAAGGAGACTCTTGAGAGTCCCTTGGACCTCAAGGAGATCAAACCAGTCAATCCTAAAGGAAACCAACCGTGAACATTCATTGGAAGGACTGATGCTGAAGCTCCGATATTTTGGCCACCTGATGCCAAGAGCCGACTCATTGCAAAACACCCTGAGGCTGGGAGGGATTGAAGGCAGGAGGACAAGGGGGTGACAGAGGGTGAGAGAGTCGAATGGCATCACCGACTCGAGGGACATGAGTTTGGGCAAGCTCCGGGAGTGGTGAAGGACGGGGAGGTCTGGTACTCTGCATGCGGTCCAGGGGACTGCAAAGAGTCAGACATGACTTAGCGAGTGACTGAACAACAAATTAGAGACGGGACCAGCACTGAGTAGGGGCTTAGGAAGAGTCTGCAGAATGAAAGGACAAACTTTAAAAACAAATATTTTCTCAGAATGCTCTGAACGCCCCACATGGAAAAGTTAGCTAATTTTCTGGAAGGGAGCCCAGGGGTTCCCTACAGTCCTGAGCAACCTGTCCTGTACTACCATTTCCTGATTTCAAAGAAGGCCACAGACTATCTGCCCCTCCGTGGCATGCACTCTGAGGAGCAATTCAAGGCTGAGGACTGTGGAGGAGTCCCTGGAGGGTAAACTGAGGCAGACCAGCCAAAGGAAGAAGAGTGGGCAGATCCAAGCAAGCCCTCGGTGTTTGGGAAGCACCGCCAGAGGCAGCAGCCCGCACAGCTCAGCCGCACATGTGTGCACTCTGTGGGAGCTCAGCCTCCTCGGTCTTCAGCACTGTGTGCCCACATCTGGCACACAACAGGAGTTCAAAAAAACATCCGCTGATTGAGTGGGCTGCTAATTAAATAATACCAATAAGGATGTGGTGCAGGGACTTCCCTGGTGGTCCAGGGGTTAGGAATCTGCCTGCCAACATGGGTTCGATCGCTGGTTGGGGAAGTAAGATTCCACATCTGAGCCCGAGCACCCTAGAGCCTGTGGAAACCAACAAGAGAAGCCGCCGCAAAGAGAATCCCATGCCCTGCAGCTGGAGAGTAGCCCCCATTCGCTGCCGTTAGAGAAAGCCCCTGCACAACGATGAAGATCCAGCACCGGCAAAACACAAACATTATGCTAAACTCCTGAAAGGGTGATATGGCTAACAAACCAATAGCATTAAAAAAGGGGGGAGGGTGCTCTGCAAAGCACAAACTGCCATAAAGATGCAGTTCCCCACGGAGGGGTTTGCTGCCCCTCCACACTCAGATCTGTCCTGGCCAGCTCCCGAGCTGGGGGCCCAGGGCGGGACACTGAGAAGATGGATGGGACAGGGTTCCTGCCCTGTGGAGCCCGAGTCCAGCAGAGAAGAGAGACGAGCAGACACATGCTTATGCTCCAGTAGGAGAGGAGCTGGAACACAAATATGGGAGAGGCCAACTCTGCCATGCTGGAGGAGGGGACAACAGGAGGCTGCACCCTGCCCTGGCCTAAGACAGGAACCCGAGGATACAGTAATTTGCTGGGTGAGAAGAGGCACTCCAGGAAGAGGCGGCAGCCTGAGCAAAGGCTCTGAGGTGGGGCAGAACAAGGTCTATGCATGATTCCGGAGCAAAGAGAGGTTACCGCAGCCAGATCCCACAGGGCTGGGAATATCAGAGGCCTCCAGCTTCAAAGGCAGCGTCATCTGACCCCTCAGAGTTCGTTTAAATTGATGCTCAGCATTTTAAAGTTGGCTGGTAGCACTTAAAACCGGATTTTTAGCTTCTCTGGGAAAAAAGAAAACACAGCAACAACAAATAGGATCAGAATATTTGGTGGGCTGAGCCAGGCTCCTAGGAAGTCTAACTCTGCTTCAACTCTGTCCTCCAGGCTCATTGTGCTCCCTTCAAATATTTATTGAGCAAGGACTATGGTTGTTCCTATTGTGTTTCTCCCCCAAGCCTACCTGGGCTTCTGCTGTAAAGTCAACAGCAACCTAAAGAGAAATGATGCAAATGAACTTATTTAAAACACAGAGACAGACTCAGACTTAGAGAACGGTATCATGGTTACCAGGGGGGATGGACAGAGGGGAGGGATAGTTAGGGAGTTTGGGATGAGCACGTACACAGTGCTATATTAAAAACGGGACAATCAGCGAAGACCTACTGTGTAGCACATGGGACTCTGCTCAAGGTTATGTGACAGCCTGGATGGAAAGGGGGTTTGGGGAAGAATGGATACTTGTATACGAATGGCTGAGTCCCTTTGCTCTCCTCCTGAAACTACCACATTGCTAGTCAACTGTACTCCAATACAAAATAAAAAGTTTAAAAAAAAAAAAAAGGAAAAAGTCAACAGTGAAGGAAACACTTGGATGAGATTTTTGTTTGTTTCCCCACTTCCTTTATAAGCAAAATTAATGTGCAGATCTGTTGTCCTTTTGCCCCCAAAGTGAAAGAAAAAGAGATACTATTTAAAAAAAAAAAAAAGGAGAGGAGAGAAACACCAGATCTACAATGTTATACCATCCTTGGCTGGGCGGGAGGAAGCAGGCGATTCTGCACACTGACATCACAGTCTGCATCACGGGACATAACTTCCGCCACTCAAAGGTTGATGTGCATTTCTGGAGGTACAGGAGACGTTTAAAGTCGGCTTCAGTGTTGACACCACAGTTATTAAAACCAAACAAAAGATCCTTTCTCAAGTCTGGCTGGCGCTTCTTAAATTTCTCTGAGCCCCCACTACCTGATTTAAGGGAACGAGCAGATGTTTCACAGCAGGAAGCACATTAGCTCCAGATGCTGCCGCTTTGTTCAAGACGTGCACACAGACGCACTGGCAGACACACACACACACACACACACACACACACGGAGGACTTGGGGCAGTGAACGTTCGCAGCTCCCCTTCCAGCTCTTGGCATGCCCACATGGACCATTTGTAACCTCTGCCTGCAAGTCTGACAGAAAGATGAGCAGCGGGAGTATGTAGCCAATCAGATCCCACCCCATCGTCTTCCCGCTGTCTCCTAGGTAACCAGCAAAGGGACACATCAGCTAGCTGGGTACCACGGGGACGGACACACACATGATCCCCTAAAAGTCCATAATTGCAGAGCCGCTGGATGAGCCTGTCAGAACCCTGGACAGTTCCCCCAGCGCGCTTTCAGTGCCTTTGGTTCCTGCCCATCCAGCAGTCTCAGCTCCTACAGCTTTCCCCCCTCTGCCCCTATACCCATACCCATGCCTATACGCCCCTATACCCATGCCTATACGCCCCTATACCCATGCCCCTATACCCTATACCCATATGGGCATGCCTCTCCCACCTTCATCTCCATCACTCAAAATCTTGCTCATCTTCAGAGCCAACCCAAGTCCTTGGTCAAGACTTCTGATACTTCCCATTACAGAATAAAACCCACCCTCCTCTCCTATGGTGATCTGGCCTTCCATTACCTGGCTCCTCCAGCCTCTTCACTCATCACCCTCCCCTCCTCCCTTGCTTCTTTCTCTTCCTCCAATAAGTCAAACCCGTCCTGCCCACAGTACACCTTGGAAGCCAGGGCTTTTGACACTTGCTGTTCCCTCTGCCTACACAGGAGAAGGAAATGGCAACCCACTCCAGTATTCTTGCCTGGAGAATCCCCTGGGAAGAGGAGCCTGGCAGGCGACAGTCCATGGAGTCGCAAGAGTCAGACATGGCTTAGCAACTAAACCACCAACCACCCTACCTACACAGCTCTTCCTTCTGCTCTTGGATGGCTGAGCTTTCTTTTTCTTCAGTCTTGGCTCAAAAGTCACCTTCTCAGAGAGGCCCTCCCTGATACCCCGCCTTGGCCACCCTCTCTAAAGACGTCTCCTCCTCTGGGACTCTCCAGTACATCACCCCATGTTCCCGTGTTGTCTTCATTTCACTGTTGATGCTGAAACGATCCCATTCCTATTTACCTGCTTACTCGTTCTCTGTCTCTCCCCAGAATGTAAAGTCCCTTACATGAACCAGGGTCTCTGGTTCATGGCGGTATCCCCAGCCCCCAGAACAGGGCCCAGGAAATATCTGGTGAGTGACTAAAAAGTCATTTCCTCCTGGCTGCTTCTGTATTTCTCCCTCTCTCTACTAAGAGAGTTGGGCGTGATGAGTTCTATTAACCCTCCTGGCTAACATTCCAAAAGTCCATTAGAGAGCAGAAAGGACTGGCATAAGGAGGAAAATTAATCAGGCCACACCACGGGAAGAACTTGCCGGTGGAGATCTGACTGTCTCCACGGGGTCGCAGGGCCCTCCTCCTCTGAGCAGCCTTTCTGACTGGGAATTGGCTGTCGCTTTCAACTCCATGTTCCCCAGGCACTGGGCACCTTGAACTTTTGTTATCTGAGGGACTGGGGGGCAACCTGAGGCTGAGGACCGGCGTTTATTTTTCTGATCCCACACAGAGGTCAGCAGGAACCTGGAGGAGGGAGGCAAGTATCCTCCGGAAGGGTTTCCTGTGGGGGCCACACACCTCAAGGGGATGGTTCATTGGAACACAAGTCTCTCTCTCTCCATCTACCCCCCGCCACACACACACACACAAACACACCCCTCAAAAGCATCATGAAGACTCGCAGAGTTCCCCAAGTTCTGTGGCCACGTGTGTTTCTCTTCAAGAGACATGACTACTGCGTAAGGTGCTAAGTACTGTGCAGTGACCCAGACACACACTGCGTAAGTGTGTGCTGAGCACAACCACACTTTTGGCCAACCTCACTGGGCAAGGCTGGCCGATGGATCCAAGCAGCCACACGGCAGACGCAACCCAGACTGGATTCCCCCAAACCCTAGGAGTGGGGAGCCTCAAGATGACTGCTCATAATCCAGAAACCCACCCTGAGTCGAGTGCCCCACTGACCAGTACACTAGATCACTTCCCCAAATCTAAGCATGCGTGCAAATCTGACTCAGCTGTGTCTGAACCCCACGGACCGTAGCCTGCCAGGCTTCTCTGTCCATGGGATTTCCCAGGCAAGCATATGGAGTGGGTGGCCATTCCCTCCTCCTGGGGAGCTTCCCGACCCAGGGATCAAACCAGTGTCTCCTGTGCCTCCCGCACTGCAGGTGGATTCTTTACCTGCTGAGCCGTCCGGGAAGCCCCGTCCTCACCCCACCAAACCTGAAGCAGGTGTAAAGAGCCGGAAAGGAAGGTGGGGATTAGTATTTCTTGAGCACCGACCACTTGCTAAGCCATGTTAACACTGACTCTCCAAGACCACCTGCAAGGGTACCTTTCCCACTTCACGGATCGAAAACCGGAAGCTCAGAAGAACTAAGCAGTGGGCCCAAGGTCACACAGCTGGCCAGCAGAGACGCTAAGCTGGGGCCCTGAGTCTGGTCTCCAAGCCCACTCTTCCTTCCCTGGGGCCTTAACTTACACTGCCCAACAAGTGGACAAGCTGGTGTTGTTCAGAATGTCCCTCCTGCTGGCTGAAGCTCTTCTCTGAGTATGCCAGGCCTGCGGCCCCATCTCTGCAGCCCTCTCTCTCCCTCACTCAAGCTCGGCTGACCTCCCACAGGGCTCCCGTCCAGCTGGGCCCACATCGCAGTTTCTCATCTGAGACCTGGCCCACGGGAAACCATTTTCCCGTGGCGCAGAGTCAGCTGGGGATTTTTGTCTTTTTAAAATAGCAATTTCCTGCCGGGCGAGGGTGGAGACACCAGTCACCTTCCGATTCAGTGCCGAACTTAGAGATCAGTCTCAGAGATTTCCCAAGGAAAACTCAGACGCTGGGTATCTCATGGCATTGAGGGAGGGGATGGGGGGGGCTCCTCTTCAAGACGGTGGCCAGCATCAGGCGAAAGGTCTGCAGGCGTCACAAGACCCCCGCACCTCGTACAGGTCACCCGTGAGCCTTGGGCACGCCCACGTGCATCTCAAACACACCACCCACGGGCCGGCATGCACACCTCACACACAGACACCACCCACGTGCCTCACCCGTGGCGAGTGGGAATCCAGGAGCAAGGCAGCAACGCCCGCCGTCTCAGGACATCACAGCCTCCCCCTTGCCAGTCTGCCTGGGCTGTGCGCAGTGCCCAGGGGCCTGGATCTCACATTTGCCTCCCTAGGCAGGCCCTCCCCTTAGGAACACAGAAAGTGAGCCTCGCAGAGCCTGAAGGACAGGTCCAAGACCACGGAGCACGCCTGTGGCTGAGCTGCGCTGTTCTGAAGGCTGGTGCTGGGCCCCTGGCTCTGAAGATGCACTCTTAACTTACTCCTCTCCTTGGAGGCAGCTCCATGGTGCCCGCTCTACCCACCTGCCCCCTCCCTCCACCGAAAGGAAGGAAGCCTGGGCGCCTGCCCCGCCCCCACCTTTGCACGGGTTCCAGAACTGACCTAGCGTTGGGGACAGGACAGGGGTGCAGGGACTTGCTCTCAGCAGTGCCCCCTCCCCCTCTTCGCTCATGCCCCGTTCAAGAGCATCCTGGGCTGGACCGGACACGGATCCTTTCCCAGGAACTGAGCCTGGTCCGACGGGAAGGAGTCGGGGCAGGGAGCTGGCACGACCGAAGTCTCGCCAGTAACGCAGACCTAGGTTCGTTCACCTCCAGCTTTTCCACCCAGCGGTGTCGTGACCTTGGGCGAGAGGCATCCTCCCTGGAGCTCAATGCCCTCCCTGGCCCGGAGGAAAGAACAGCGCCCTCCCCAGGGGTGGCCGCGAAGGTGAAAGCCAGAGGCGGAAGTGTGGGCCCGGACGCACAGTGCCCGCTGCCTCTAAGCCCGCCTTCGTGCCCCCCGAAGTGAGCCGAGGGTGGGCACTGCCATCCCCGCCTGGCTCTGCCCCCTCGACACCGTTCTGGCAATTCACCGAAGCCGAACTTCCCTCGGCGGTGGCCGGACCCGGGCGCGCGGGTCTTCCTTAACCTCCAGCCCGCGCGGCCAACGGCCCCGACCACAGGTAAGCGGCGGGGCAGCCCGGGGGACGGCCGGGCGGAGGCGGCTGCGCCGCCGCGCTGCGGCAGGACCCGGTCGGTTCCCGGCCCTCCGCGCACCCCTTCCCGCCTGCGGCCTGTCTGCAACTTTGAGGAACTGCAGACTCTGGGGTCGTCGTGGGGCTGCTGCCGGGCGCGCGGAGGAAAGTTGGGTCCCAGCGACGGCAGCCTCGGGATCCCCAGGCCCCAGCCGCGGTGAGCGCGCGCACACCGGACCCCCCCACTCCGGGCCAACTCGCGGGGACGCACGTGGTCGCCGTGCCGGCCCCGGCCGCTCCAAGGACCGGACTCGCGCTGGTAGCGGGCTGCGCCCGGGGGCGTCCAGAGCCCTTCGCCCCCCACCTCCAGCCTCAAGCGGTCGCCCGGGCCCCGGTCCCACCTCCGCGCGCCCCGCGCAGCCGCCCGCTGTGTCCCCCACCCCCGGCCCAGCTGCGCTCCGAGCCGCATGTCCTGCGGTGACCCTTTGGGCTCGGCGCTTCAGGCGCTCCCCTCCCGCGCCTGGGAAGCAGACCGCCGTCCGCCCCTCGCCTCCCGCGAGGGCCCCCAGCGGGCGCCCCCCGATCAGCCCCGCGCTGGGCCCGCCCTCCTCGCCCCGCGCCGCGCCGGTGCTCACTGGCCTGGGCGGCGGCCGCGTCCTACCTTCGTCCGGCAGCCGCTGCAGGCAGAACGCGAGGTTCCTCCGCCAGCCCCGCATCCCCGCGGCCGCCCTGCGGCCCGGCCCGGCCTCGCCAGCCCGGCCCCG
>NW_024070193.1:2955843-2961746 GCF_014754425.2 Oryx dammah
AGGGGCCCCCGCAGCGGCCTGAGCCGGCTCGCCGCGCCAGCCTCCCGCGAATCCGCGCTTAGCACGTCCCAGGAACGCTGATCACCGCGAATCAGACCGAGAACGCAAGAGTGAAAACAATGAATGCCTGAATAAATGGGTGCATAAGGCAGGGAATCAGTGAGTGAGCACATGGGTGTACGGATGCGTGAGAAACGGTGGCGGAATGAATGAGTGAATGAGTGAATGGGTGTATGATTTATGGAAATTAGCGAGTGAATAAGTGGGGGGTGGGGAGGAACACATCAATAAGGGGCTGAGTAAACGAAAGAACGAGTGAATCAGTGAATCAGCGAGTGTCCCCGGGCTTCAGGCTTGTAAAAGGCAAGCGACTTTCTACAGCAGCCCTCACCTCTGCCCTGCGCGTGGGGTCTTTGAGTTGTATCTTGGGGCGCGTGGGGGTCTTTGAGTTGTATCTTGGAGTAAAGGAGGTTCAGAGAGGGCAGGCCCTGCCCGCGGACCCAGCAAAGGCTGGAGGCCAGAGGTCAGAAGGTCTGTCTGTCTGGAGGCTTTGTCCACTGAAGCCCACCAGAGCTCCCTTCCATCAGCCCAGCAGCCACGAGGCTCCCCAGGGCGCAGAGTTTCTGAGGAAGAACAGCCAGGGAAAGGGCACTGGGAGTCCTAGCCTTGGAAATCAGACTCGCTTCGTCCTTTAGAATCGGGGGAGGGAGGTGTGTGAGCAATCCAGACAAAGGAACACCAGACAGCCGTTCAAAAGGGAGGAGAGGTCTCTTTGGAAGAGGGCAAAGTGGAGCACATGTTTATAAAATGTGCAGGAAAAAAAAAGCGACGGCTCTGCCTTCTTGTTTGCTTAAGCATGTGGAAAATTCTCTCTTGTGGACACACAGATCCCCTTGACAAAGTGGCTGGGAGCAGATGGGAGAGACTCTATTCTCATTGCATCCTCGTTTGTGCTTCTTGAAATTTTTAAAGTGATTTTATTTTTTATTTAAAATTATTTTGAATCGTTTTATTTTCGGTTGTGCCGGGTCTTCTTTGCTGCAGGGGCTTTTCTCTAGTTGCGGTGGCGCCTCCTGTTGCAGAGCACAGGCTCTGGGGGCACCGGCTTCAGTAGCTGCGTCTCCCAGGCTTTTGAGCACAGGCTCAGCAGTACTCAGAGGGGCGTGGGCTTAGCTGCTCTGCCTCATGTGGGATCTTCCTGGACTAGGGATCAAACCCGTGTCTCCAGCATTGGCAGATTCTTCACCACTGAGCCACCAGGGAAGCCCCTGAAACTCTGGAAACGCATTAAGGAGTTCATCCTCAGTCATGTCTGACTCTTTTTGGACCCGCATGAACTGTAGCCCACCAGGCTCCTCTGTCCGTGGAATTCTTCAGGCAAGAATACCAGAGTGGGTTGCCATTTCCTCCCACAGGGGATCGTCCCTGCCCAGGGATTGAACCTGTGTCTCCTGCATTGGCAGACGGCTTCTTTACCACTGCGGATTACCTTCCTTAAAAAATTAATTAAAGTTCTTAAATAAATAAAATTTTATGACAGCAAGAAAAAGCATTTGTACCTCAGTAAAGGCTGCCTCCCCCCTGCCCAATCAAGTCACCATGTTTGCCTGGCTGCCTCCCTCCCCGCTCCTGCCCTGAGAGGGAGGGGGTCTTGCTAGTCAACAGCAGAGTGAAGTACGAATGCGGGGCTCAGCAGAGAGCACCTCCCCCCACTAGTGCTGGGGAAGACAACTGGCCTCTGCTTGCATCTTGGGTTAGTCTGTGTTTAGCCAGGTGTCCTTGGGCAAATGACCTTATCTCTTTGAGCCATAGATTCCCCACCTGCAAACGAGGACCCATCATAAGTGTCCTTGCAGAGTCCCGGAAAACTGGAGCCGGGTGCTTGTATTCCAAAAGGCAGTCCCAGGCGTCTTGATCCTATCAGTGAAGCCAACCTTACCTTTGGCCTTCAGAAGTACCCCTTTTGCAAGGTAAGCGTGGGCTTTTATGGGATCTTAGATCCCCAATATTTCTGCAAAGTTGGTGTAATTCACCCATGTTACAAAGGAGGACAGTGTGGCCGAGAGAGGTTATGTCTTTCTCAAGGTCACACGGCCAGAAGCTGGCAGAACTGGCCATCACACCCAGATCTGCCCAGCTCCAAGCACCCCCAGACAGTGCCACACACACAGTCTATCTGATCCACCTGTCACCTATTTGTGCTCCTAAGACCCTCAGATGGGTCACACCCCAGCCCCGTATTCATCGTGAATCATTAATCACTTCAGTATGTTGGGCGCAGGCCCAGGGGGTTGGGGTGAGGCCAGGGCAGATCAGCACAAAGGCCTGAGTCCGCTGTGCTGACTCCACAACTTGTCTTATTGGCTGAGAGCTTTTGACGAGGAAGTACGTTTCTCCTGGCAGCAGAACTGTGAATCACTGCTATCTGTACCCAGACGGATGGCCTCATGCATGGCCCAGATGCCCGCAGCCCAGAAGATGACGGGGCTGGGATCGCTGATGGGACAGGCAGCATTGCCAGTGCCAAGGTCAGGAGGGCAGGGAAGAGCCCTGGGACTCTCCAGGATGGGCCGTGTGGGCAAGGGGAGAGCCTTTCGGCTCCTGCTGCCACAGAGTAGGCCACCCTAAAGTCAAGTGGCGTAAAGCAGTCAAGTTATTATGGCTGTGAATTCTCGGGTCGGGAATCTGGACAGGGCAGAGGGCATGTCTCAGTTCCATGATATCTGGGCACTCAGCAGGGAAGGCTGGAGGCTGGCACCATCCGGAGGCCTCTTGCCTCGCTGGTTCCTGAGCTGGATGGCGGCCTCAGGGCAGCTGAACTGCTCACATTGGGCTCAGAGCTCCCAGAGCGAGCGTTTCAAACAACAGCATAGGTGGAGCCCGCTCCACTTTCACGACCCTGCATCAGAAAGCACAAGCCTCACTTCCTGTTTATTCTTTTTTGTTTGTTTGTTTTAAAGCATCTCTTTATTTTAAAATGTTATAAATGCAATATGTATTGTTGTGAATAAAAGAAACTCAAATAATACAGACGTATCCTTAAAGCAGCCACTAGCCTCCCAAATTCCAGGCACAGACACCCCCTCTTATGAGAGGAGTGTCTAAGGATTTGCACACATTTTTGAATCCCACAGAAGGGAAAAAAAAATGTCAGAGGAAAGAAGAGGAGGAAGAATAACAGAAGAAATCCTATTCACTGAAAAAGAAAAAGTTACCGAGATGACGAAGAGTCAGAGAAGAAATCATTTGCCAGGAGGAGTGATCAGAGAAGTTCCAGTAATGAGAAGAGTGATGCCTGGACAGCTAACGTTAAGGCTGCTGCTGCTGCTAAGTCGCTTCAGTTGTGTCCAACTCTGTGTGACCCCAGAGATGGCAGCCTACAGGCTCTTCTGTCCCTGGGATTCTCCAGGCAAGAACACCGGAGTGGGTTGCCATTTCCTTCTCCACTGCATGAGAGTGAAAAGTGAAAGTGAAGTCGCTCAGTCGTGTCTGACTTCGCAACCCCATGGACTGCAGCCCACCAGGCTCCTCCATCCATGGGATTTTCCAGGCAAGAGTACTGGAGTGGGGTGCCATCGCCTTCTCCGAACATTAAGGATAGGAACAAGGGAAACAATAGCAGCCTGAACAGGAGGAGCTGTAGTAGGAATTTGTTGTTGTTCAGTTCCTGAGTCGTGTCCGACTCTTTCGACCCCATGGACTGCAGCACGCCAAACTTCCCTGTCCTCCACTATCTCCCTGAGTTTGTTCAAACTCATGTCCATTGAGTCGATGATGCCATCCAACTATCTCATCCTCTGTCGTCCCCTTCTCCTCCTGCCCTCAATCTTTCCCAGCATCAGAGTCTTTTCTAATGAGTCAGGTCTTCACATCAGGTGGGCAAAGTATTGGAGTTTCAGCTTCAACATCAGTCCTTCTAATGAACACCCAGGACCGATCTCCTTTAGGATGGACTGGTTGGATCTCCTTGCAGTCCAAGGGACTCTCAGGAGTCTTCTCCAACACCACAGTTCAAAAGCTTCAGTTCTTTGGCACTCAGGTTTCTTTATGGTCCAACTCTCACATCCATACATGACAACTGGAAAAACCGTGGCTTTGACTAGACGGACCTTTGTGGGCAGTAGGAATAGGAGGGTTAAAATAGGAGAGGCTGTTCTATGGGAGGGAGAGGAGAAACAGAAGTGTGCAAACACCAAGGCAATATGTGCAGAGTAATGCCAGGGAAATAGTAACAAGAATGGCAGCAAGTGAGTAAGCTTGCAATGTGATAGGACCAGGGGAGAAAGTAGCAGGAATGGAATGTTGTAAGCAGAGGAATAGAAACGGGAAGAGAAGCCAAGAGTGTGGGAGAAATGAGTTCTTGATGAGGGCGGAAGCCGAGGAAACGAGAGGTGGTGTGGCAGAGAGATTCAGGATCCAGAAGGCTCCAGAAACAGGGAGTAAGGACCACATTTCCAAACCAAAGAAACAAGCAGCTGGAAGGAGGCTTCATGTTCATCTAGTTCACCTTCCCATTTTACAGATGGGGAAACTGAGGCTCCTAAGCTTAGTTAGTAAGCTTTCTTACTGCATCTATAACACTGACTGATGTGGGGTTTTGAGCCCTCATTCTTGTGGCCCTCAGGGAGGATGGATTGGAGAGGCAAGATCAGAAGCAGAGAGGCTGATGAGGGGTGTGTGATGGTCCAGGTGAAGGTGAAGGGCCATGCCCTGGGGCAGGGATCCTAGAGATGACTGAAGGGGAGGAGGCACATATGGTGACATTGTGTGATGCGGGTATGCTCCAGCAATGAAGGCTGGGTGAATACCCACAGGAATGAGTCTGGAGTCTCCACTGAACCAGTAGGATGTGTGTGTGTGTAGACATACATATAGATATTGATATATCGATATATAGATATTTAGACATAGATAGGTATAGATAGATTTATTTTTTAGAGCCTTCCCTGGTGGTTCAGCTGGTAAAGAATCTGCCTGCAATGTAGGAGACCTGGGTTCCATCCCTGGGTTGGGAAGATCCCCTGGAGGAGGAAACGGCAACCCACTCCAGTATCCTTGCCTGGAGAATCCTGTGGACAGGGGAGCCTGGTGGGCTACAGTTCATGGGGTCACGGAGTTGGACATGACTGAGCTGTTGACTAACACATGTGTTTATGGAGACGGAGAAGTCTAGTCCTGGGAAAGCTAATGATGAAAGTTCCAGTCTGAGTCCTAAGGCAGGAGAAAGCCAACGTCCCACCTCCAAGACTGGCAAGCAGAAAGGCTTCTTTCTTAGCCTTTTATTCTATTCAGGCTTTCAATGGATTGGACGGGGCCCACCCACACTGGGGAGGGCAAGCTGCTTTACTCAGTCAACTGATTGAAATGTTCATCTCATCCAGGGACATCCACACAGACACACGTAGTATAACATTTGACTAAATACCTGAGAGCCTTAAGGCCGGTCAAGCTGACACCTGAAATTAACCGATCTCATTTCATGCTTCTGATCAAAGGGCGGTTTGTGCCTTTTCCTTTGCAGCTGAGGGAACTGAGTCCCAGGGAGGCCAAATGTGTCTGAGCTGGAGCCCCGGCCTGATCACGCTGACGCTGACACTGGGCCACCGCATCAGCCAGGCTAACAAATGACCCGACCCAGATGTACTCATTACAGGAACGTCACCTGCAGGACCCAACAGACCGCCAAGTCCTTAGTGGCGCAAATATGAGATAAGCTTCTTTCTCACTTGTGGGAAGTTCCAAATCAGCTTCTCCATGTGGGCATTCAGAGATCAAGTTTCTTCTGTGTTGTGACCCCATTTCCACACGATTTATACACACTGAGCGGGTGAAAGGGAACAGGACACAGGAATGCTTGAGAGGGCTCAAGGGTCCAGGCTCACACCACATAGATATGTGGACAT
>NW_024070193.1:2961756-3112968 GCF_014754425.2 Oryx dammah
TATGTGGATATAGAGAGGGCTCAAGGGTCCAGGCTCACACCACATAGGATATGTGGGCATAGACATGTACACAGGACTCCCCAGTGGCCCCCAAGGCAAAGAATCTGCCTGCAGCGTGGGAGACTCGGGTTTGATACCTGGGTCAGGAAGATCCCCTGGAGAAGGGCATGGCAAACCCACTCCAGTATTCTTGCCTGGAGATTCCACAGACAGAGGAGCCTGGCGGGCTGCAGTCCACGGAGCTGCAAAGAGTAGGACGCGGCTGAGCAAGTTACACACACACACACACACATACACACACACACACACACACAGACACACGCACACAGACATACACACACGCACACACACACAGACACACACAGACACACACACACAGACACACACACACAGGGTTTCCTGGTGGCTCAGTGGTAAAGAAGCCGCCTGCCAATTCAGGAGACCCAGATTCAATCCCTGGGTCGGGAAGATTCCCTGGAGAAGGGGATGGCAACCCACTCCAGTATTCTTGCCTGGAGAATCCCACGGACAGAGGAGCCTGGTGGGCTGCAGTCCACGGGGTCACAAAGGTTCTAACATGACTTAGTGACTGAATAGGAGCAGGACACACACGCACACACACAGACACACACAGAGTCTTAGATTGGGCCAAGCCCTAGACAGGCATTCTTGTGCACGCATTTATGTAAGGCAGGGGAGGGAGGGAAGCCAGATGAGGCAGGGAAGAAACCAGGCAAGCAGGGACGTGGTTTCAGGAGAAGTTTGGCCTCAGCCTGACCCCACGGGTTGCTCTGGAGCAGGAACAATACTTGAGGGAACTGTACTTGCCCCCTTCCCACGGGAAGAGTGTAGCATCCCTGACGCGGCCCCCGGGAGGCTCCCGCTGGCTGAAAGCCATTCTCGGGGGCAGGTGCAGCCAGAGCTCTTAGCAGTCAGCACACACAGCAGCTGGGAGGTGGGTGCTCTGTTTTGGTGACGGGAATCCGGGTGGAGCGCACTCAGCATCTCTTATGACAGGAGAGAGAGAGAGGAAAGGTTTCCTGCAGGAGAAGGCTTTTGATCAGGGTCGTGAAAAATCAGCTGGGGTTTTCCAAGAGTGGGGAAATGAAAGTACTGATCTGGGGACTTCCCTGACGGTCCAGTGGTTAAGACCTGACCTTCCAGTGCCGGGGGTGGAGGTTTGATCCCTGGTCGAGGAGCCAAGATCCCACATTCCTCGTGGCCCCAAAACCAAAAGCCATAAAACAGAAGCAATGTTGTAGCAAATTCGATAAAGACTTTCAAGGAAAAATGATCCACATCAAAAAAAAATTTTTTTAATAATATCGATGTGGCACCTATTATGAGCCAAATGAATAGGACAGGGAAATTTATCAGTGATAGCTCTGCGGAAGAGGACCTGCCTACCAGTGCAGGAGACGTGGGTTCGATTCCTGGGTCAGGAAGATGCCCTGGAGAAGGCAATGGCAACCCACTCCAGTACTCTTGCCTGGAGAATCCCATGGACAGAGGAGCCTTTCGGGCTGCAGTCCATGGAGTCGCAGAGTCGGCCACGATTTAGCAACTTAATAACAACGACAGTGAGCCAAATGCCGCCCCCATCCGAGCTTGCCCCCTCCCAGGTCTGCAGCCTTGACACACTGTATGTGAGTGTCCCTGCCTGGACTGGGTGTGGCCTTCTGAGGACAAGTTCTGGGTCTGTTTGCTTTCATCCAGGGCCCCTCTCTCCAGCTCCATGCTGTGTACCAGATCCACAGGTGCCAGAGTCCCCAAGGGGCTGGGGGACCCCAGGGTGACACAGACAGGTGGATAAATGGGTCACCACCAGACAAGGGTGGCCAGGAAATACCCCCAGAGCAGTCCCAGCACCTGACCCAGTGCTCGTTCAGAGAGGGGCCACGTGTTTGCTGAACGAGGGAAGAATGGCCTTCCCAGTCCTGCCATGTCCCCAAGGCCTCATTGCGTCCCCGACACAGAGTAAGATGCTCAGCAGGGATTTGTGGAGTGGGTGTCCCTGGGCGTGTTCTGGGCCCAGAAGAGAGAAGTAGGCCGAGCCCGTTGGAGGGGCTGAGTGAGGACCCCAGCTGCTGAAAAACTCAGAGGAAAGAAGGCTGTGGTCAGAAGTGAGGCTGAGAGAAATGGCGAAGCCTTATCCCACGAGCTCTGTAGTCCCGTAAGGAGTCTGTTCATCCGTTTATTTGTTTACTTTTTGGGCTGAAATGGGTCTTCATCGTGGTGTGCAGGCTCTGGGTTACCGCACCCAGGCCTCTCTACTGGCAGTGCGTAGACTTCTCCAGGTATGGCTCGCGCGGGCTTAGTTGCTCCACGACACATGGAAACTTAGTTCCCCGATCAGGGGTAGAACCCTTCCCTGTCCTCTTGATGGAAGGCGGATGCTTAACCACTGGACCAGCAGGGAAGCTCCCTGTAAGGAGCTGGAATTTCACTCTAAGGGCAACAGAAAATCGTGTGGGGCTTGGGGCAGGGGAGAGACATGGTCAGATTCATGTTGCTAGAAGTCCTTCTGGGTCGGGTGGCCTGCAAGAGTCCATTCTGTGAGGGAACGGATGTCAAGAGTGGGTGAAAGACGGGGTGGTCATTAGAAGCTGGGGAAGGGTCTACAATTGAGCTAGTGGTGGTCTGGCAAAGCAGGGGGTGCAGAATAGGTGATTGGTGGTGAGATTATACCACTCGGTCTTAACTCTTTATCTCCTGGAGCTTCACCCTTTGCCATTGAACTTTGCAGTGCCTGTTCCTTGACGCTGAACTTGGCCACGTGCGGTGCTTCAACCAATGGGATTTCAGTAGATGTGACCCCAGCAGAGGCTGAAATGGACCCCTGCACTTGGGCAGTACTCGCCCTGAGCCTCTGCCATCACCACGCGCCAGGCTGGCCTGGTGGAGGACGGAGACATGTGGACTTGCCCCAGGCCAAGACCAGCCTAGATCTGTGGCCAGCCAGCAACCCCCGGGCACATGAGAGCCCATCCAAGGCTAGAGAACTGCCCAGCCCACCCCCGGCTGATTCTGGACCCATGAACAGATGCTACCATTGGATGCTCTGAGGTCCAGAATTGTTTTTTATGCAGTAGTATACGTTGCCCCCTCTCTGATCCTCGGGGAATAAAATCCGTGACCTGCAGAGATGCCTAAAACCACAAGTAGTACCACAGCCTACGCAGAGTGTGCTTTTTCTTTTTTAATGAACTTTAAAAATGTGATTTTGCTTATTTATTCTTGGCTGTGCTAGGCCTTTGTTGTGGTGTGGGCTTTGCTCTAGCTGCAGCGAGCAGGGGTTACTCTCCAGTCGCAGTGCCCGGGCTTCTCGCTGCAGCGGCTTCTCTTGAAAGAAGCGCAGGCCCCAGGGGACGCAGGCTTCAACAGTTGTGGCGCACGGGTTTAGTGGCTTGCCTGGGTAGGATCCCGCAGCACGTTGGATCTTCCCAGATCAGGAATCAAACTCATGTCTCTTGCATTGACAGGCGGGTTCTTTACCAGGGAAGCCCCCAGACCATGCTTTGCTTACGATAAAGTATAACGTAGAGATTAGGCACAGCCAGAGAATATCTGAGTTGCTGGCGTCACTACTCTTGCACTCAGGGACCACTGTTAAATCAAAGAAAGGCAACTTGAACATGAACACCGCGATACTAGGACAGCCCATCTGATACCCGAGACGACTGCTAAGTGACTGACTCGGGAAGGGAAGCACAGCCAGCATGGATGTGTTGGACAAAAGGGTGATTCACATCCTAGGTGGGAGGGAGCGCCACGGAGAGAGATTTCAGCACACGACTCAGCGCAGCGAGCGATTTGAAACTCATGGATTGATTATTTCTGGAATCTTCCACGTGCAATTTCAGACCATGGCTCAGCCTAAGTAACTGAAACCCCAGAAATCGAAACCGTGGATGGCGTGGGAGGGGTGACTAGGTTTTCTTGCTCCGTGGCAGGTACAGGAGGGGACAGACCCAGACCACTGTGCCATCGTTCGCACATGAGAACGAGGGGGCGGGGGGAGTCTGGAGGACCCTAGTTTTCCGAGTGATGGGAGCCCTAAATAAAGACAAGGAAGAGGGGGTTCAGAGACGAGCCAGGAAGCAGGTCTGCTGTGAGGAGCAGCAGTTCCGTTCTCTCCGCTCTGAAGGACCGCAGGAAGTCACCCAGGGCCCGCAGAGCCCCACCGTGACCTGGGACCACGAGGAAGGAGGTGTCCTGAACCGAACGCCCGTGGGGCTTTCCCAGAGGCGGAACTTAAATGTCTTTTGTCCCTTCTGTTCCCAGAGAGAAACAGACCGTTTCCTCCTTTCCCAGTTGCTAGGACACTAATCTGTCGGAGAAAGGCGTGGGAACACATCTGGTTGGTGGGAGCAGCGCTCCTGGGAATATCCTCTGTATCCGTGATTCTATAGACTCTCCTGGTGCTCCTGAGGGCCAGGGCCCTCCAGCGAGGGCTGGCAGCTTGGGCTGGTCACCCGGGCAGCAGCAAGGGGGCGGGGCCCCTTTCAGGGACCAGCCTGGAGGCCAGTGAGCCCGGGGGGCCATGGGTGCTGCTTGCCTCCCCCAAGGCGCCTTAGCTTCCCCTGCTTTATCTTTCTCCCAAAGATAGATACTATTTTGTGTCTGTTATTACCTGGCTCCCTAACGGAAGCTCCATGAGGCTGATGCTTGGATTGGCCACCACTGTACCCCTGGTGCATAGAGGAATGTCCGACACGTAGAAATAATAATTCTAAACGTTTGTGGAGAGTTTGCTAGCTGCATGGAGTTTTTCTGATTTCTTTAGATATACTAATCCTTTTTTTTAAAATTTATTTTGTATTGGGGTATGGCCGATTATCAATGTTGTGATAGTTTCAGGTGAACAGCAAAGGGACTCAGCCACACATATATACTTATCCAATCTCCCCCAAACCCCCCTCTTAATATTGAACAGAGTTCCATGTGCTCTACAGTCTTTATTGGTTATCTGTTTTATTTATTTTTTAAATTTTCCATTTTTAAATTTATGTTTTTTATTTTAATTGAAGGCTGGTTATCTGTTTTAAATATAGCAATGTGACCGTGTCCATCCCAAACTCCCTGAAGATCCCTTCCTTGATCCATCTCCTCTCCTACCCAGCCCCGGCCTGCAATCTTAAGTTTGTTCTCTAAGTGAGTGAGTCTCTTTCTTTTTTGTAAGTTCATTTGCATCGTTTCTTTTTAGATTCCACAAGGATATACTAACCCTTTTAGACATCAAGATGACTCTTCAAAATTCGGGGAGTATTTTCCTCTCCATTTTACAGGTGAAGAAACTGAGGCACAAAGAGATGAAAGAACTTGATCGAGGAAGCAGCAGGGTGAGTCCCGGGCAGTCTGGCCCCAGAACCTTGCTCAGAGGGGAAGAACAACTTATCGAATAAATTAATGACCTTGCCCCCAAGTCACGCTGGGGAACTGGCGTCAAAAGTCCCGTGCCCTCCCTCACACACACAGCAGCAGGGGGCCTTGTCACTCTTATCTTAGTGGGGTGTGGATTTCTGGAAGGGTGGGGCTGGGTTTTCCCCCTGTTTCACCTGGCCGGGAGACCACAGGTGGGCTCTGCTCAGAACCATCCTGGTGCAAGGTCACAAGATTCCCTCCGGGCCACCAGCCCCTTGCCAGGCTCCAGGCACCCTTACCACCACCTCCGATGGGGTGACGAGCCGAGGCTGTGCACAGGGGCATGTCAGCTAGAAACAGAGGCCCCTCAGGGCATAGACGGGCCCTTCCTGCTAACTCTCTTAGCAGCAGTCCTCACTGGGCACCCACAAGGACTGCCAGATCTCTGTAGCCCTGGGCCCCTCGTCTGGACTCCCTCATACTCATCTCCTCCCTGCTTTCTCAGTCTAGAAAACCATCCAAAGTTCGGAGGCCCGAGTCACCCACCTCTTTTTCTCTTCTCCCCAGATCTTTTGGTTAGCACACCAAATCTGTGCATTGACTCAGGGCTTCACTTTCCGAAACCCCAAAGGTCAAACTCGGGAAAATAACAATGGCGTTCGAAACTTACCAGTCTTGGCCTTGGAATTCAATCCAGCATTTGAATCTCGGAAGTCTTAACTTTCAAACAAGAAAGGCTTTGCTTCTGAAATTTTTGGCATTTGACTCCCAAGAAGTCTAGACTTTTAAAAGTCAGCTCCCCAGGCCACCCTGTGTTTCCATTTTATCATTCTTTTTCTGAATCAGTGTAAGATGGGAGAGAGCGAAGGACTGGAGAAAGGGCCACTGTGTGTGTGTGTGTGTGTGTGTGTGTGTGTGTGTGTGTGTGTGTTCATATGTATGGGGAGGAAATACCTATGGATGAAGAGTTAAACAAACCCCCTCTCCTTCTCTCAAGAACACATGTGACCTTGGGTTAACTTACCATCTCTGTTAACCCCAGAAACTGGAGGAAAGTGGCATATTGGCTGTGTTGCCAGGCAACATTGCTTATGTTAAAAATGACTCTTGATTGGTGAATTGCCTCTGAACTAGAATGACCACGAATGAATTCTAAAAGCTCAATGGGGACATCAAAACATTGAACTTCCCCCTGTACAGAGTCTTATTACTGGGTGTCTCCCTTGCAGGCTCCCAAGAAACTTTTCACATGGAGCTGCTGTTACAAGAGACGTTGACTCCTAAGGCATGAGTCTTTGAGGTCCACACTCCTTGCCCAGCGCGGATTTCGGCTCCTGGACCTAAGTTGTCCCCTGAGGACCAGACACTCCTGAGCTGCTGTGGGAAGTCCCAGGGGTGGGAAAGACTTGGTGCTGCCCTTAGGCAGGCTGTTTCTTGGACTGTGTCCTGAGTGACAAGTGTGTCCAACAGTCAGGCATGGATTTCATTGTCTAGTCAAACCCAGAGAAGACCTCCCCCAGTGGCCTCCGCCTATTAGCTCACTTCTCTGTTTCAGTTGCAGCCAGGGAGGCTCTTGGAATATACAACTTGGCTGGAGAAATGTCTAGAGGGAGGGGAAGGCTGTGCCTACTACCTGCCCAGGACTTCTGCGTATTGTGCAAGAGCTCATCTCATCTCACAACACCCTGTTCAGGTGAGGATAACCATGCCCGTTTTACGGATGAAGAGACTGAGGCCTCAGAGGTAAAGAGACTTGCTGAAGGTGACGTGGAAAGCTGATGGCAGAGCTGATGTCAGGAAGACTGTCATGGACTGACAAGTGCTGGTTGAGGTACAGGCTCTGCTGGGCATAAGCCAGCAGACCTTGTGGGCTACTCTGAACCTCAGTCACTTGCTCAAAACAAATGGACATAATCATATTACCACACAGGAAGGCCATATGGCTTGAAGTAGTCCACTTTCAGATGTCAAGGGCTACAGGACAATATAATTCAAGATCTTCCCCAATCTCCCCACTCTGTCTGCTGCCAACCCACCCAGGGGCTGTACTATTGGACAGCAGTCTCTAGCTACCTCTGGCCACATGGCAGATGTCTCCAGTTCTGCAAGGCAGCATTTCTGTGGCACCGACTGTCTCAGGGCCCAGCTACAACAGTGGTTCTGGCTGTGATGATAGCCAGATCTCATTCAAAATGAAAAGCTGGATTGTTGGCATTCCAGAACTGCCTCTGGCAAATGTGAGTAAACATAGCTGTTGTTAAGGCAGCTGGAAAGAGTCCATCCATTCGATAAATATTTGATGAACCCCTACTATGTGTGAATATAGTAGGCATTGTGAATACCATTATCTATGAGTACATTCTTGTGGCTCAGCTGGTAAAGAAGCTGCCTGCAATGCTGGAGACCTGGGTTCCATCCCTGGGTTGGGGAGATCCCCTGGAGAAGGGAAAGGCTACCCACTCCAGTATTCTGGCCTGGAGAATTCCATAGACTGTATAGTCCATGGGGTCGCAAAGAGTCGGACACGACTGAGCGACTTTCACTTCACTTCACTTCTACTATGTGTGGGGCACTGTGAATACTGTTATCTGTGAGTACATGTAATCCTTCCCCTTAGAGTTAGGGAGACAGACAGGAATCAATTAACTGCTCAAATTTATATGTAGTTTTTAAAAGCCAGCAAACGTTACCGAGGCAAAATTGCAGGATGCTATGAAAACTTGTAAGTGGTCTGTTGTAAACTACTGGAGTTAATGCCCACCCAGCCTCATGCCTTCATTTTCTCAATTTTCCTTTGGGGACCCACTTTTACCTTCCACCAGTCCCTATGATTCAGGTGGTGATAGTGAGCTTAGGTAGGTGCACAACCCTGGCCAATCAGAGCATTCCATTCCCTGACCACTCCAATGATTGGTCAAAGATATACGTGTGACCTAAATCTGGCCAATGAGATTCAAGGCTGGGACTTTTGTGGGGCACCAGTGGGAAAAGACGATTCTCTTTCTGCTGGGTGTTTCTAGGTTGGAGGATCAAAAATCTGGGTTTTTCATGTGCACCCAAGGGAAGAACCTGTCTAAATCTGGAATCCTCTAGAGGAAGGTGGAGAGATTTTTCTCTTTTTTTAAATTATTCATTTTATATTTGGCTGCGCTGGGTCTTCATGGGGCTTTCTCTAGGTGAGGTGAGTGGGGACTACACTCTAGGTGCCGTCTGCAGGTTTCTCATTGCCGTGGCTTCTCTTGCTGCAGAGCACGGCTCTGGGGCCCGAGGGCTTCAGTCGTTGTGGGACACGGGCTCAGTAGTTGTGCTTCTTCTCAGCTGCCCTTCAGCATGTGGAATTTGCTGGATCAGGGATCCAACCTGTGTCCCCTGCATTGGCAGGTGGATTCTTCACCACTGGACCACCAGGGACGTCCCTGAGAGATTTTTCAAGTAGCTTCCTGGTGGTGTCATTTTAGACCCTAGATCCAACTGTACCTGAAGCCATTACCCCCAGGCTTTTCTGTTATCCGAACCGATTGTCATCCTTTTGGACTTAAGTCAGTTTAAGTTTGTTTCTCCACCACTTGCCACTGAAAGTGTGCCTAATACAGGACTAACGGGTCTTGGAGGAGTTAGTCCCTGAGGAGTGACACGCTGAGTGCTGAGGGGTGGGTAAGAGTGAAGTACGCAGAGAGACCAAGTCTGAAGGCAGCAGCTTTGGCTTGCAAACCTGAGAATTCAGGAAAGGAGAGGGGCCTTCACTCTGTGTAGGCAGAAGAAGGACAAACACGGGAAGATGATCATGGGGAAATGGCAAGTCTCAGATCACATGTGTACTTAAATCATTCCTTGTTGTTCATTTCAGTGAACACAGATTTTGCTAAGACCTAGACTTTTCACTTTCACGCATTAGAGAAGGAAATGACAACCCACTCCAGTGTTCTTGCCTGGAGAATCCCAGGGATGGCGGAGCCTGGTGGGCTGCCGTCTATGGGGTGGCACAGAGTCGGACACGACTGAAGCGACTTAGCAGCAGCAGCAGCAGCAGCAGCAGCAGCAGCAGCAGGCTTCCCTGGTGGCTCAGATGCTAAAGAATCTGCCTGCAATGCAGGAGACCTGGGTTCGATTCCTGGGTTGGGAAGATCCCCTGGAGAGAGCATGGCAACCCACTCCAGTGTTCTTGCCTGGAGAATCGCCATGGACAGAGGAGCTTGGCGGGCTGCAGTCCACGGGGTGGCAAAGAGTCGGACACAACTGAGAGACTAGCACACATATTACAATGAGTTCCCTTTGCAGATGGAAAGATGCCTGTCCTGACACGGCCATTCTCACAGGACGAGGCCTGAGCCCTTGAAGGAATTTCTGCTTCTGGGTTTAGAGGCAGAAAAAAATTTCTTTTTCAAGGGAAGGCACAATTAAAACAAATAAATAATAACAGGTTGAAAATGAGGCTTATTTTTAAATGCAAATAACCGTTTCTTAAGTTTTATAACTGTGTAATTTTGTGTTTTAGATTTTCTTTAATTTTAACTGTTCTTTTTTTCATTATGAAAGTAATATAACAACATTCTGGAATATACAGAAGAGAAAAAAATGACCCTTTATAATTCCCTCATTTCAACCCAACCAAAGTTAATTTGGGGGTATTTTTCTGCTTTTTTTTTTAAATTGGCTACTCAGGGTCTTTGCTTCTGTACACAGGCTTTCTCTAGTTACGGCGAGTGGGGCTACACTCTAGTTGCCGTGCATGGGCTTGGTTGCCCAGACCATATGGGAACTTCCTGGACCAGGGATCGAACCCGTGTTCCCTGCATTGGCAGGTGGATTCTTAGCCACTGAACCACCCAGGAAGTCATTTCTTCTTTTTGTTTGGCTAGTTTCATGTAGCTCAGAGCCCAACACTTTTCACCTGGGGACTTGTTAAAATGCGGATTTTGACTTAAGAAGTTCTGGTGGGGGGAGTGGGGCTTGGATTCTGTTTTACTAGTAAGCTTGCGGGTGATGCCACTGCTGCCCCAGACCACGCACAGAGTCATGCGGAGTTGGGGTCAACTGCAGGCTCTGTGGCCTCAGGCAACCCACCCGACATCTGTGCCCCGGTCCATGAGTTCTGTTGGTCCCTAGACTGAATTAAAGAGCCAGATAACAGGAAATGCCAAAGGTACCAACATGTAAGGACTGCTGAAAGTCACTGGGAAGACTGTGTGGGTTTGCCACGCCTCTGAGGTGGAGGTGAGATTCTTGAGGAGGCTGCTCCAGGGGGAGGGTCCAAGGAGAGTGGGCACTGGTGCCTTCTAAGAAGGCTGGTCCCATAATTGCAGGGCTCTGTCTTCCTGAGGCAAGGGGATGCAAGTTTGGGGCCAGAGTGGAATTGCTCAGGGTGGGGAGCAGAAGTTGAAGCTGCCGCCCACAGCTTCCTCTCCCTTCCCATGCATCGTCTGCCCCTCTGCCACCTGAATGCTGAGCACCTATGTCATTAAGCTTGGCTACGGAGGTGGGAGTGGTTAGCTTGTCCAGGTACCCCAGACCTCAGCCTTGACCTGTGTTCACTGAGTGTGACCTCAGCTGACACCTTAGCATATGAAGCCCTTAGATAGCTGCCTGTGAGGAGGACACTTTCTGTGAGAGACATTCATAAAGTCTCTGCAGTTCTGTGAGGCCTGATCCACCTTCCCTTCTGCTTCCCATATACAAGCATCTACTCTCTGCTCCCCCAGCCTCCCACAGGAGAAAAGAGACCCTGGCAGCCTGACATTTGACTGTGATCTGGCCCCTTCTAGCATCCCTGCCTCATCTTCTTATGTCCCATATTCCAGACATATTGAAGGACACCCAGGTCCCACCTCCACTCCTTTGTCTTACTTCCTCTGCCTCAAATGCCTTAATCATGAAAGAACAAACGTCTATCTGTCCCTCGAAACCCAGATCAGAGGTCTCTTTCTTCAGATTTCCAGACCCTTTATTCAGCGGCTGATCTCTTACTCAGCTATGCCTCCTTGTGTCTTGCGCACTCCTTTTGCATGATTCTTGGTAGATGGCTTAAGAAAAAAACTGGTTTGTTTTTTTTTTTCCTTTTAGACCATTGGTTTATCTAGCGGAAACACCCATGCGGTAGAACTGCTTTGATCACAGCTGAGACAAAGGGTTAAACCGAGCCACCCAGACTCTTCTTCCAGCATCCACTGGCTCGGCCTTCCTTTGTGTGGGCTTCTACCTCAGGCAGCCCCCAGAAACCCCTCCAAGCTCAGCTTTCACCTCCCAGCTTGCAGTTCAGTCCAAGGCTGCCTCTCCCAGCAAGCTTGTGAAAGTCCCAGGATTGAGCCTCATTGGTCAGTCCTGGGTCACGTGCTAGTCCTTGGACCAATCCCTGTGACCAGGGGATCGACAGCTCTGATTGGCCTAGCTGGAGTCGCATGACACTCCCTGAAGTCCAAGAACTAAAGTGGGGAGGGGTAACTTCCGGAGGGAAAGTTCAGGGAGCCCCCAGGCCAAGAGGGGACCCAGCAGCCAAAACCCACGAGTGCCTACCATAGATGCCTCTTAGAGCCCTCAGCAGCCAAAACCCACGAGTGCCTACCATAGATGCCTCTTCGAGCCCTTTTCACACCAAACAATTATTTGTTTATCTGTGTCTCCTGCAGCTGGTAGGGAACAAGGGTCCTTCTCATTTATAATTCCAGAGCATTATTCCAGGCCAAGGGAAGAAGAGCTTAATAAGTGGCCATTAAATTGTGCTTTTCAGGCATTTCCTTGCTATGTGACCTACATAGCAAGTAAATCAGAGCAATCTGAGAGAGATTTTTGTGACACGTATATTAAGGTAATGCTTCCTGACATTTAAAAGATCATAGACGGTTTTCTCAGTGTCCACGTCCATTCAAGGTGAGTGAGTCCATGTATCTCTCCTGGAATCCTCACAGTGCTCGGGAAAGGAGACACTCTCCTTGACAGGTAGGAAACTGCGGCTCAGATGCCTTAAGTAGCTTATCAAGGTAACACAGCTGGCTAGTGGCATTGCTGGGAGTTAATCCCAGGCAAGCAGACTTTCTGATGGTTTGCTGGAGGGGTTCTTAATTCAGTGGGACAGAGGGAAGGATCTTGGGATCGCCTCTGGGGCTTTTAAAAAATATTCCTCTGTCTTAGTTTGGATTCCCTCAGAGGCAGACCCTGAGTGGAGAATTCAAGTGCGTGCATTTTCCTTGGGAAGGGATCCAGGGTGCATGGCTGAAAAAGCCTGAGTGAGACAGGGGAGGCAGCCAGAGAAGAGTGCTCAGATGTGGGCAATTGGAGCGGAAAGCCGTGGAGACTCAGCTGAGGGTCAGGGAGGAAGTAGCTCAGAGTTGTCCTACCTGAAGGGCGAGGGGGCTGGCCCGCTTATACCCTGACTCTCTGCAGCCATTGGTTGGGGCTGTTCCCAGGGGACAGTGCATTGCCAGCATGTCCAGCAGCCAGAAAGAGGCCTTGGGCACCACCAGATGGACAGGCCAGGGCCCCTCGCAGGACACTGACAGCGGCTGCTGGGACCCTTGTCCTCCCAAGCTGGGAACCATTCTGCAGAATCACAGACCAAAATATCTGCAATTGGGGCTGTCCCAGACCCTTCATGGTGGGGCAACTCATGTGCCTTTTCATCCCCAGAACCCAAGGGGCCCAAGGGGTAGGCGATCGGAACACAGCTGATGCTCCTGCAACACGACTGACATTGATTGACTTCCCTTTGCCCCCAAGAAAGTACAGGGCTGGAATTGCCTGAATACCACATAGCCGACGTGAGACGGAGCCTATCGAGAGCAGGATCTGGTGGGAAAGCAGCTCTCCGGACAGCGCTCCACGAGAACAGGGACCCTCTCTGCCCCAGCGGCACACAGCAAGGGCTCAGTTAGTCTTTCAGCCGCTCAGTCGTGTCCAAATCTTTGTGACCCCATGGACTGCAGCACACCAGGCTTCCCCGTCCTTCACCATCTCCCAGAGTTTGCTCAGACTCATGTCCGTTGAGTCAGTGATGATATCCAGCCATCTGATCCTCTGTCATCTCCTTCTTCCGCCCCCAGTCTTTCCCAGCATCAGGGTCTTTTCCAGTGAATTGACTCTTCGCATCAGGTGGCCAAAGTATTGGAACTTCAGCTTCAGCATCAGTCCTTTCGATGAATACTCAAGACTGATTTCCTTTAGGATTGACTAGTCTGGTTGGGTGTCCTTGCAGGCCAAGGGACTCTCAACAGTCTTCTCCAGCACCACAGTTCAAAAGCATCAATTCTTCAGCGCTCAACCTTCTTTATGGTCCAACTCTCACCTCTGTGCATGACTGCTGAAAAAATCCATAGCTTTGACTTATTGGACAAGTGACTGGATAGCCTGAAATGTCTTGGATTCCAACCTCAAGACTAAGGTGGGGTCACCCCAGAACTGAGAGCAAGGGGCTTGCCTCTGAGGGAGAGGGCATTGCTACTGTGTTGATGGTGCCCCTGAGGTTGCATGCCTGCCCTGGCTTCGTGCCTCCAAAACCCTCCCTGGGTTTTGGACCCAAGAGAGAAGGGGTGGTCAAGTGAGCATGTTGGCTTGTGGGACCCGTCACAGATGGAGCAGCAAATTGGGGCCTCACACCTTCAGACTGTGACATTCGGGTGGGGGAGCCACATTCTGCGTAAAGTTGAGGCAGTGCTTTGTAAAACATTAACAAAGTCCTATTTTAAATGCAAAATGGAAAGGAATAGAAATATTGCCCCCTTCACACGCGCACACACATACACACACACACACACACACAGGCACCAGTGAGAAGGAAATTCAAGTGTCAAGCGTTTTCAAAGCGGCAGGCCTTGACAATTCTGTCATACTCCACTGCTGCCACACGGTGGCGCCACGCAAACCATAAACAAGTTGCTTCAGTTCTGTCCTTGGGGGTCTTGAAACGTGAGAGTTTTTAATTATGCATGGTCTTTGGGAACACTTTCCTCGTTGTGGTTTGGTTTTTTTTTTTTTTTTGATGTCGTGTTGTTTAAAATGTTCATTCTTCCATTTGAATCGCGTAAAATATATTCCTTTGTGACACTGTTTCTTCACTGTTTATTCTATCAGACTGGCTTAGTGTCTTTGTCTCTAATGAAAGTGAAGGGAAGTGAAAGTCACTCAGTCGTGTCCGACTCATTGCGACCCCATGAACTATACAGTCCACGGAATTCTCCAGGCCAGAATACTGGAGTGGGCAGCCTTTCCCTTCTCCAGGAGATCTTCCCACCCCAGGGATGGAACCCAGGTCTCCCGCATTGCAGGCGGATTCTTTACCAGCAGAGCCACCAGGGAAGCCCAAGAATACTGGGGTGGGGAGCCTATCCCTTCTCCAGGGGATCTTCCCGACCCAGGGATCGAACCCAGGGTCTCCTGCATTGCAGGAAGATTCTTTACCAGAGATTTGCTTTCCTGTTGACCCTGGAGAGATACCCTTAGTCTCTTCTTCCCTCATCCATCCATGCATCCCCAGAGACTTCCGTGTGTATGTTGATGAATTAAATACTCTCAAGCACCCACTCTGGAAAGGGCCTGGTGCTGGCAACTGGACATCAGAGATGGACCAGCCAGGGTTCCCCAGCACCTAGAGGCTGGGGACATCCAGGGGGGCCTCCTGGAGGAGGTGATGCCTAAGCAGAGTCGTGGCATAATTAGGTTGAGAGTATGGGCATGAACATGAAATTATTAATTACCACCTACGTGTTTATCTTACTGACTGGACCGTGAGCTCCTTGAGGTCAGGAAACACCTCATCCACCTATTTTTCTGCCCTTCTAGTTAACAGAGAAACTGGCAAGTGAGTGAAGTGTACTAAGTGCTTTGAACCATGCCTGACTATGCAAGTGTAGCTGCTATGATGGTGTTGTCATGCTGTTGAGGTTTTAGCCAAATCACTGTATATGGAATAATGTACCATGTAGATGAATGAGTGAATAAGCAAGTGGCGTGTGGAAAGACTTCAGACCAGAGACAGATGGCCTGGATTTGAATCAAGGGTTTGGCCTTGACTAGCTCTGATCCTCAGTTCACCATCTATAAAACGGGGATAATAAAATCTTTCAGGACTAGGAGTTATGATGGTGAAATAAAATTAGAGGACACGCATATAAAGCATCCAGCACCTAGAAGATGTTCAATGCCAATTCTGTTCACCCTTCTCGTTTAATATTCCCTGGGTGCTAGCATCAGACTAGGTATGCATATGGCCTCAGTAAGTATTTATTAATGGTTCCTTCAGAACCTGCTTGCCAGTGCAGGAGATTTAAGAGACGTGGGTTTGATCCCTGGGTTGGGAAGATCCCCTGGAGGAAGGTACGGCAACCCACTTCAGTATTCTTGTCTGGAGGCTCTCGGGGACAGAGGAGCCTGGCGGGCTACCGTCCATGGGTGTCACAAAGAGTCACACATGACTGCAGTGACTTAGCATGCACGAGTGATATTCCTACTGCTTTAGGAATAATAAGCATGGTTCATGCTCACTGTCTCAAACAAACACTTAGCCAGGAATGGGAAATATCTGCCACGTGAACCTCTGCTCCCTACTCACATGCCCAAGGCAGACATTACTAATCAATCACGACACTCCATTAGTCAGGATCCTTCTGGCTGGAAGAGATCAGCTTAAGGAAAACGGGATTTATTGTACGGATACTGGAGTAGCTCAGAAAGCCGGAGAAGGAGCAGCAGGCAGCAGGGAACCTCTGGGCTCTCCTGGGAACCTCATCAGGTCCCTGTCTCACCTCTTCATTTATTCCTTAGGCGTTCAAATCTTTGCTGGCATTATAGTCTCAGGCAGGGTTCTTGGTGACTAGAAGCTGGCAACTCTGAGGTTATCTCCTTTCTGCTATGAACCTGGGGGAAAAGTTGAGAGCATGCCCCTCTCCCTCCAATTTGAACATTTCAGGAAAGGTCTCAGATTGGCCAGCAGGGGCCATGTGTTCAGTGGTGGGAGTGGGTGTTGGTCCCCCGGACTGGCAGCCCACGGAGTCACCAGTCCGGAAGGAGCCATTCTCCCGAAGGAAACAGAACGAGAAGCTACATCAGCGATAAAGCCCAACTCCTCAACCCGGAGCATGAGTGGACCCTCAGAGTCCTCCTCAACACAGTGACCGGAGTCAGCACTCAGGGCAAAACTGACTGCATGTTGATATCAAGGCCACAGGGAGGTTCCTGGTGCAGTAAAGAGATGATTTTACTAGAAACTGCTCCACCTGGGTGTGAATCTGAGTTGTCAGCCAGCAGCAAGTTGCTTTGCCTTCGTGAGCCCCAGTTTCCTCATTTGGGTAAATGAGTATCAGGCTTCCCTGGTGGCTCAGTGGTAAAGAACTTGCCTGCCAAAGCAGGACCCCTGGGTTCGATCCTTGGGTCGGGAAGATCCCTTGGAGAAGGAAATGGCAACCCACTCCAGTGTTCTTGCCTGGGAAATATCCTGTGGCCAGAGGAGCCTGGAGGGCTACGGTCCATGGGGTCGCAAAGAGTCAGACATGACTTAGAGACTAAACAACAGTTGTGTGTAACAGCGCTGACCTCACAGGTACTGTAAAGGCAGGTGAGACGATCCATGTAGAGTTTAGCATTACCCTAACAGAGTAAACATGCAAATAAATGTTAGCTCTTCTCTGCGTCTGGGTTCCCCCAAAGCAGACTGTGTGACTTAAGATGTCCACACGAGTAGTTTACCTGGGAGGTATTCCAGGCTGTAAGGATGAAGGAACAGGGGAGTGAACAGGAAACAAGAGGGGAAGTAAAGAGCGGGCTGTGGGCAGTGGGACTCGATGCTGCTGGAGAACTCCAAGAGATGCCTGAGGATACCCCTCACAGCTGTGCCCATCACCGGGGTGGGAGGCTGGGGTATTGATGCATCAGCTGCCACTAATGGTTGTTTGAGGGGCGCTTCTGGGCATTAACTCCCAGGCATTTACAGACTGCCTTGTGCCTGGGCCGAGCTTACTCCTGCGCCCAGAGAAGCCCTTGCAGGCAGAGTCACAGGTGTTTGCAGCCACAGGCAGGGGGGCAGGGACAGCGTGGGCTGCAAGTGTTATCATTAGTATCTGTAAGCTACAGAGCCCTGTGTACTCATAAGGGATTTAAAAACAAACAAAATCTTTGGCCACACCATATGGCATGTGGGATCTTAGTTCCCTGACCAGGAATCGAACCCTAGAGCTCTGAGTTGGCAGCTTGAAGTCTTATCCACTGGAACACCAGAGAGATCCCCTAAGGGATGAAAAGTGAAAATGTTAGTCACTCAGTCGCGTCCGACTCTTTTCGACACTATGGACTGTAGCCCGCCAGGCTCCTCTGTCCTTGGACTTCTCCAGGCAAGAATACTGGAGCGGGTTGCCATTCCCTTCTAGGGGATCTTCCTGACCCAGGAATCAAACCCATGTCTCCTGGATTGCAGGCAGATGGTTTGAAGACATCGGCTTTTCTAGGGGAGCTGGAATTACGTGGAATGGTCCCCATCCTCTTCAGGCCACAAACCCTGACACTAACAGGTGCATGTTTCTGCACCTCACCTTTCACCTTTCCCCCTGGGACCCGGGCATGCCATTCCTCATCTTTGATCTGGGCAATGCTCCAGCTCCATGGGGAGCTGACATCTATGGGCAGGCTGGAGCCAGCTCGCTTCCCCCTACTGGGGCAAACCCAAGGGCAGATTGACTGCCTGGAACATCCACTGCTGGGTTCCTGGTGGCTAACTGCTGGACATTCAACCCCTGCATACGTGGGGCATTTGTACAGAAAATAAAATCAGCCTAAAATTCCTTATCTACTTCTGCTTTATTGACTATGCCAAAGCCTTTGACTGTGTGGATCACAACAAACTGTGGGAAATTCTTCAAGAGATGGGAATACTAGACCACCTGACCTGCCTCCTGAGAAATCTGTATGCAGGTCAAGAAGCAACAGTTAGAACTGGACATGGAACAACAGACTGGTTCCAAATCAGGAAAGGAGTATGTCAAGGCTGTATGTATATTGTCACCCTGCTTATTTAACTTATATGCAGAGTACATCATGAGAAATGCTGGGCTGGAAGAAACACAAGCTGGAATCAAGATTGCCAGGAGAAATATCAATAACCTCAGATATGCAGATGATACCACCCTTATGGCAGAAAGTGAAGAGGAGCTAAAGAGCCTCTTGATGAAGGTGAAAGAGGAGAGTGAAAAAGCTGGCCTAAAACTCAACATTCAGAAAACTAAGATCATGGCATCCGGCCCCATCACTTCATGGCAAATAGATGGGGAAACAGTGTAAACAGTGAGAGACTTTATTTTTGGGGGCTCCAAAATCACTGCAGATGGTTACTGTAGCCGTGAAATTAAAAGACGCTTACTCCTTGGAAGCAATGTTATGACCAACCTAGACAACATATTAAAAAGCAGAGACATTACTTTGCTGACAAAGGTGCATCTAGTCAAAGCTATGGTTTTTCTAGTAATCGTGTATGGATGTGAGAGTTGGACTATAAAGAAAGCTGAGGGCCGAAGAATTGATGCTTTTGAACTGTGGTGTTGGGGAAGACTCTTGAGAGTCCCTTGGACAGCAAGGAGATCAAATCAGTCCATCCTAAAGGAGATCAGTCCTGAATATTCATTGGAAGGACTGATGCTGAAGCTGAAACTCCAGTACTTTGGCCACCTGATACAAGGAACTGACTCGTTTGAAAAGACCCTGATGCTGGGAAAGATTGAAGGCAGGAGGAGAAGGAGATGACAGAGGATGTGATGGTTGGATGTCATGACTGACTCAATGGACATGGGGTTGGGTAGACTCCGGGAGCTGGTGATGAACAGGGAGGCCTGGTGTGCTGCAGTCCATGAAGTCACAAAGAGTTGGACACGACTGAGCGACTGAACTGAACTGAACTGAAAATTCCTTATATTCTCACCTAGGTGTTCATCCCTGAGCCATTCCCCTCTCACCAACTTCCTTCACATGAAGGAGATCCTGCCCATTCTTTCAGATCTTCCCAGCATGGCAGGTTTTAAAGTATACATTTCTGTGTGTGTGTGTGTGTGTGTGTGTGTGTTAGTATATTCACTATATTCTGCAACTATCTAATTCCAGAATATTTCCATATCCCACAGAAAAAACAACACACCCACCAGCAGCTAGTCTACATTCCTCCCTTCCCCATTCCATAAGTGAAAGTGGCTCAGTCCTGTCCAATTCTTCGGGACCCCATGGAGTGCAGCCCGCCAGGCTCCTCTGTCCCTGGGATTTTCCACGCAAGAACACTGGAATGGGTTGCCATGTCCTCCTCCAGGGGCTCTTCCTGACCTAGGGGTCGAACCCAGGTCTCTCGAATTGCAGGCAGAATCTTTACCATCTGAGCCACCAGGGAAACTCCCCGCTCCATGGCGAGTGTTCATCTTCTTTCCGTCTCCATTGGTTTTTCTACGCTGGACATTAACTCTGGTGGTGGTGGTTTAGTCGCTAGGTCGTGTCTGGCTCTTGCGACCCTCTGGAAGGCAGCCCGCCAGGCTCCTCTGTCCATAACACTAACTATCAACGGACTCCTATGCGTCTGGCTGAGCATCTGCCTGCTTTCACTTAGTGCAATGTTTCAGGGCTTACTCACCCGTGTTGTCGCTGTACACACTATCCTTTTATGGATGAATAATACTGCATCGCGTAGATAGACCAGATTTTGTTTATCCGTCTTTTGTTTGTTCGTCATCTGTTGATGGGCATTTGGGTCGCCTCCACCTTTTGACTATTGTGAACAGTGCTGCTGTGAATAATTTGTGTACAAGTTTTTGTATGAACACGTTTCCAGTTTTCTAGAGTACAGACCTAGGAGGGAATTGCTGGGTCATATGGTAACTCTGTATTTAACTGTTTGGGGAACCGCCAGACTGCTTTCCAAGGTAGCTGCCCCATTTTACCTTCCCTACAGCAGTGTATGAGGACTCTACATCCTTGCCAATGTACCTTTTTCCATTAAAAAAAAAAAAGCAGTTCTAGCCATCTTAGTGGGTGAGAAGTGATATCTCATTGTGGTTTTGATTTAGGCTTCCCTGATGACTCACCGTGTTGGGCATCTTTATACAGAGCGCTGGTTTTGATTACCACACAACATGCAGGAAAATTCCTAGCCCTGGGCTTGGGCCTTTAGCGTCCACCAGGCTCAAGCCTCTGGTCTATCAGCAGGCACCCTCAGTCTGCCCTTGAACTGAGCCCTGCCCTGATTTCTTGGGAGCATCAGATCCCTTGGTTAAGTAAATGCCTGGCGTGAGTTAAGATTCTCCTGGTGGAAAGTGTTAGAAACCCAGTTCACACTGACTTGGTCACAGAGGGATATATGGCTTCACTTACGTGACGCTTTCCAGGCCCATGGCAGCTTCAGTCATGGCTGGGTCTAGCTGCTCTACAGATGCCATCTGGAAGCTGCCTATGGCTCTTCTTCAGTGCTCTACTTTCCTCCAGGTCAGCTGAATTCTGTGACAGGCCCCCCGCTCTTAGTGGCAAGATGACTTTGAGCAGCCCCAGCCCCAACTCTTGGCTGTCAGCAACACTTGTGAAAAGAGAACTTCTCTTTCACCAGCAGCTCCAGCAACGGTCCCAGACTTGTCTCTCACTGGACGGATCTGGGTCATGTGCCCACCCTCAGACCAGTGGCGGAGCCCATGGCAATGGAATCTGCCCATTGGCTGGGCCTGGGTCACATCTCCATCTTTAGAACTAGATGGGAGTCAGCTCCTCCCAAACCAAGTAGATTTGAGGCAATAGTGGTGCCCTGCAATAAATGGGAGTCCTCTCAGCAGAAGGGAGATTGGACGCAGGACAGAGAGAGACCTTGGGTGTCCAGTCGACCCCTAGAGCTGGCTACCAGGGGCCTGTCCTATTCTTAAATGTCCCAGCAAGGCACCCACCGGTCCAGTCTCATCCCAGGACAATATGATAGACCAAAGGCTGGGAACACAGCCCCAGTAAGGACAGTGAGGGTGAAGAACTGCCTCCCTAATGGTCCAGGAGAGGAATAAACAGAAGCCTTGGTAAAACTCACTTTGGCTTGTTTTCAAAACTGGTTGTGAGACTTAGACAGCCTTCCAGGTTAATTACTTCTGTGAGGAGAAGCCCAATTCCTTTATGATAAACTGCTTCTCACACTGATGAGTCTCTCTAGAGCTGGTAAGAGTTGGCATTTGATTTGGTTCTTTGTTCCCTCTAAATTACCAAGAAGACATCCGCCCCCCGCCCCGCCCAGCTTTGGGCAGCAGGAAACAGCCCGCTCTGTCGGAAAAAATCGTTACCCTGCTGCCCTTCCCCGGGCGGCCGTGGGCGGACTCCCTGCCTGGGTTCCACAGGCTGGTTCGTTTCTGGGCTGTGTGCTCTCCCACCGCTCCAAACCACAACCCCCCGCATTCGCGATGCCAAGAGCACCAACCACAGACGCAGGATCCCTGGAGGGGGTGTGTCATCCCTGCCTGCGGCTGCAGACACAACCCCTTCTACAAAGGCGTGGCAATTCTTAGACAGCCGGGTGTGAATATCGTGCTGACATTTATAGCGCGTCTTCTCGCCCACGCAGAACCACACACCTGCAGGAGGAGACGCGAGCATCCCTGCAGCAGATGTTCTGGGCCCTGGAGATGCTTAAATATGTACTGTCTTTGGAAGGCGTTGTTACCCAAACACAGGACTCTGGGAGGGAGGAGAGGGGAGGGATGTGCTGGCTTCCCCAAGCCTTTTCTCGGTGACCTGGATGGACAGCCCCATAAATTCCAGCCTTGGATGAAAGTAAAGGGCTGCTGCTATTGCTGCTGCTAAGTCGCTTCAGTCGTGTCCGACTCTGTGTGACCCCATAGACGGCAGCCCACCAGGCTCCCCCATCCCCGGGATTCTCCAGGCAAGAACACTGGAGTGGGTTGCCATTTCCTTCTCCAATGCATGAAAGTGAAAAGTGAAAGTGAAGTCGCTCAGTCGTGTCCGACTCTTAGCGACCCCATGGACTGCAGCCTTCCAGGGTCCTCCGTCCATGGGATTTTCTAGGCAAGAGTACTGGAGTAGGGTGCCATTGCCTTCTTGGCTTTATTTTTAAAAACAAGTTTGGGAAAGATGTTAGAATTTATTATGTAAACACACATGCACACACAGGAACACATGGGTTGTGGAGTCAGAGAAGTCTGATTTGGGGTCTCAATCCTCTCATCTCTAGCTGGGTGACCTTGGGTTAGTCGCTTAACCTCTCTGAGCCTCCTCACCTGTAAAATGGAGATCTCAGAGGTAATTGCTTCTCAGCAATTATGGCCAGGTTAGCTTAGTGATGCATAAACCAGAACAGTGTTGGATATCATTTTCTTTATTTGGACTTCTAAGTCAAGGTGGCATGTCAGGCAACTTTGTCTTGATATGAGAGAAATTACAATTTCCACCTGCCCTGGAATTCAGCTTCCAACTTTGGCATTCCCAAGCATTCCAGAATTGGGTCTACAGGTTGTCTCTCCTGCAGAGCCAGCTCCTTCCTTGCTGTGACGGCAGTGAGTACATCACTGATGTTCCTTAAATGAAAAGTTAGAATCCAGGAAAGTGAAAGTCGCTCAGTCATGTTCGACTCTTTGCGACCCTGTGGACTGTAGCCTACCAGGTTCCTCTGTCCATGGGATTCTCCCGGCAAGAATAGTGGAGTGGGTAGCCGTTCCCTTCTCCAGGGGATCTTCCTGACTCAGCGATCGAACCCAGGTCTCTCACACTGCAGGAGGATTCTTTACCATCTGAGCCACCAGGGAAGCCCTCACCCCACTCCCAAAAGAAAAAAGCATAGCCACTGCACAGCTTGACGTCCCTGGTGGCTCAGATGGTAAAGAGTCTGCCTGCAGTGCAGGAGACCTGGGTTCGATCCCTACGTCGGGAAGATCCCCTGGAGAAGGGAAGGGCACCCCACGCCAGTATTCTTGCCTGAAGAATCCCACGGACAGAGGAGCCTGGTGGCTACAGTCCATGGGGTCGCAAAGAGTTGGACACGACTAAGCGACTAACACAGCAGTTCCTTAAGTGCCTTTCCTCTTGCTCTTCCAGCTATTCAGGCAGAGTCTATTTCATTTAGCTTTGGCTGGCCTGGGCCTTCCCTGTTGCAGTGAGCAGGGGTTCCTCTTCATTGCAGTGTGTGGGCTCCTTCTCTTGTTGCAGCACGGGCTCCAGGCTTGCAGGCTCAACAGCTGTGAAGCATGGGCGACCTTCCTGGGCCAGGGGTGGAACCCATGCCCCCTGCATCGGCAGGCGGGTTCTTAGCCACTGCACCACCGGGGAAGTCCGTCAGGTACAGCTGAAATGTCACCTGCCCAGAGACAGCTTCCCTGGCCGCAGTCTGTGTTAGACCGCTCCCACCACCTCCTGTTTCTCTGTCCTCACAGGACCTATCCATCATCCTTCCAACGGCACCCACCGTGACTTCCGGTGTGCCAGCTACCTTGTGACGGAGGGGTCTGTCTTCCCCCTGGAACCTGAGGACACAGAGACAAGCGCCGTGTCCGCCTCATTTATTTCTATACCTCCAGCGCCTTGCACAACAGCTGGCACGTGTCAAAAATAACTATTTTTTGAATGAATGAGTAGACGGTTATGAGTTGCAAGAGCAGAGTCTTTGCAGTCAATATCCCTGGATGGAATTCTGGCTCAGCTGTGAGTCACCGTCACTCTCTTCTCATCTGTGAAATGGGTGTAAAAGTCCTCCCCCGGGGGCCCCATGCTGCTATGCAGGTAAATGGGGAGAGTGTGTGCCAGGCCCCTGGCATGATTCCCAACATGGAACAGGCCCTTGTTAGCCGTGTGTTGGGTACAGAATGCTCGAATAAAAGCAGAACAGTCAACTCCCTGTGTGTGTCGTGTGGAGGCTGAACGCGGGGAGGAAGAAGATGGAGTCGGGATGCAGGGGGAGGCTCTCTGGGATGAAGGAATGGAGCAGGTGCTTTCAGGAACAGACTCTTGGTCACCCAGGCAGCCTTTGCTTCTTCTCTTAAAAGAGAAAATTTTTTTTTTTTTTTGGCTGTGCTGGGTCTTCGTTGCTGTGCATTCTTTCTCTAATTGTGGCGAGTGGAGGCTACTCTCTAGCTGTGGTGTGAGTGCTTCTCACTGCAGCAGTCTTTCTTGTTGCACACAGCCCAGGCTCCAGGGTGCTCAGGCTTCAGTAGTTCTGACACACAGGCTTGGTTACCCCAAGGCATATAGGATCTTCCCGGACCCGGGATCGAACCGATGTCCCCCGCTTTGCAAGGCGGATTCTTAACCACTGGACCACCTGGGAAGTCCCTGTGTGTGTTGTTCTGAGGGTGAACTCTGGGGGAGGGAAGAACAGGGATTTGGGGTGTGGAGGGAGGCTCTGGAATGGACGGACGATGTGTGCTCGTGAAAACAGCCCTGGTCACCCAGGCAACCTCTGCGTCTCCCTCTCTTAATGATCTTAGGCCTTCCCCACCCTCCAAGACCGGATCCTAGCTTCCTCCCGCCAAAATCACGGTCCTGGCTGGCTGGCTGGCTGGCGGTAGCTTCCCTGCAGCATGCCCCTCCCTTGCGGGAACCGGGAGGCATGTAGCCATTGTTAGCGTCTCCCTTGTGAGAGTCGTGGTCCATCCCCCATGGGCACCTCTCCCGCCCTGTCTCTACCTGCGTCCATCTAGACCATACAGGAAGCGACAGTGGGCAGCAGGGCGTATACAATAAATAGCTCAGGGCCCGGGCTCTGGGACCCAAGAGTGTCTGCAGGAAGGAATGTGGTTCTGGGCCTTTTCCTTCCAAGTACATCGTCAGATCAGACTTGGGGCCGCAAAGGAACCTGGATCATTTCCACCTCTGGACGTGTGAAGGGCGAGGACCACAAGCAAGACATAGTAAAGCATCTCCTGCTCATAAGAAGCTGTCGGGTTGAAGTTGGGAGGCAGCACTTGGGCCCTGCTTGTTGGCGGTTTTCTCAAGGTTGTAGAGTTCTTAGCACCTCTTGTTTTCAGCGATGGCCGCAAGCACCGATTTCTCAGGCTGTTGGAAAAGCCCCACTAACTATCCGGTTACTCCCAGATTTGCAAGCTCAGGTGGGCTTTTCAGGGCACCAAAGGATCCATGCCCAGTCCCAGCTTGCCCCATCAGACCTCCTGGCATTTACCTGGTGGGTCCCTCCTGTCTGCAGTGATGTAATGACAGTGCCCAACTGCAGAAATATCCTGGGGCCAGCTCCTATAAAGACGTCCCCCTTCTCCAGTAAAGCTGAATGGATTAACGATTACATGAATGAGTGAGTATGGTGAATACCACAGGAGGAGGACAGTGTGAGGTCCTGGAATGAGGCTTCCTGAGATCACATCCTGGGGCCAAGACTAGCTGCGTGACCGTGGACTAGTCACTCAACCTCTCTGAGTCTCAGTTGCCTCATCTGCGGAATAAAATAATAACAGCGTCCACCATCGAGGCTGTTGTGAGGAGCCCGTGATGTAATGCCAATACCTGATTCTGTGCCTGATCCTGGTAAAGGTGAGCGTCTTCGTCATCCAGACCATGAGTCTGGGTATCTTTATACCGCATGCTCTGCTCGTATTTAGAACCTAATTTTGCGTAGATCTGACCTAATCTTTTTTTCACACAGTGGACTTGGCTGATCCAGCCACACTGCTGAGTACCTTGGGATCAGAGACAATGTGTGTGAGATGGAACAAAAGTTAAGACATTGCAGGTGGGACGCGTCTGGGAGAGACACACTTTCCCTTTGAGGAAACAGGAGACTGTGGAGAGAGACTACGCACGTGCCGGAAGGAGCCTGGCTGAATTGGACCTCTCGACTTAATTACCAATTAAAACATTAACCATGGCAGCATGGGCGACAGCTTGCAACCCCGTCGCTATGAAACTTCATGCCAGAGACTGCAGGGCCCCACTTTACAAATAAGAGCCTGCCTGGGTGGCTGTGCTCACGGGGAGAATCATTGCCGTGTATTTCCAAAAGTCACCTCTCCTACCCCTTTATTTGCAGTCCCTAGGAAAGCTGACAGATCATTAAAGTCCAATAGGAGGGAAAAAGGAAGAAGATAATTGCTCTCCCACCCAGCCTCACCCCTGGGGGACCCAGCAGGGGTTGGAGCAGAAGCTGGAGCTCAAAGCACTGCAAAATATGCAGTGTCATAACACAGCCTGTCCCCAGGCACCAGCCTTCTGCGGTGAGAAAACCGGTGCTGAGTGAACGCCTGTGTCCCCAGAGAGATGCGTGCACAGCACTTTGCGGCTTGCACACCATTTCCACACTCCTCTGTACCTCAAACCTCCGTGCACGCGACCGGGTGGCAGAAGTGAGGCTCAGAGGGGCGATGTGAGGTTCTCAAGGTAAGCAGAGGGGTGCAGTTCGGCTGAGCATGGGCCTAGAGGAAATCGTTTGTGCTTCTCAAGACCAGGGGCCTGCCCTCCCCTCTCTTCCAGAACAAACCCAGGTCCGTGTTCGAGACACTGTGGCCTGACATCCAGTTTAGAACATGCCACCCCAGGAAGACAGCGTAGTGTGGTGACGAACAGAGGGCTGTGGCCTCGGGTTTTGTGCCTAGTGAAAGTGGAAGCGTTACCCGTTCAGTCCTGTCTGACTCTCTGTGATCCCACGGATTGTTGCCCGCCAGGCTCCTCTGTCCATGGGGATTCTCCGGGCAAGAATACTGGAGTGGGTTGCCATTCCCTTCTCCAGGGGATCTTCCCGCTCCAGGATCAAAGCCGGGTCTCCTGCATTGCAGGCAGATTCTTTACCTTCTGAGCCACCAGGGAAGCCCCTTAGAGGAAGGCAATTCTAGACAGACCCAGACATTTGGAAAGCATAAAAGGAAGAGGAGAATTTGAGGAACGGAGTATGTGAAAAATGGTTGGAGTGCCAGGAGGGTATTCTGGTCAATCCAGAGTAAGTTTTCTGTGCTTCTCCAGACGTGGATGTGTGCAGGGGCTGGGGGGATCGGAGAGACACATTGGTTTGCTCCTGGTGACTGAAATGGCTTGGAAGGCAACTGAAATCAGGCTGGATGCCACAGTAGTGAGGACTTTAGATAAGGGTGATGGTACAAACCTGTCTAATGAACAAGCGAGGAGCCGACTCATCAGAAAAGACCCTGATACTTGGAAAGATTGAAGGCAGGAGGAGAAGGGGATGACAGAGGATGAGATGATTGGATGGCTTCACCGACTCAATGGGCATGAGTTTGAGCAAGCTCCGGGAGATGGTGAAGGACAGGGAAGCCTGGCGTGCTGCAGTCCCTGGGGTCAGAAAGAGTTGGACACTGCTTATGGACTGAACAGCAGCAACAATGAGCGTGGAGATGGTGGCAAGGACGCCGACAGGCCTCGCACAGAGAGCTAAACTCTCCAGGGGCATCCATAAACAGCTAAATGTTCTGTCTTTCCATCAGCGGAAGATCAGAATGCTGACCAGCCTTACTACCAGTGGCCAGCTGGCAAAGAAACTAAAGATTCTGCTTCTCTTTACAGGTAAACAGCAAGCAAATAAATAACTCACTGTCTCTGAGTTATTTTTTGACACTGGGATCCATCGCTTGTGCATGCATTCATGCTTATTCGCTCAGTTGTATCCGATTCTTTGTGAGCCCATGGACTGTGGCCCCCCAGGCTCCTCTGTCCTTCAGATTCTCCAGAGAAGAACACTGGTCCATTACTTACTAGGTGGCAAATGCCCTTTGGCATGTCATTTAACCTCTTGGACCTCATTTTTCTCCTCAGTGACGTGGGATAAACAGCTCCCACCTCTGGGATCCTTGCAAGGACTAAATGAGCTAATCCATGAAAAGAGGTGCACACGTGCTATTGCTGCAGTCCTTATCATTCGTATCAGCTTCTTACTGCCGCTGTAACACATCACCACAGTGGTTTAAAACCACAGAAATTTATTCTCTTAAAGTTCTGGAGGTGAGAAGTCTGAAATGAACGTTACACGGCTGAAATCTAGGTGTCAGCAGTGTTGTATTGCAGGCTCTAGAGGGGACTCAGTTCCTTGTCTCTTCTAGCTTCTAGAGGCTGCCTGCATCCCTCGGCATGAGTCTGATCCTCCCTCTTCAAAGCCCATAGTGTAGTGACTTCAGATCTCTCTCATTGACTCTGACCTTTCTGCCTCCCTCTTACATAAAACACGCTTGTGATTGTTGTAGTTGTTCAGTCATTCAGTTGTGTCCAGCTCTTTGTGACCCCATGGACTGCAGCATGCCAGGCTGCCCTGTCCTTCACCATCTCCCAGAGTTTGCTCAAACTCATGTCCACTGAGTCAGTGACGCCATCCAACCATCTCATCCTCTGTCGCCCCTTCTCCTCCTGCCCTCAATCTTGTCCAGCATCAGGGTCTTCATAAATTAGCTCTTCGCATCAGGTGGCCAGAGTACTGGAGCTTCAACCTCAGCATCAGTCCTTCCAATGAATATTCAGGGTTGATTTCCTTTAGGATTAACTGATTGGATCTCCTGCATTCCACTGAACTTACTTAGATAACCTCATCTCAAAATCTTTAATTTAATCACATGTGCAAATTCCCTTTTGCCACATAAGGTAACATAATGACAGGTTCTGGGGATTAGAAGACGGACATGTGGGGGCTGTCATTAGTCTGACTAGCACAGTCATTAATATTTTTATAGACTAGCTCATTTACTTCATCTAATTTTCACTGAACCTCATGTAGTAAGCACTATTTTATTCCCATTTGGAAACCGAAGCACAGAGAAAGTGAGTAACTTTCTTAAGGTCACACAGCTAATAAGTGGTAAAGGAGTGATATCAACTGAGGAAGTTGACTTCTGGAGTTCCTGTTCTTACCAGCTGAAATACGTGTGTGTGTTAGTCACTCAGCAGTGTCTAACTCTGTGACCCATGGACTGCAGCTTGTCAAGTTCCTCTGGTCCTGGGATTCTCCAGACAAGAATATTGGAGTGGGTTGCCATTTCCTTCTCCAGCTGTAATATGTAAAGTGACACAAAGTAAGCATTGTATCCACATTAGCTATTATGATTGTTCTTATTTCTACTAGAATTAATATGCTAATCTTTAGCTCATATGACTCTTGTAAGATTTTAAATAAATTAACCTGTAATTTGCACCAAGCAGTGCCTGGCGAACGGCAGGCAGGTCTTCAAACGGTGTTTAGATCTTTTCAGGCCTACTAAAATTTTTTTCTTTTCATGTCAGTTCACTTCGCCCTTCCCAAGATGGCGCCTTCGCCACACCCAATCCGCCCCACTCAAGATGGCGTGCATGACCCTGCAGGGCTAAGGGAGACCTTCTCAAGATGGCCCCAAACACTAGCCCTATTACCTTCTGCCTTTTTCAAGATGGCCTTAGCAATTAGCTTCACTTCTGGGTACCCTCTGACCGTCTCAAAATGGTGAAGGACACATTAATCGCGACACTCTGACCTTCCCAAGATGGCGCCTGAGCCATAAACAGCGACGCTCCCCTGAGTCGACTTCCGGTTCCAGCGGAAGGCGGTATAAGAGGCCGGCCTGGCACCTTGAGGCGTACACCTCAGGGCACTCCGGGGCGAATATGGACAGGAGAAAGAAGCCTTTGGAAGTCACGGCGTCCTCGGTGAGTACGGGGATAGATGATGCTACGGGCTCCGCGTCCCCTCGCCTCCGCAGGATAAGAATCTCGACCTAGCTTGTTTCTTCACTCGGGGGCCCAGACTTGATCTCTCCTCAGCGCGGACCCCGGCCCTGGCATTTCTCTGGGGAAAAAGGAGGAGCGTGCTTTCTTCCTCACGGGGAGCGGGCCCGCTTCCTCACTAGCTGAACGCTGATTTAGCCTCTCCGCTCTGCCGGGGCGCCGGGCCCGGGCTCTGCCCTCAGACGCCGTCCTGCGCCTGGTGTCTTTTCCGGGTTAGGACTGTCCCTGCCTCCCCTCCGCGACGACAGGCCGGGCCTTCTTGGCAGCCTCGTCTCCGTGACTGTCAGAGGGGGGCCCCGGCCTCTGCGAGCTGTGCAGACACGTTCCCCTTGAGCTCAGGGACCAGCACGGTGCCCCCCACCCCCCAGACATTAGTGTGACTTCTCCCCCGGGGTCCGAGAGGCCCAGCGTCCCCCGGCAGGCGGGCGGCTAAACAGTTAATACACCCGTAGGACGCGCTGCCCGGGAGCCGTGAGGTCTAATAGGATGTAAGCACCTTTGTTAACTTCGTTACTTCTTGAGTCCCTTGGACTGCAAGGAGATCCAACCAGTCCATCCTAAAGGAAATCAGTCCTGAATGTTCATTGGAAGGACTTAATGCTGAAGCTGAAACTCCAATCCTCTGGCCACCTGATGGGAAGAACTGACTCCTTGGAAAAGACCCTGATGCTGGGAAAGATTGAAGGCAGAAGGAAAAGGGGACGACAGAGGATGAGATGGTGGGATGGCATCACCAGCTCAGTGGACATGAGTTTGAGCAAGCTCGGGGCGTTGGTGATGGACAGGGAGGCCTGGTGTGCTGCAGTCCACGGGGTCGCAAAGAACGGGACGCCACTGAGCAACTGAGCTGAACTGAGGAAGAAAACCAGTTCTCAGTACTTGTTTGTGCCAGCACTTTATATGCAGTCTCCCTGCGCTCTACTAACTGTATTAGGAGGCAGGCGCTAGTCGTATCCCCACTTTATAGATAAGGCCACTGAGGCTCAGAAAATGAAGTGTCTTTCTTCAGCTCACATACAAAGTTCTTAGTGATAGAACTGGGCCCGCTCAGTCTGGTTAACTCCACGGCATTTGTCTTTTCCAGTATATCACAGCGAATTGCCTAACCTTTGGCTTAATCTTGGATTTACTGCAGAATGTTGAGGTGCAAGGGATATGAAGGAAATATCCCAATATTTGAGCCCCTTGCTGCCATCTCATACTGAAAACCGGCACTAGTTAATAATGTTTGAGGGCTGCCCGGGTGGCACTAGTGGTAAGGAACTTGCTTGCCAATGCAGGAGACAGAAGAGATGGGAGGTCCGGCCCCTGGATCGGGAAGATCCTCTGGAGGAGGGCACGGGAACCCACTCCAGTACTCTTGGCTAGAGAATCCCATGGACAGAGGAGCCTGGAGAGCTACAGTCCATGGGGTTGCAAAGAGTTTCGCATGACTGAAGTGACTTAGGACACGCACATAATGTTATAGGATTAGGAACCAAAAAGCTATAAAATTCGTTATTTTTTCCTGATGGGTTAAAATTAGTAATAATAATGTGAATACCATCTGAGAGCTGACACTTCTCTGAGCATCTTCCTTTTAAAATTCAAAAGTATAGTAGGAAAATGTGCGACTAGAAATTTGATGTGGTTAAGAAGGCTTAGAAGAAAAAGCTTAAGTTTTAAATTTGTTTTTTAAAATTTAGAGTATTAGGTTCTGGGATAAACCAGCTCTTGACGTTATTAAAATCTGTGCCAAACCTATTTTTAAATACTTTCTTCCAAAATGGAAATCACTGAATGCAGTCATTTTGATTTCCCTTAAAAGTCTGTAATGCCGGGCTTTTTAAGTATTCAGTTTACAAATGCCCGCGTATACAAGCAGCTGTACTTCCATCCTTAAAAGGGAAACTGCCATTATACCCTTTTGTGCAGGGTAGATGGTGATGATAGATCCAAGTCCCCTGTTCCTTTTGCCCTGGCTTTTCTTGTTCTTAACCACAAGCTAAACTTGTGGTTTCCAAAACATAGTGAAACAAAATTCACTCAGTCTGTTTTATTTCTAGCTGTTGAAATCTTGCCTGTCCTTTAAGGCTCATTTCAAAGCCATCTCTGATCACTCTGGACAAAAGGAAATACTCCTTTATCTGAATTTTTATGCCACTTAATTTCACTCTTAAAGTCACATATTACATCTGACTGGTGTTGTAAGTTACATTTCTTACTAGATTGTAGGTTCTTTGAGGCAGGAGTATGTCTAATTCACATTTGTATTCTGCTCTTCATTGTTAAGTGCCAGGCACATACTAGGGCTCAGATTGTTGCCGATCAAAGACGTTTTCCTGTAAAAATAACAAATGGTTGTGGTGTTTAAGTGAAATTAAAAAAAATTTTTTTTTTACTTTTACTACATGAAAAAGCTGAGTACAGCAGCAGTCAGAGAGACAGTGGTTCATGATGTCAGCTGGATCTGAGTCTAGAAGATGCGGATCCCATTTGCTTTCTTTTCATCCTCTCTTGGCCCAGAGGAAAGCCTTGAAGTGTTGAAAATTAAATATGTTTTCCACAGAGCTGGAATGAAATATGACTTGGATTTATTTTGTACTAGACTCTACATTTAAACATTTAATTTTATATCCACTTTTGTCCATTTATAAGAGCTTGTGATCTTGTTTTCAGAATTGTAAAAACTTAGAAATCCAATCACTCATTAGAGTTAATTGGTTTTTTTTTTTTTGCTTATTGGCTTTATTCTAGTTGGTAGACCTTAAGGCTGAACTCTTCCGAAAACAAGAAGAATTCAAACAAGAAAAACTTCTAAAAGATGCTGGAGTTTTGGGAAAACCAAAATCAACCAACAAGGTAAAAATAAAATCTAATTATCTCCATTGACTCCAAACATAGGGGAATTAAACCATAATTAGGTTTTTTGAAAGTGTACAGGGTATCTGCTACCTATAAATCCTTGTTTTGTATTTGAACATCTGCATAAAATATTTCAAATATTGAAATAGAAATTAGTAAGATTCAAAAGCACATTATAATGCTCTAATTCTTCAATATGTGAGTGTTTTTCCAATTTTATAAGTAATGGTATCTATTATTTGTATTACTAAATCTGTTACATATTTTTCATTAAAGTCTTGAATTAGGTTGTAATCATTCAGGAGATTTAAAAAAGTAACTGCAATTGTATAAAGAAATTTTAAAATGTAATTTAGGGTCTTTTTTTTTTTCCCCCCCAGCTCTAGCTTTGCTATGTATAGTTTATTTGCAGGACATAAGTTGGCTGTCAGAGGTCCAGTTATCGCTATTGATTCACAAGATCTAATTATCTTTTTTTCCCCTTTCTGATGTACAAGTAGAGATTTTTTGTAGTCAGTTGATGATTCTATGTTTTTAAAATTCTTCTCCAGAAACCAAGTATCTGGAGCAAACAGAATGCAGGAGTTTCTAATCGAGCTGAAAAGGATGCTGAACAGAAGATTGAAGAACAGAAGACTTTGGACAAAGCGAGGTAAAGCTACTCCCTAATAAATGGAGCTACCTTTGTGGCTCCCTGAGCAAAGAGGTGAAAGTTCACCCTTATTTGATTTATAGTTTTAATTTTTATCATCCTCCTAATCAGATACTCTATTACCTAAAAATAATATAATTTTCAGACATATTTATAATCTTATAAGAAGATAAGACATAGCCTCAGTTTAAAAGATGAAACAGTCCCCCTGTGAGCCCCTGTTAGGCACTGAGATTATCCACAAGTGTTTAAGAAGTATCCATGTGATGTGGTTCAGGGCTACTAGGTGGTATGCTGTTGGTAATTAGAAATTGAATTTTCCTCCCAACTTTTTAATATGAAAAGCTTCAAACCAGCAGAATATTTGAAACAAGACTACATTCTAATACTTTTCACCTAAATTCACCACTTAACATCTTTTAAAATTTGCTTTCTTTCTTCCCCTCCCTCTCTCGTGTGTGTAGAGAAACTTTGTTGAACATCGCTGTACTGTACCTCTAAATATTTCAGCATATATCTTCTATATGATACTATTTTATCAGTGGCATATTTCTGGGATATGGCAGCAGTACTGTGGTTATGCAGGAATAAGGACATTTTCCTGCATAACCACAATACTGCTATCATATCCCAGAAGCTTGCCACTGATAAAGTAGTATCATATGGTCCATATTCATATTTCACCAGTTATCCTAGTACAGATATGTCCTTTATTGTTTTTTAAAATGTTTAATTAAAGAGTATGCATTGCATGTAGTTGTCATATCTCTTTCGTCTCTTTTAATAGAAAACAATTTCTTTGCCTGTTTAAAAAAATGTTTACATTTTCTTTAATTATGGCTGCCTTGAGTTTCGGTGAGTAGGGGCTACTCTCTAGTTGTAGTGTGAGGGATTCTCATTGTGCTGACTTCTCTTGTTGTTGCACAGGCTCTAGGGCACAGGAAGCTTCAGCAGTTACACATGGGCTCAGTAATTGTGGCACACGGGCTTGATTGCCCTGTGGCACGTGGGATCCTAGTTCACAGGTCAGGGACAGAACCTGTGCACCCTACATTGGCAGGCGGATTCTCAACCACTGGGCCACCAGAAAAGTCCCTCCCTTGCCTTTTTGTTGTCTGTTACACCGTTGACATCATTTGAAAAGTCCAGGCCAATTGTTTCTGCGGTGTCCCACCGTCTGATTAGAGTCAGACTAATTACTAACGGTTCTTACACTATCTAGGTGATGATATGTCCTGATGCGTCACATCAGGAGGTTCATGAGGTCAGCTTAAGTCATTATTGGTGATGATAAGTTTGATCACTCCGTTAAGGTAGATCTGTTGTAGTTCTCCACCGATAAGATGCTCTTCCTCATTTGAAATTAATAATAACCTAAGGAGGGAAACAGGCGGTGTGAATAATCTGTTTACCAGTGTGTTTTCATGTGATGATTGTGTCATCACTGAGTCAGTTATTACACTGATGGTTTCACAATCAGAATTTTTATACATCTGTCGTTCCATGTGTATTATTTTTTCAGTCTGTTTACTAGCTGGCATTCTTCTGTAAAGAAGAGCTCTTCCCCTGTTTGTACTAAATCCCTGGATTCAGAATCCCAAGTTTTAATCTCTGGCATGACTGCCATCTGTATGTTTAGATCCATTGCATAATAACAAGTTGGCAGTTGAAAATAATGGTTGCTCAGACTGCTTGGCTCTTCTGGGTCTAAGAATAAAGGGCTGAATATTAGCCCATTTGGGGATTATTCTCTTAGTGTTTGACCTATCCCCAACAGGCTGGAGACTTAAAGACATGTTCACTGTTGACACATTTTTCTCACTATTGTACATTATGCTTAGAATTTTAATTTTGTTGAAAGATGCTCTAACTTTTTTATGCTTTATATGTGTATTTTCTTAAGGTGTAATTGAAACATAACATTGTATTAGTTTCAGATGTATAACAGAGTAACTCAGTATTTGTATCTGTTGTGAAGTGCTCACCACAGTCAGTTCAGTTCAGTTGCTCAGTTGTGTCTGACTCTTTTCGACCCCATGAATCGCAGCACGCCAGGCCTCCCTGTGCATCACCAACTCCTGGAGTTTACCCAAGCTCATGTCCATCAAGTCGCTGATGCCATCCAGCCATCTCATCCTCTGTTGTCCCCTTCTCCTGCCCCCAATCCCTCCCAGAATCAGGGTCTTTTCCAGTGAGTCAACTCTTCTCATGAGGTGGCCAGAGTACTGGAGTTTCAGCTTCAGCATCAGTCCTTCCAATGAACACCCAGGGCTGATCTCCTTTAGGATAGACTGGTTGGATCTCCTTGCAGTCCAAGGGACTCTCAAGAGTCTTCTCCAACACCACAGTTCAAAAGCATCAGTTCTTTGGCGCTCAGGTTTCTTTATAGTCTAACTCTCACATCCATACATGACCACTGGCAAAACCATAGCCTTGACTAGACAGGCCTTTGTTGGCAAAGTAATGTCTCTGCTTTTTAATATGCTGTCTAGGTTGGTCATAACTTTCCTTCCAAGGAGTAAGCGTCTTTTAATTTTATGGCTGCAGTCACCATCTGCAGTGATTTTGGAGCCCCTCAAGATAAAATCTAACACTGTTTCCACTATTTCTCCATCTGTTTTCCATGAAGTGATGGGACCAGATGCCATGATCTTAGTTTTCTGAATGTTGAGCTTTAAGCCAACTTTTTCACTCTCCTCTTTCACTTTCATCAAGAAGCTTTTTAGTTCCTCTTCTGTTTCTGCCATAAGGGTGGTGTCATCTGCATATCTGAGGTTATTGATATTTCTCCTGGCAATCTTGATTCCAGCTTGTGTTTCTTCCAGCCCAGCGTTTCTCATGATGTATAGATCTAATAATTAACTAACATCTATCACCACACAGTTTGATCCCTGTGTCAGGAAGATCCCCTGGAGAAGGGAATGGCAACCCACTCCAGTATTCTTGCCTGGAGAATCCCACGAACCGAGGAGCCTGGCAGGCTCCAGCCCACAGGATCGCAACGAGGCGGATGTGGCTGAACAACTAACACTTAACTAGGAGCGTTTGAGATCTGCTCTTTTAACAGACTTCAGGCATGCAATATAGCGTTAGCTGCAGTCATTGTGCTAGACGTTGCATCCTCATTGCTGACATATTTTATAACTGGAAGTTTGTACATTTTGGCCCAGTTGATCCGTTTCCTTCCCATCCTCCTGCTGCCTCTGGAAGCTGCTCACGAACTTATTTACTTTTTTTTGGCCATACTCTGTGGCATGCAGGATCTTAAGTTCTCTGGACAGCCACTTATACAAGAGTGAACTCATGCCCCTGCAGTGGACACTCAAGAGTCTTAACCACTGGATCACCAGGGAAGTTCCCATATGGTAGTTCTGTTTATTTTGTGAGGAATCTCATACTTTTTCCTTAGTGGCTGCCCCAGTTTACATTCCCCCCTACACTGCATGAAGATTTCCTTTTCTCCACGTCCTCACCAGCCGACCCTTGTTATTTCTTACCTTTTTGTAGCAGCTGTTCTGTTCGGTGTGAGGTGCCATCTCACTGTGATTTTGGTCTCCATTCCCCTCATGAGTAGTGATGCTGAGCGCCTTTTCACGTACCTGATGCCCATCTGTATGTCTCCGACAAGATGTTTATTCAGGTCCTTTTTTAAAGTTGCACTGTTTGTTTTTTTTGGTGTTGAGTTGTAAGTTGTTTATTTTGGATATTAAGCCTATGGCAGACGTAAGATTTGCAAATATTTTCTCCCATTCAGTAATAGGTTGCCTTTTCGTTTTGGTGATGGTTTCCTTTGCTCTGCAGGAGCTTTTTAGTTTGATATAGCCCCTTTTGTTTATTTTTGCTGCCTTTCCTTTTGTTGTCAGATCTGGAAAATTCATTGCCACACTGATGTCAGGAACGTGTTGCCTGTGTTTTCTTCTAGGAGTTTTATGGTTCCATTGTGAATTTTTGATTCAGATGTGTAATACTGTTTTTTAGGTTCATTGTTTTGCATGTGGCTGTCCAGTTTTCCCAACACCATTTATTCACGAGATAGCTCTTTCCCCATTGCATATTCTTGACTCTTCTGTTGTAAATTAATTGACCATATGTGTGTGGGTTTATCTCTGGGCTCTGTTTCATTCATTCATGTATTCATTCCGTTGATCTGTGTGTCTGTTTTTATGCCAGTCCCATACTATTTTGATTACTATGGCTTTGTATTGGATTGATCAAAATGTTCATTTGAGTTTCTCCATAACATCTATGCTCTGTTAGCTAACATCATACTCACCATTAGAAATGAAATTTTCTGCTATGATAAAGTACAATCCTTTACAAGCAAATGCTCAGATGACTTCTTTGGTGCTCTTTATCATCATAAGTATTTCTGGAATAAAAGAATTGTCAGTTCTTAGCCACTAAAGAATAAATGTCACTAGAATTAACATGAGCAGAGAGGCTGCTGAATTGAAATGCCAGGGTTGATGTTTGTTTTTTATTAGCTATCTGTCATGAATAATTTATCTATGTTCTGTATAAAATAGGCATTATCATATTTTTAACAGACTTCTAAGAGGTTGGTCTCTACCTCCCTTAGAGAGACCTAATTAGCCAAGGGAAGACCAGGGACCCTTGTGTAAAACCAGTGATAGAGAGTTACTGTGAAATTTGGTGATCCATAACAGAAAATGTTTTTGTTTAGATACCTCTCCTTTTTTGGTATTTAATTTGTTGTATTTGGCATTTAAATTAAATTGGAATTTTCATTCATTCATGTATTCATTCCTCAAATACTGACTGAACATCTGCTATGCACCAGGCATTGTTTTTGGTCCTTTGGTACAGTCGTCAATGAAAGAAACATGGGCCAGGCTTTATGTTTAGTTGGCAGAGCAGACCTGGCTGAGTCTGAGAGTCCCCTCAGGGTGGGGACTCAGCTCTAGTCATCAGGCTAGGTTGCAGCAGTAAGGCCGGGGAGAGCAGTTTTACCAGGAGTGGCAGTGATAAGACCATTTTTATACTTCTCTCTTTTTTTTTTCTCCTAGGGAGAAATTGGAAGAAAAAGCCAAATTATATGAAAAAATGACTAAAGGAGACTTTATCGGTAAATATAATTATTTATGCATGTTTATTATCTGTAATTCATACAACTCTGTGATATTTTCTTATATTTGTTAAAATAATTATGAGAATAGGGAAAAACTTAAATAGATTTGACTTTCTGTGTCAGCATCTTCCTAACCCAGGAATCAAACTGGGGTCTTCTGCATTGCCAGTGGATTCTTCACCAGCTAAGCTCCTGGGGAAGGCCTGAGTGTCAGCAAAGAGACAAGAAAATCAGCAATAGTTTTTAATTTGCCCCATGGGTGCTGGGCCTGTTAGGTACTATAGAGGGACAATCAGTACAGTATTAGCCAGATTCTCTGCCTCTCTACTCAACGGAGGTATCATCAGTGGAGGAAAATGTCACAGAAGAAGATAAGTTTAGGGAAAAAGGTCTAAATAGGCCATAATTACAAACAGTTATGGCTGTATTTTAGAAAAAAGAGCCTGAGAGGAATTACGATTATATCAGAGTACTGGAGTTATTCCTTTTCCCCTGTTTTTTTTTCATCTGTGTTTAATTTTATTCTTTGAAGTGCTTATAGTTGCTTTTGTAATTTATTTTTTAAAAAGTAAAACATTTTTTACTGTGCTGCACAGCATGCAAGATCTTAGTTCCCTGACCAGGGATCGAACTCGTACCCTCTGCAGTGGAGGCTCAGAACCTTAACCACTCTGCTGCCTGGGAAGCTAGGTATAGTTGCTTCTAAGATAGTAATTAAAAGATCCTCCCTCCTCATACCTGCCCCACAAAAAGGAAACCCAGCCTAGAGTTCAACGACAATGAAAGAGATTTTACAAGGCAGTGCGTCTCTTACTGCCTTCAAAAGGCATATGTGGAAGTCTTTAGGGAGAAGGTGGCTCTGATGGGGGTCTTAAAGGTTTTGGAGAACTGGAGAAGGGCTTCTGTAGGGAGGAATGGGGAAAGCAGAGGGAGGAGAGGGCCAGAGCTGGCTGGGCTGACTTGTGGGGCTAGGGCTGAGGGCCAGGCGGGGGGCGCAGCAGGAGAGGAGGGGTGGACCCTGACCACGGCTGCCCAGACACCAGAGCCACGTTCCTGTGTGTTGGGAGCCCAGCAGGGCCAGGCTGGGTGCTCACAAAGCCGAGGGCCCTGGGGGAGGCCCTGCCTTCCCACTGAAGCAGCAGCAGGTGTCAGCCAGCCGGGAGGCCGCACTGTTCTGTGGTGTAACTCAGCTCTGGGAAAATGTCTTTCTTTCCCAGTCGAATTACATGTTCTTGTGGCTAAAAATATAGTCTTTTTTCATTTGATTCAGACTTTATTTATATTGTTAATATAGAATCAAGACAAAGGAGTGTGTGGGCATGGAGATTTGGTTCTGTCCATACCGGCAGGCCCACCTTCTGATGGGCTTATTGGACCAGCATGTTTGGGCACGTTTTGGAGCCTCAGTTATTTCCCACTGTACAGTGAGGGTAACATCAACCCCTGGTAGTAGGGAACCTACCATCTGTTCCTTAGAGCTTAAATCCAGCAGAGTGAAGCTTGATGCGTACATGGTTCATGGTGCATCCACTATCCTGTGTTAAATTAGAATCACGGGTTACTATTTAACTTTCAGCGTAGGTTTCAGCTCAAGTAGGTAAGGCCTGCAGATAGATGGCACGTTAGACATTTCTGTATGCCCTGCAGATCCTGGCCCCATGCCTCACCCAAAGGTGGTGTTCATGGATTGAAAAGAATTCAGATGACTTCTTTTACCTGTGTTGGGACCCTTTGAACACTTGACATTCTGCAGCAGTATACCCAGGGTTATGGGATACGACCCACGTGGTTAGAGACGGGGAATCACTGAGTCACAAAGGCTTACTGAGCAGTGCTGTTCTGCCTCTGTGTTATCTGATTGGCTAGATGAGTCTCTTGAAGTCAGACACTTTTATCTTCTAGTCTTGTTATTGATGAGGCAGCAGAAGACTGCAGGCTTTTAAAGATGTTTTTTATGTGGTATGTGTGTCCAGTGGCCTGTCTACGGCTTCTCTGTCAGGCCCCCAGGAGGCGGTGTGCCTTTTGAGCTTTTAGGGGGCAGGTGGAGACCTCACCTGGTGAACTGTCGGGGTGTAGCCGCCCAGTGGTGACTGTGACTGCTTCATGTCAGTTCCATGCATCTGAACATTGATTTTTGTGTCCTAGATGAAGAAGTGGAGGATATGTACCTTGTGGATTTCACACAGAAGATGATAGACAAACACAAAGAAATGGAAGTGATTGGTGCCAATAGAGATTACAGAAAGGCCGAAGAAAGAGACGACGATGAAGAAGCTCTTTCTGAAAAAGATATTCCTCCGCCCCAGGATCCCAGTGAAGAATGGTTGGTGATATTAGGCCATTTGGTCCTGTTAATGTTGTCAGACGTGGGTTTACTTTTTGAGAGCCATGTTATTTTGCTGTTATCAAGGCATTTCTCTCTAGTCTTTCTTTAGCGACTCCACTCTAAGTAGGATTGCATTTGTAGGTGTAGACATAGTAGCTGCTACTTGAAATAATTGCAAATAGACTGTGTTCCTGCCATGTGCCAGGCACTGTGCCAGGAGTGGAGGCATTGTTTCCCCTGTTTCATTGACGTGAGAGAGTTGTTTAGGCCGAAGAATGTTCCTTTCTACCCACCCTGCCGCCTTACCCAGGTCCTTATTCAGGCATCATCAGGTAGATAGAATGAGCTCTGTTTCCAGTGAAAATGTGCTGGCGGAACTGACCCGGTGAGCCTTACCCCGGCTGTGGCATTTTCTGCCAGTATGGTTTAGGGTATCACGGACCTGTGTCTGGACAGCACGGGCTCTGCCTTTCACTGGTGGTACGGTTGTGACAGGTTCCTACCCTCTCTTGGCTTCAGTTTCCTCGTCTGCAGAACAGGGATGGTGATACCTAGTAGGTGAACGATGGAGAAACCAAACTAGTCTTTTCTTTACAAAGAAACTGCAGAGGAAATGCCATGGTGATTTTTCTGTACCTAAGACCTGAGCCCTTGTTCAGAAGGGCTGTGATTGCATGCAGGCGCACTGATGCTGTGTTCCTGGGAGCAACCCTGCCTGACCCTTCCTGCTGGTGTGGAGCCCACCCCTCCCCGCCGAAGGCTCAGAAGTCCACATCATGGGCGTGTTTGTTAGAAACCGCTTAGGGCTGTCAGCAGGACCTGTTGATCTTTCGTCAGCCATTACCCCCACGGGAAGGAGTCTTTTATGAGTGAAAAGAGCGTTCCCCACTGCTCGGAAACGCAGGGAACTTGCATCTTCATGCTGCAGAAGGGTCTTCTCACCAACCTTCTAAACACTTACTTCTGAGGTGGGCTTAGTGGCCGTGTGCTTGCTATAGCAGTCACAGAGGAGTGGGTATGATGCCATCTCTTTCGTCAACTTTTCTTGAGCATTTCTAGTCTAAATGGTCTCTCCCTCGTCTGGACTCTGATAACACTTAAACATACTTGCTCCTTTGGGTCTTGTTGTTTAGTCGCTAAGTTGTGTCTGACTCTTTGCAACCCCATGAACTGTAGCCCGCCAGACTCCTCTATCCATGGAATTTTCCAGGCAAGAATACTGGAGTGGGCTGTCATTTTCTCCTCCAGGGGTCTTCCCAGCCCAAAACTTGAACCTGCATCTCCTGTATCTCGTGCACTGCCAGCTGGATTCTTTACCGCTGAGTGACCCGAGAAGCCTGTATTGACACGTAACTGGCCTCGTTAACAGGAAAGGGTTGAGGCAAACTCTTGGTACTTTCTAGATCCTGCCTGCTCTTGTTAGGAGCGTTTCAAGGGCCTGCGCCCTAACTTCCCCCAGCGTCCTGTGAAGCGGGCATGACTGAGCCCTCCTGTGCTCCCCTCCGGCCTCAGGTGGTTGTTCCCCTGAGAGCTTGCGCGTTGATTTTTGTTGCTGGCTGCTGGCCTGCCACTTCTGTTTCAACGAGATCTATATGTTTTGGAGGCCTTCTCCAGAGACAGAATAGCTGTGATTGCTTTTCACAGCAGAAGTCTCGTCTCCTTTGAAAGGTTTAATGTCCCCCCACCCCCATGAATGCCTGTATGATTACAGCCAATTTGTTATCGATCTGAAGACCTTGAGGGGCAGCTGAGGTGTCACGTGCCCCACAGGCTGAAAGAAGACGCACTGCAAGCAGTTCTGACACTTTGTTTTGTTCCTAAATTAGGTTCCAGAATTGTAACTGCTTGTAAAATCCTTTTGCAGTTAAGTTCCAGGTGGTGGAAAATCTTCCCACAAAAATACTGTAAATAATTACTCAGACCATCTGGTTAGGTGGTTTGGTTCTCCATTCATTGAAGGAAAAGAAGAAAAGGGAGAAACTGCTTTTTGCTGTTGGAGGTTTTATTTCTGTGGTCATCAGCTTTAGGACTGTAGTTGTGGATTCCCAAGCTCACCTTTTAAATCACAGGCTGACAGTTGGACTTGGCATGTCCAACTGGAAAGAAAAGACTGACAAAACCACAAGCCACATGTGTGGGAATCTGACCTTGGGTTGGTTCAGCAGCAGTGCTGGCCCTTCTGTGCTTTCAGCCTCCTGCCAGAGGATCTGGGGGAGTCCCTACCTGTAATTTAAAAACATTAAAAATCTTTTGCATCATAATGCAAACGAAATATTATCCATGAAAACCTGCCCTTATTTCCTGCTGTGGGCATCGGAGTACTTCACTGGCCTTGCTGGCTGCCTGGCTTCCCTGCCTGGTGCACGAAACAAGGTACTTACTTTGGGCCAAGATGAGGAAAGAAGAACAAGGGTAAAAGATAACAGACTGGCCCACTGTTGAGGCCCCTTTGCAGTACAAAATGTGTGTTGCCTTGGCTTCCTCCTAGGTAAAAAGAGTTTTTCAGGATACTTCTATTCAGGCCTCCCTGTCCATCACCAACTCCCGGAGTTCACTCAAACTCATGTCCATTGGATCATTGATACCATACAACCATCTCATCCTCTGTTGTCTCCTCCTCCTGCCCTCAATCTTGCCCAGCATCAGGGGCTTTTCCAGTGAGTCAGTTCTTCACATCAGGTGGCAAAGTACTGGAGTTTCAGCTTCAGTATCAGTCCTTCCAGTGGATATCCAGGACTGATCTTTAGAATGGACTGGTTGGATCTCCTTGCAGTCTAAGAGACTCTCAAAGAGTCTTCTTCAACACCATAATTCAAAAGCATCAGTTCTTCAGTGCCCAGCTTTCTTTATAGTCCAACTCTCACATCCCTCCATGACTACTGGGAAAACCATATCCTTGACTAGACGGACCTTTGTCGGCAAAGTAATGTCTCTGCTTTTTAATATGCTGTCTAGGCTGGTCGTAGCTTTTTTTCCAAGGAGCAAGTTTCTTTTAATTTCATGGCTGCAGTCACCATCTGCAGTCATTTTGGAGCCCAAGAAAGTAAAGTCTGTCACTGTTTCCCCATCTATTGTTACCCCATCTATTTCCCATGAAGTGATGGGACCGGGTGCCATGATCTTAGTTTTCTGAATGTTGAGTTTTAAGCCAGCTTTTTCACTCTCCTCTTTCACTTTCATCAAGAGGCTCTTTAGTTCTTCTTCGCTTTCTTCTGTATTTCTATTAAGAAAATTTTAATCCACTGGGAAGAATTGTATCAATTAGAAGAAACAAAGGAAACAAAAAGCATCAAATTTGGGAAGACTGAGAGCAGGTGAACAAATAGAGTCTGGAACAGAGCATAGTTATTATGATGCTGAGAGAATATTTGAAAATGTATTCAGTTCAGTCGCTCAGTCGTGTCCGACTCTTTGCGACCCCACAAACCGCAGCACTTCAGGCCTCCCTGTCCATCACATGAGTTTGGGTAAACTCCCGGAGTTTGGACTCATGTCCATTGAGTTGGTGATGCCATCCAACCATCTCATCCTCTGTCGTCCCCTTCTCCTCCCGCCTTTAATCTTTCCCAGCATCAGGGTCTTTTCCAGTGAGTCAGCTCTTCGCATCAGGTGGCCAAAGGATTGGGAGTTTCAGCTTCAACATCAGTCCTTCCAGTGAACCCAGGACTGATCTCTTTTAGGATGGACTGGTTGGATCTCCTTGCAAATGTGTAAACCAGGTTAAAGTAATTTCTGAGATACTGCAGCAGGGGTCTGTGTGGAGTTTTGTCTTTGAGATCGGAGATACACACGATCAATCATTTTCTACAGTTTCTAAAACTAAGATTTAATCAGGGGTGCATTGAACCTATTGTGTGTCAGCTTCTGAGTGTGAAGAGCGTGTTTGCACCAATGGTGGTGGCCTCTCAGGTCGAGGGTATTTCTTGGTGATGTGTGTCAGTTGCTCAGTCACATCCGACTCTGTGACCCTGTGGACTGTAGCTGCCAGGCTCCTCTGTCCATGGGATTCTCCAGGCGAGAATACTGGAGTGGGTTGCCATGCCCTTCTCCAGGGGTTCTTCCTGACCCATGGATTGAAAGTGGGTCTCCCGCACTATAGGCGGATTGTTTACAGTTTGAGTTGCCCAGGAGGCCCTTGGTGATGGGTTTGTGATGGAGCCTATATTAACTTTCCATTGTGCACCAGCTCCTTATCTTAAGGAACCGTATGTTATGTGCAGCTTTTCACATCTTTTCACTTTTATTTCAGGGTGGATTATGTGGATTCTTTAGGGCGATCCCGGCGCTGTATGAGAAAGGATTTGCCAGATCTGCTGGAAATGGATAAAAATCTTCAGGGGAGGCTGTAAGTGTGTAACACACAATGCTTTGCCCAAGTCTGACATGCAGACACAGGGATTGTTTTGTGAGCGAGGCTGTTTTTAGTTAGTTTTCTTCTGGGCTCTGTTGTAAGAATATTTTTTTAATGTGTAGGAATGTTTGCAGAAGCACTTCTTTGTGGTTAGCGTGCATATACACACACAGTCCACATTCAGAGAACAACCTGAATGGTTGGTCATCCACACCAACAGGAGTGAGTCAGAGCCTGTTTACTTGGGAGGATGTCTGTCTACAGAGTAACGGAGAGTGAGCCCAGAGTAGATGAACAAACCACTGCATAGAGAGTGCGTTTAAGAATATAGATTTGGTTATCCCACAGCAGATAGAGTCATGGACCCAGACAAGGTGGGGGCAGGGAGGGAGGCAGCTTAACTCTTTCTTTATACCTTTTTGCATTTTGAAGTAACAACTTATGGCTAGATTTTTTTCTGTGGTATCTAAAGAGGTAATTTGCTAAAATATCCCAGAGAATAAAATTCTTACCAAGGGCAGCTATTGTGTGAAAAGTGTTGGGAGAAGCTCTACCTTGTCCATGTCCAGGTAGGCCTGGGCTTGGCACAGGGAAGGAAGTGGGGAAGCCCTGAGCCACCGCCTGGGACCCCAGGCCCTACACGGGAGGCCCCCCACTGCAGGCCCCCCACTGCAGGCCCATACTTCCTCTCCCTGCCTGGCATGCCCCTTCCATTCAGCCCAAGACCAGGCTGGGAAAGAAAGTGATGTGAGTGCTGAGACAAGATTTTATTATGCTAATATAACAAGCTGCCTGCTTGGATTAAAGAAAGGAGGAAATAGTTTTTTTGCAGTTTCCCAATGGTATTATGAGTCAGAAACCTCCGTAAGGAACTGTCCTCTTCACAACTAGAGTTACTCATCCATGACCCCAAATGCCTGAACTGAAGCATTGCTACGCTACAGCTCTTACCTAAGATGATTTTTGCTCTATTCTCCTAGTTTTGTTAGTCCTGCAAATGAGAAAACCTTATTGTCTGAAGATATGAGAAAAGAACTCCAGCGCCAGCAATGGGAGGAAGAAGAGAGGGAGGCCCTGAGAAGGCCAATGGGGCCTGTACATTATGAAGACATCCGTGAAAATGGTACAGTCATCTGGCAGATTAAGTCATTTTTTTATCTTGAACATCTAAATGGCAGGTGGGAAAGGAAGTATTCACAAAGAAGCAGCTCTTCTGTATAAATAAATAATTCTACTTTTGGAGTTGAAAATAACTGTTCACTTTTTAGCCTAACAAAGGGTCTGTTAATCCAAGTGTGTGCCCCAAGAATAGTGGAGACAGCCTATGACTAAAAAATTAATGAATACTTGTTGCGTTTATCACTTGGCAAACAGACTGAAAGAAACTTCTAACGTTTTTTACCTGCTTCTTAAAAAAAAAGTGTGGAAGACATCCCTGTGTTCCTTTCTGCTTTGGTAGAAATTTGTCCTGAATCTAATTCACTGAGCAGGGAAATCTAATCTTTGGGGTAATTTTTACTTATTTCAGAGGCCCAGCTAGAAATTTGGCATAAATCTAATTCACTGAGAAGGGAAATCTAATCTTTGGGGTAATTTCTACCTATTTCAGAGGCCCGGCAGCTTGGTGTTGGATACTTTGCTTTTGCCCGAGATAAAGAGTTGAGAAACAAGCAGATGAAAACCTTAGAAATGCTGCGTGAACAGGTACAGATTAAACTCAGTTGACTTGAAGGATTTGAACAGTTGGGTTTCTCATTGAATCATACTGTAAAAAAAAAATTCTCGTAAAATTAATTAGAAATGTACATAGCTATTCAGAATTCAGTTACAGGTTTCATAAAGATAATTGCCGTATTATTTTGGTGTTTCAGACTTTTAAGATTATAGTTGTTCGAAAGTAATCTGTGTGACTTTGATTTTTTAAATTTAGTTTCCAATATGGTACTTTTGAAGTGGCCTGGTAAGAAAATGGAAAGTTATTAGAGGGGGATTAAGGAATTGGCAGAATTCGTTGGTTTCCTAAAATGTTAACTCTTCCGGAATGCTCTGTGAACTGAACTTCAGAAACTATCAAAGGGCTTGTATAAGAGGACTTACATAAGGATATTCATTTTGAACATTTCAACGGATGGCTTCTAAGAGGTGGCAGAAAAAGTCAGTTTATTTTTAGAATAAAATTATTTCATCCTTTTCAACAGAAATATGGTGAACGGGGCTAATCATTTTCTAATTTTCTGCCTTGTTCAGACAACAGATCAGAGAACAAAACGAGAAAATATAAGGGAAAAGAGAAAAGCCATATTAGAAGCAAGACTTGCCAAGCTCCGACAGAAGAAGATGAAAGGATCAAGAGAAGCTGGAGCAGAGGGAGAAGACAGAGGTACATCATGGCTGAGTCTGAATCTCAAAGGGAAATATTTCAGTTCCGTTGACAACTCAGTAGTAGGAATGGCAGTGTAGAAATCAACCATCTAGTTTTATTTTCTGAGCAAGCAGTGCACCTCAGACGTACATCCAGGAACAGGAACAGCTTTTACTCCCAAGAAAATAGCAGTTGTGGACAAGGATGTTAGCAGTACATTTTGTTGTTTCATGCAGTAGCCCTGTTTAGTAAGTGAGACTTGGAGGTAAAATGCTTAAAAGGCATTTTAAGATAAAATTTAGTTGTGCATGTACATATTTTAGGCCTATTTTCTTTGGCTGTGGCAGCAGTTTTTATTGGTTATTACAAGTGTGTTTTGAAGAAGACATGCATACAGAAAGGTAGTAAATAATTTACAAATGTGGGTAGAGACAGCGTACCAAGGTAGAGATGTGGGTAGAGACAGCTTACCACATCTGTCTGTCAACATGCTTGGAAACACTTCAGTACTGTGGTCAGACACGCTCACTGTGTGAGTTAACGCCCGTCTGGGCTGAACCGCCCAACAGACTGCATAGACTGGCTCAAACCAGGTGGACGTCTGCTACTCGAGTTTAACATTGCAGCGCTGGGGGCGTCCAGGGCAGGTGGGAGCTCTGCCCCAGACGGCCACCTGCTCTCCCGCTTCCTCCAGTCTTCCTGCTTCTGCTGTTCCCGAGAGGGTTGCTGTCACCTGCGTGGTCACTAGCTCCCCGGGACCTGTTCATGATTCAGCCCGGGAGAAGAAGGGGCCGGAACCAGCTACCTTTCTAGGAATGTGTGTTGGGATTCACACACAGCCTTCTCACTTACATCCCAATGGGGCGGATGGAAGCTTCTCTAGCTCTAACATAAGCCCATGCCATTTAAAAATTCTGAACTCACTTCAGTTTGGCTTTGAAAGGAGATCAAGACACTTAAAAATTGGAAGATGGTCCCTGTAGTTGTGTATAAATGCTGTCTTCCTATGATGTGTTAAACTCTGCGTATTGTTTCTCTTGTTTTTGCTCTACTCCTGAACATGTCATTTCCACAAGACATGAAGTGCCACCCGTGTGTTTTTAAAACAGTTTTCTTTTAAACTATGGCCAGAATTGAATAGCCTACCGACTGTCACCAGACTCCACCTCTCGTTAACCTTGCTTTGCCTGAGACTCTTTCTTTGAGTAATTGAAGGGTTTCTGGTCCTTCGATTGTTGATCAGGGGAGGTGGGGTGGCATAGTGTCAAATAGAGACTTTGAAATCCATCCAATCTGGGTTTGAATCCTGGCTCTTCACTATTTACCTTTGCAGCATTTCTGATGTTAATTTTCCTTATCTGTAAAATGGGGATAAAATGGAGTACCAATCCTGAGTTTGGGTTGTTAAAGAGCTAAGTGAACTACTGTGTACAAAGTACTTAGCCCACAACCTGGCATATAATAGGTGCTCAGTGAATACCAGGTATTGCTTGTACTCTCAGGATAAGTATGTTCTATGTTTAACTTTTTAAAGTAGTCATAAGCTTTATTGTAATGAAATCTTACTTCCTTTACACAAATAGATGGAGATGTTATTGGGCCTTTGCCCCCAGAACCAGAGGTCACGCCAGCTCCTCGTACAGCTGCCCAGAGTAGCAAAGTAGAAGTCATCGTTCAGGAGAGGAAAGATACCAGACCTGGGGTGCCACACGTCCGCGAGTGGGACAGAGGAAAAGGTGAGGGGTCGGTTCTCCTGAGCAGACTGTGATTCTGGTCTTAGTGGTCCTGGGAAGCTTAAAGGATTCTCTAGGTCCCTGAGCTTGTTTCTTCTCAATAACCAGAAGCACTAGAAAGTGTGATATAAAAGACTAGGGTCTGCAAGGCATCATACCTAAAGGATGAGGTATTTTAAAGACGCTCTTAAGGGCAGGTTTTGGAAATTCCTGCTGCCCTCTTGTGGTTTTACACCTTTGGGATACTGTTTGTCCAGAACTGCTTTTTTAAAGTCTTAGGAAAGTTTGGTACTTTAATGTAGTCTGTGTTTTTAACAGTCTCTTTTATGCTCTTTTGAAAACAATCTGCGTCCAAGTTTATTAACTTGAATTCACATATGGTTACACTAGGTTATGCAAATTTTTCTTTAAGTTTTTTTCTGTAAAGACACCGTGGTACCTGCAGTGACCTCTGGGAAAAGACTCTGGTTTATGCCGTTTTGAAAACAGTCATTTCAGTGGTACATTCGCTTAAACTGTTGAAGCCTGTGAGATCACAACTCAAGTAAAAGACGCAGATGGTGCGTGGCTTTGGTGCGTGGCTTTGGTTTGTGCCACTGTTAGAGACAGATAGCTCTGGACAGTGCCGTTTGTGTCTTCTAAAACTCAGTAAAGGACAAAACTTGTGTTTTGCTACGAAGTACCTATAACATGTCAAGCAAATGATTTAAACACTTCGTTATTTCTGTTTTAGTGCTTTTTTGGCATTGTCTCCAGAACCTGCCAGCCTTCTTTCTCCACAGAACCTTCCTTGAGCTTTTCTCTGTGGGACTTTTCACTCTCTTTTCTTAGCCTGGTTCCTTCCATGTACTTCTGTAGGCATTGCATGCACCTTGTAGTTTAATTCTCTGGAGAATGTAAGGTGGCTTTTAAGAAATACATATGACAATTAAAAACTAAGAACATTCAAATGATTCAATAATCAGTTCTAATGACACTTTATTTTTTACTAGACTTTTCCTTTGGATACTGGTCAAAGAGGCAGTCAGATCTCCGGGCTGAGAGAGACCCTGAGTTTGCACCACCATCGTATTACTTTGTGGACCAAAAGAGAACTGAGTCTCTGAGCAGCCAGGTGTGGAGCCGACCTGCCCCTGCACAGAGGGACCCGGGGCAGCACTCTGGCCAGAGCCACGACCCCTGCGCGTCACAGACGTCATCCACTCCTGCCCCCGGCAGCCCACCACAAGCCCCGACGGTCACTTTTGAAACTCTGGATGATATGATATCATATTATAAACAAGTAACATGAAGTTAAAAACACTATAACTTGGGTCTGTACTGTTAATGGTGCCTTCCTCTCCCACAGTGGAGAAAATAACTTTAGGGACTGAATTGTAACTTTCTCTTCCTGTCCTTTCCCTGAAGACCCAGACTTCATGCTGGATTTGTCAGCAGGGAAGAAAGTGAATGGTACTGTGGGAACTCTGGCCACTTAGCTGTTCATTTCATTCTGATCGGTATGGAAATACCAGTTCATCTGGATTTATACGTGAGCTGAGATAGAGTAGACATATTCTGTAATATTTGATACTGAGGAATCTGTGATCCTAAGGAATCTGTAATCCTGTCTCTCATGCCCATTCCAATGACTTACTCAGATTTAAAGGCTCCATTTCTTTCCTTTTGCCAGTGCTGGCTGGCAGATGTCTTTGTTCCAAGCATTCAGCTTCCAAGTCAGTTGATGGAGAATCTGTTAGGAAGAATTTCAGCCTTTCAAATGGTAGCACAGAAGGGGACATTGGGGTATGAAATGATCTGGTCTCCAGGAGGACCCTGACACTGGTGGAAAATTTAGGGTATCATTTGAAATGATCAGGAAGACCAGGGAGGACTTTGTAGTCCAGAAAAGAAGATGTTGCTGTCACTTGCAGAGTAGGCATTCAGTAAGCGTTTATTGAGTGACGGGCACATGTGGAGGCTGCTGGGCCTCGTCAGCGAGCGATATGCTTCTTAGCCATCAGAGTCACTTTTTCAGCTCCGCCTGCTCTTCTGGTGCTGCGGATCTATGCCCTCATCTCACGTGGGAGCTGACTCATCCCAGCCTGAGTGGGATGGACTTGGGCTGGAGTGAGGGGCTGCTAGATCCCGTTGTCTTTGCGAACAACAGGTGGGTTACCAGTGCTCCAAAAGGATACTGAAAGAGGAAAAAAGACAAAGTTGCGGGGCTGACTTCTTTATCTCAAGACTTACTACAAAGATACCGGGATTGAAATAGTGTGGTTCTGATGTATTAATAAACAATGAAACAATTGAGAGTCCAGAAATAAACCCCACACATCTGTGGTCACTTGATTTTTGACAGTGGTGGGAAAGAGTAGATCTCAACATGATTCTGAGACAGTCGACTCTCCACCTCCAAAAGAATGGACTTGGACACTTAACTCACGCCATGTACAAAACCACCTCAAAGTGGACCAAAGACTTCAACATTTCTGTAAAACCAGTTGAAACAGCTTGTAGGACAAATGGAGAGGAGACAGCAATTGGAGTACTAAAAGGAAAAACAGAATTGTTAGGTATCCTAGGATCATAAGGGAAAACAAGAAAAGAAGGTAAATTCTAGGCAAATATGAGGGAGATGGGAAGAGCGTGTGTAAGGCAGAGGGAGGGGCAGAAGGTAGTGCACACAGGGAGAGCAGAGGGGCTGGAGAGAAGGGATGGGCCGGGCAGCAGCAAGCCTACGAGTACGGGGGGCAGTGGGCTTCCCTGGTGGCTCTGACAATAAAGAGTCCGCTTGCAATGCAGAAGACGTGGGTTTGATCCCTGGGTCAGGAAGATCCCCTGGAGGAGGGCATGGCAACCCACTCCAGTACTCTTGCCTGGGGAATTCCACGGATAGAGGAGCCTGGCGGGCTACAGTCCATGGGGTCACAAAGAGACACGACTGAGCAGGTAACACTTTCACTTTTATGGGAGGCAGTGGTCGTGGGAAGGGCACCCAAATAACCTCTTGTCCTTACCTAGGGCACCCACGGTGGAAAGCAGACCAGTCCGTGCACATTGGCTCATGGCCACTCAGCTAATAACTGTAAGTTGGATTTTCTCTAGGATTTAAACACCTATAAGCCTCGTTCGAACTCCCCTCTCACAGCATACAAATTAGTTGAGTGTCTTGTGCCAGTTGTTGACATCCTGTTCCATTTCAGACCCAGAGTCGAGCGTTAACACAATTCAGTCTTAGGTTTCTCTTGGGCCTGTTACGTAGGAGTGTGTCCAGCAGATGGCACTGGAGTTCTTAGACGGCAGACCCATGCTCTGAAACAGCACTGCCCAGTAGAAATGAGGTGTAAGCCCTGTTTGTCAGTTTGATTCTTAGGAGCCACATTTAAAAAGCGAATTCTTTCTGTGGTGTGAAGCCATCCCTCTGTGTCTGCGGGGGGTCCACCAGTGTGGACGCTTGAGCTCCACAGTCGGCCCTCTGTACGTCCATTCATATCCACACATTCAGCCGGCCGTGGAGCAGTAGTGCTGTAGTGTTTGTGCACGGCCCACGCACACGTAGGCCCTCCCAGCTCACACCCAGGTTCAACGAGTCCGCTCCATTTAACCCAGAATATCCAAACTATTTCACCGCTCCATCAATGTACAGAAAGTTCAGCTTTGCATCCCTTTTCACACCAAGTCCTCAAAACCCACTGTGTGCCCACTGCTAGCACATCTTGATTCAGATGTTCAGTTTTCATCAGGAATACTCAGTCTCTATTCGGATTTCACAAAATATACGTTTGAAAAAGTAGATTCACATACCTGAGGTGATCCAAACACACTTAAAAACATTTAAGAGTTGGCCAGTAACGAAACTGATTATCAAGCTTTAAATTTCATAAACTTAAAAGGTAGTTCCTTGGTCATACTATTCCACACTTGTGCTCAAAAGACACATGTCTAGTGCTGGTGAATGCACAGCACAGCTCTGACCTGTTTCTACATGTTTTGTGGTTTCACTACATATAATTCTCCTGTTAGTAACTAAGTGATCGGCAAACAGATCTCTTCCAGCTGCGCTTTAGGCACTCACGCTACTCCTTTGGCTGTGTTTGACTTGGGAGCCACCAGCGCTGAAACCTCCGGTCGGAAAGCATGACCACACCTCGTTCATGGCGTTGTGGAGCTAAGCAAAATGTCTTGGATTAGAAATTGCTTTGAATTATTTGTTTTCATTGTAATCTTTTCTCCAGGCCTTTGTGTGTTTTAATACAGTTCGTTTGAATTGGCTAAATAAATCCTTTTGTTTGCTTGCAGAAGTCCCAAAGGAAAAACTTTTAAGTCCATATACATGAGATTCCTGCTATGTTTAGCTGTGCATTTGCCAAAGACTTGTGGGATAATTTATCTCCTCTTAAAGCCGTAGTGCAGCCTGGGAGCTGGCTGTCAGCTGCCCTTGTTGTGACATACAGCTGAGGCAGTAGAATTCAGAATCTGGAATGGGCGAGGGTACTGGTCTCTACAGTTAATATGACACAGAGCAGCCACGCCATATGTGTTCAATTTCTTTTCAGCCAGTAAATTGAACTAAGTCAGTTATATGTCAAGCAGTTCCTGTAAGAAACTATATGGCTAAGGTAAGTGGTGGCCAGTGACTCGGTCAGCCTGCTGAAAACCTGGAGAGGGAACGGAACTCCCCTGGTCCCGGCACCTGCCCTGCTGGCTGGCTGGTGGCGAGGTGTTTGCTGCTGTGGGTCCTGATGTTAGCTTAACACACATAGAGCAAGTGCGTGGGCAGAGTGGGGAGAACGATGGGATGGTGTATGTAGCTTCTTGTCTGGGAAGACTGGGAAACCAGGACAGTCAGACCAAGCAGGGTGTTTAGTGAAAACCTGTCACCCAGACCTAGTGTTGATATTTTGTTACTGTTTCTCAGTAAATCTCAGGTGTTTGTATAACTGTGCCCAGTAAGGGTCCATCTCTCCAGTGACAGGAGTGTCCACAAATATTTTTTCTACCGTCCGTTTAAACAGCATCTTCCCCACTACATTTCTAACTGCCACGCTGTCTCCAATCCGAAGCTCACAGGCTCAGTGGTGGTTTTGCCTGATTGTAACTTTTTCTGGGGTAGGACAAGTTCTGTTTCTATCCAGTCATATTCCCTGAGCTTGAACACGGACATAGCTCCTGACCCCTCACTCCCCACACCATTCTTCTCTCACAGACAGTCCCAGTTGTTGAGGGTCGATATGGAAACCAGGAAGCACGAGTGGGCCCTCCTCCCCCCGGTCTCCTAGGTCACCAGCCCGTCTGAGAATGTGGTGCCATCTTTGCAGGGACCCTTGTTTACGTTTTTCTCTCCTGAAGTGTCCTCTTTACCTTCAAACAGAAAGACCTGTGTCTCTGCTTCCCATTATGATCACCATACGTCTTTATGGGATGTGTCATCGTGTAGGCCTGCCATCCACATATGTGTATTAACACTATTTCTCAGAAACGAACTCAGTTATTTTTTTGCTGGCTAATGGTTCAAATGAATCTAGGTTGTCATTAACACTTCCTCAGTTGTTGGCTGTCTGCAGTATTTCACTGTGGGGAATAAAGTGGCTATAGGCATCTTTTTGTTTAGCTTAACTGCATGTATACAGCTGCCGTCCCTCCTTTTAAAACTGTTGTCTCGGGCAACTGAAATCACTGGATCAAAGGGTTGATCATTTTTATGTCTCTGGATGAGTCTTTCTGGGAGACTCATCTTCAAGGGCCCTTTGGTGCCCCAGTAGATACCGCTGGTGGGGCATGGAGGTGGTTTTCAAGTGAACTCCACTCGATGGCAAGTGGTGACTGCAGGGTTCCAGTCTCACACGTCAACCTTGACGGGCGGCAGGCGGCTACGCGTGAGCACGTGCGTGCGGCCCCAGTCTGCTTCCTCTCACATCCACTTCTCTCCATAGCTCCGCCCCTCTTCCTCTTGTCTGCTAGAGGGTTCATACATCTGACCAGAATGTTCTCTATGTATTGAATGGAGAGGACAGTGTCTGTTAATGTTCCTGTTTCCACTTCTGCCTCTTTCTTCTTGCGTGTCCTAGCCTGAAGCTGCATTTACTCTCAGATGGCGGTCACACGGTTACCTCTGGACTGCTCACCATACTTATCAAAAGTGTTCTGGTTAAAACTAAAGAGAGGCAGAAACTAGAGAAAAGAGCAAAGAAAGCCGGGACCAGGTCACCTGAGGGGGCTGAGTTTAGTTTTGACTTTAAATATGCAGCTGGATACAACTTCTACTCCAAAACATATTCTTGAGTCACTGGCACTACCAAGAGGGAAATGCGCCCTTTTCTCTTTTTCCATATCCATGCCTGAACTTCCCCCTCAGCTTCCTTGCTCAGGTGCCCTTGGTTTCCCCAGAGCCTGTTCAGGACTTTCCCACTTTCCATCCTTGTTCTGCTGCTCCATGGTATACCCCTGGGAGTTCACTGGGTCTGTGCCTTCTGAAGTACTCTTTGAGGTGCAGGGGCTGGAGTTGCTTTTTTATGCAGAAGTCGGGGTGCACTGGGTACAACTCTCCTCCTCGGCCAGTCGCACTGCAGTTACATGTCTCATTCCTCCTGCCCACACTGCCGGCCCCCCTGGGAGGAGCGCCCTCTGTACAGGTGCCCCTTCTGCTTGCAGTCCTTCCGTGGTTTCCCATCACATGCAAGAGGAAGCCCACGTTCAGCGGTTTATGCCAGCTCCTCTCAGCAGGCTGCTGCCCACCCCCAACCCTGCCGATAACCTGGGGCATCCTTGACTGACATGCGGTTCCCCAAATTGGCCAGGTTCTTAGAGCCTCCAGCCTGAGCCAGGGCTGTCCGCAGTGCTCTTCCTGCCCTGCTCACTAGTCAGCTTCACCTTGTGGACCCGTTCCTGTCATTGTCATCATGCAGCCTTCAACCCTTCACGTAAGCATCTTTTTCTACTCAACATTCACTGAGCACTTTGCTGGACATTGTGCCCGCCCTTAACACATACGACCTCATTTAATCCTCGTCCTGGGAGGCAGGGTCTAGAGTCCACAAGTTCCCGGCTTGAGGTCATGGGGACTGTGCTGTTAGCTACCCGGTGACACTGCCTTTTCTGGGTTCCCCTTCTGCCTGGCAGAGAGCACTCTGACTTGCCATGTGTGTGCCCCTCATCTCTGTCCTTCCCCTGGCCTGGGACAGAGGAGACGGGCAGCAAAACTTCAAAGATGCTGGAATGAAGACGGTCATTTTTAACATCCGTTATAAACTTCTTCCATGCTCTTTTCGTTTCTTTGTGGCAATCGTTCATTGCAGCTTTGTGTATAGCTGTCTCTGTGGGTCTCTTAGGCTATCTGTTGGACTTTGATGCCATAAACATTTTTCACCTTCTCTCATGTGGCAGCTTACTTGGTGTCTTACTGAGAGTCATGGAGACTGGAAAAGGGGAAGGAGACCTGGTGCCTGCCATGGTTTGCAGAGACCACATGGGATGCAATTAGCAGTCAAAGATGATGCATTTGAATACTTGTACTAAGGATGATATATAACATGCAAATTCTTTGGCATAGCATATAAGGCCCTTCAAGATCTGATTCTAGATACTTTCTCAGCTTTGTCTGCTGCACCCCCATAGAGCCCCAAGCCCCAACCATCCTGAGGTATTTTGTGGTTCCCTGAACCCTCTATGCTTTAAATGTCTCTGTTCCTTTGTACATACTCTTCTTTACCAAGAATGCCTTCTCTTCCCTGCCTGTCTGGTGGCTTCTTACTTGTCTTCTATGACAAGCTTCAGGGCAGCTTCCTTTAGACTTTTGTCTTTGGGTTTTCATGGCCTTTGTCTGTTTTGTTTTTTTTATTTTTTTTGCAGTATGACCCTTATGATACAGATTTTGCAAGTCTGTTCTGCCTAATGAATGTTGAGAGCAAGGCCCATGTCTCGGTGATGGAAAAATGAACAAATGACAGTGAAAATAAGATACATGGGAAGGAGGGAGTGATGCTGTTCCCGTGCAGCTGGCTGGCTGGCAAGAGTCACATTTGGCTGCAGGAATAGAGATCTGAGTAAAGGGGCTTAAAGAGATCAGGGGTCCATTCCCTTATGTGAGACAGGTTTAGAGGCAGGTGGTTAAGTGCTGGTGTGGGGGCACCATGATGTCAGCAGGAGCCCTACCCAGCAGCTCCACATGCCTTTGACAGGCCAGAACGGAGTCACGTGGTCCCCTCCAGCTGAATTCTGAAGAGAGAAATATATGGTAACAAATGGAAGTTATTTGTGCATTTAATTTAAAATGACATTTCTTAAAAAAAAAAAGTTTTTCAATCTGAAAAGGCTTTTCCCCAAAGAAGATATGAAAGTGGCCAATAAACACACAGAACGATACTCAGCATCATTAGTCACTTCAGTTCAGCTCAGCCGCTCAGTCGTGTCCGACTCTTTGCGACCCCATGAATCACAGCACGCCAGGCCTCCCTGTCCATCACCAACTCCCAGAGTTTACCCAGACTCATGTCCATTGAGTCGGTGATGCCATTCAGCCATCTCATCCTCTGTCGTCCCCTTCTGCCCCCAATTCCTTCCAGCATCAGGGTCTTTCCCAATGAGTCTCTTCACATGAGGTGGCCAAAGTATTGGGGTTTCAGCTTCAGCATCAGTCCTTCCAATGAACACCCAGGACTGATCTCCTGTAGGATGGACTGGTTGGATCTCCCTGCTTTCCAAAGGACTCTCGAGTCTTCTCCAACACCACAGTTCAAAAGCATCAATTCTTCGGCGCTCAGCTTTCTTCACAGTCCAACTCTCACATCCATACATGACCACTGGAAAAACCATAGCCTTGACTAGACAGACCTTTGTTGGCAAAGTAATGTCTCTGCTTTTTAATATGCTGTCTAGAGAAGTACAAATGAAAACCATAATAAGATAGCACTTCATACCCTCTAGGATGTCAGTAGAATCAAAACAATATAATAACAAGTGTTGACAAGGACATGGAGAAATTGAAACCCTCATACAATACTGGTTTTGCAAAAAGAACTGTAGAATGGTGCAGCCACTTCGGGAAGCTGCCTGATAGTTCCTGAAAATGTTAAACGTTGAGTTACCATGCGACCCAGCAGTTCCATTCCCGGCTCCCAACCCAAGAGAGTGAAAGCCTCCATCCGCACAACAGCTTGCACCTGAACGTTCACAGGAGCACTGTTCGTAACAGCCAGAAGTGGGAACAACGAAAGTGTCGTCAAACACTGAATGGATCAACAAATTGTGGTCTCTCCGTGTAATGAGATATACGAGTGAAGGACTGACACTTCCCATAACATGGATGAACCTCAGAAACATAATTGTAAATGAAAGGAGCAAGTTAACAAAAGACTGCATAGTGTATGATCCCATCCCTGTGAAATGTCTGGAACAGGCAGATATGTAGACACAGACGGCAGATTAGTGGTTGCCTGGGGGGAGGAGGAGTGGAGTGAGTGCTAATGGGTTTCTTTCTGGGGTGATGAAAATTTTCTAAAATTAGTGGTGATTGTTGCACAACTGCACCTATACTAAAACCCATTGTACACTTTGAAAAGAGTGAATTGTATGGTATGTGAATTGTATCTCAATAAAACTTTTAAAAGCCAGAGTTTATCTGTTGGTAAGGCGTGTCTTCCAGATTAATGTCACAAGAAAGGAACTGGTAGGGGGTGGGACGGGGTTCCTCAAACCAGTGAACATTTCACAGATTGTATTCATCTTCTCTTCGTTTGAGTCCTGGCTTTAAAACAGATCTGCCTTGCCTGCTAGGGTCAGATCCCTCTGTCTGGTTGCCCAGATGACGATTCTGAGTGGTCTCTTTGTTCCGTAGACTTATCAGTTCAAAAACGAACCTATTTTTCTGAGTCTCCAAAGCTGAGGAGTGGAGCTGCCAGAGGGTCAGCAAATAGATGTAGAAGGCCACTTTATCTGCAGACCAGAAGAATGTCAGAAGGGTTTGCTCTATGGAACCCTTGTTCCTTGGAGATTTTCTTGCTGACTGATGGGCAGGCAACTGGGAGGCTGTGAGGGAGTCATGTTTGGAAAGGTCTCTATGCCAAGAGTCTGCAGACAGACAACTGCTGACCAAGAGCTCCGTCTCCATAAGCCCCCAATTCCTCCATTGGTGAAACTGGAGTGATAACAGCCTTATGAAACCAGGGCAGCGTACTGTAAACACTGAGGGTTTGCACCAGGAGTGCGGTTCTGGAATGGCAACCTCGGTGCCTCCAGGGGACACAGAGCGAGGACTGGAAGGGTGCATCTGTCTGGCAGGAGATGAGGGTGTGGATGCGGTGGGGAGTGCGTGTTAGGAGGCCCAGTGGTAGAACTGATGAGAAGGCCGCAGTAGCGGGAGTTGCCTGAAGTTCTAGGTTTGGTGAGATGTGGTAAGTGACACTAGTCGTTGGATTAGAAAGCTCATCCTCCTCGCTCTCCCTTCTGCCCTTGGAGGTGCGGGTTGAATCCAGGCCCATCCTTGCCTCGCAGCTGGGAGTTTCCATGTCACCTTCCCCCAGCGAGGACCAATCATCTTTTTTATCTTTGCAGGTTTTTATTGAGAGACCAGAAGAAGAACTTCCATCCTCAGATCTCTGACTCCTAGAGGTGCCCTGGAACCTTTTCCCTTCCCCTTCCTTTCCCTTCCTCTAGCCCAGGGTCCACGTGGGGAACTTGCTTCTCCCCAGGCCCCTCCATCATGGCTCACTAAGTTGGTCTCTGACGCGTTCCGGGAGGGGAAGCAGGGTTGGGTGGCATCCCTTTGCCAGGGATAGTGACCAGTAATATGTCTGCCCTCCCACGTAGGATGCACCGGCTCAGTGACCTGTAAGGGCCGTTTTAGCACGTCCATCTCTCCTGAGACCTGACCTTAGGTGGGAACGTAGGCTCCCATTCAGCGCTCAGGCTGTCAAGCTGCCAACAGCTGAAGGTCCCTTTTGTCTAGAATGGACAGCATCACCTAGAAGTGTGCTTGCTCTAGTGCCATGAACGACGTCAAGAGTAACCGAGAGCTGTACCTGCAGTACACTGCCACGGCCCCCAAGTTGCTGGCCCACATCTCCAGGCTGCTCGTCGGCTGCCGGAGTGCAGGCATTTCTGTACCCAAGGGCATCAGAAACATCTTTGAGTTCACCTGGGAGGAGCTGATCACCGACCCCATGATCCCTACCCCCTCCGACATCTTGGGCCTGGAGATCAGCATTGGCGCCCCTCCCGTGGTGCTTATGGAATCAGCCGCCTTGCAGGCCCCCGTCCAGAAGAAGCCGCCCCCGCCAGTTCTCCCGCCACCGATGCTGCCCCCTTCAACCGGGCCGGCCAAGTTCATGCACTCTCCTACCCACGGCCGCCGCAGGCAGTCCAGCCAGGAGACCCTGCACAGGTTCCAGCGGCAGTCCATCCACCTGCTGACCGAGCTCCTCAGCCTGAAGATGAAGGCCATGCTGGAGTCTGTGTCTGGTAAGTTGGCCAAGGCTGGCTCTGTGAAGCGTGGCTCATTTTTCTGGGCCCAGAGGGTCTGGCCTGGGCAGGTGTGTGTGTCCACCATACCCTCCCTAGACGGGTCTACAAGGACGTGCTGTGGAGAAGTGGCAGCCAAGGGTCTGCTTTGCAACTCAACTACTTCCTGAGACCACCCCCAGGAATCATCCATCCTCTTCCCCCGCTTCCCCACGTTGTCCTCCCATCCCTCCAGCTTTGCCAAGCCCAGGTTGAGAGGTTGACGGTGAGCATAGTGTGAGGTCCGAGGTATTGAAGGGCCCAGTTTGTGGAAATGATACAGTGGTAGACAGGCAGCACCCAGGAGGAGGGGGCGAATTGGGAGGGCTGGTTGGTAGCCAGAAGCAGGAGAGTAGTGAGAACCCGGGTCTGTCCACAATCAGGGTCTCTCATCCCACTATCGGAGACCTGGGAACTCATCACTGATGAAGCCTTCTGGGTGCTGTTATTTAAATACCAGTAGCATCAGCTTAGATAGCATCACCAGCTCAATGGACATGAGTCTGAGGAAACTTCAGGAGACAGTGAAGGACAGGGAAGCCTGGCGTGCTTCAGTCCATGGAGCAGCAAAGAGTCAGACACGACTTAGCAACAGAACGACAGCAACAAAAGCATCAGTCTCCAGGCCTGGGGGTGGGGAGAGAAGGGGACGAGGGCAGAGAGCTAGGGGCCACCTGGAGATCTTTAGAGCTCAAGGCCCTCATTAGGAGCCCCTCACACCTCCTTACCCTGGGAATAGATCTTCACTCCCCCTCACTTCAGGGCCACTTAGGGAAGCCCGTTTCTAGAAGCACTTTCCCCACCCTGGAGAAAAGTGAGTAGTTGCCTTTGATGACTTTCTTAGGAGATGCCAACCCCTTGGACATTACAAAGCGCTTTGTGGAGGCCAGCCAGCTCCTGCACCTCAATGCCAAAGAGATGGCTTTTGACTTCCTGATTGGCACCATCGGGAGAAACTGTGGCAGTGCTGGACAGACGGGGAAAGGTGGGTACCTGAGTTTCAGCTCTTAGGTGAAAGGTCAGACAATACCAACAAGAGTGCAGTGGAAAGGTCAAGTCCCCAGCTTTAACTTTTGATGTTTCCAAGAGCTGAGGTGGATGCGAAGCAGTGTGGATTCTCACCTGCTGCAGCTGAGTGTGCATATCGGCGCAGTTCCTGTGGAGAAGAGGGTGGTGGTGTCTGCAAGGTGGGAGATGCTCTGGCATCGTACCGCCCAGCAGCTTCTCCGCTGAGTCATTCCCTAGAGCCCTGCCTCTTGAATGCTCTTCAGTGAAGGACCACTGGTAAAACTTCCAGTCCCTTGTGGATCACTCCGTTTCCAAACATGATATTGTCACAGGAACATCAGGTTGGCACATAGGCTTCTAAATGTTTCTCCTCAGTTACTGTATTCACCTGGTCATGGCCTGTGTGGATTCTTACCAGGCCACACGTGAGAACTGCACTGCCCTAGAGAAACTCTCACACATTAGAAGAAGTCATATCACAGTGTCTATTGCAGAATTGTTTGGGATGGAAAAAAAAAAAACGGAAACAACCTAAATGTTCATCAACAAGAGAAAAATTACAGTCTTTAGATGATGGAGCATAATGAGAAGTGGAAATGAATCAAGCACTGAAGCACACACATCAACATAGATTAAAAAATGGTGTTAAGCAAAGAAAAGAAAGCAAGTTACAGAAGGTACATTTGGTATAATGCTGTTTAAATAAAGTGTAAAATAACAAAATTATAGCATACTGCTTTTGAGTACATTATACAAAGTATAAGGACCAAAGCTGAATGGGAATAATCAGAGGGCCTGAAATAATAGACATAGAGCTAGAGGACGTGATCTCTGATAGTGGGAAGGGGAACAGCTATGATTTAAAAGACAGCAGTTCAGTAACATCTGTACTGTTGTATCTCTTAAGCTTGGTGGATGTAGAGGAATTCATTTCAAATGCCCGAAAGTCCTCGCTGTTAGGAACCTTGATGGGGAAGCGTAATAAATTTATAACCCATAACCATTTGCCCTAACCTATAAAATCCATCCCCTTTTTAGTGTCTCTCCCTGTCCTCTGACTGTTTGTCAGGCTGCCCTTGATGGTCAGAGGCTAAACATCTGATGATAATACATGAACACACAGGGCAAATAAATTACACAGTAAACCTGCAAGGCTTGAGGGGAAATGTGGGGTTTCATGAACTCCATGAGAATGATGTTAGAGAGCTGCTGGGTGTCCACGTGAAGCCACCCATGAGTGATGTGGAGAAGCAAAACTAGTTGCCAAGGGCAGGAGAGTTGGCCAGGGCGACCACTCCATGCAGAAGGGATGACTTGGGTATCAAAGGGTTAACAGTACAAACAAATTTGGACCTTTTTGCAAAAGGCAGATGTGAAGGGACTCATGTTTTATTGCTGTCGTACAACCATTCAGAAAAAAAATCACACCATCTGAAAAAACCAACAGTTTTTACTTCTTATAAGAATTAGGCATGTGCCTACAATATCAGTGGACTTATGGTAAATATAAGCTAGAGAAGGTTACTTTGGTAAACTTTGGTTTCCTTTCCTAAGGTGAAGTCCCGATCAAGCACCCCCCAACTGTTTACCATGGAGTGTCTTCCCAGGGTGCGCAGTGGTCAAGAATCCACCTGCCACCTCAGGAGACACGAGATGTGGGCTTGATCCCTGGGTGGGGAAGAGTCCCTGGAAGAGGAGATGAAAACCCACTCCCGTGTTCTCGCCTGGGAGATTCCATGGACAGAGGAGCCTGGCAGGCTACAGTTCATGGGGCCACAAAGAGACACAACTGAGTGTGCACACACCCGGGTTTCTTTCTGTTTTAAGAGAATGCACTCTGCCCGTTGTGTTCAGGGTCAGCTCTGCTCTGATAACAGCAGGCCCTCTGGTTATGCCCTGTTCATGCAGGAGGTTGCCAGCAGACGTGGAGTTCTGAACCCTGCACTCCACATGGGGCTTGGAGCTCCACTCCACTGGAGCGCTACTTCGTCTGGGAGACAGCCGCCTGGTGGTCTGTCATGTGGGTAGGCGAGTCCTTTGGAGGGGAACGGGTAGCCTGGCCCAGCCACCCACCCTCAAACCTGCGAGCTGTGCTCTCCTTGCTGAACGTTGTTTCCCGACCCTGAAAATGAGGCAGTCATCCCTCTAGCTCTCCACCTCACAGGGTATGTAAGCATCTCTCAGGGCCACACGCTTTCACCTGCGACACAGGGGTGGAGGAGCCTGATGGTGATGTTTGTCTGCATCAGAGGAGTGCTGAGCAAGCCTCTCCTGCATCACGCTCCCACAGGAAGTATCTCTTACTTGTTGGCACATCTATTCCTGATGCTCCCTCAAATAAACCTAGAGTTTGAAAAGAAAATCTGAATGGCAAAATATAAATGAGGGGGCAATCTGTTTCCTCTGGGAAAGCATTCATCCTAGGAGGGCTTTAAGAAGAAGATTCCAATGCCTAGTGATTTGCTTTGCGTGAGTTTTGCTTTTCTTTTCCCTCCGACGGCTGAGGTAGACCCAAGCTGTAACTGAGTCTGGAGTGGCATTCCTCGAATGCTGTAACTAGAGTATACCCATTGCTAAGGCAGTATTTCCTTAGTAATAAAATTACTTCCTGTCTTTTCTCCTGTCTAGTCCTGACATGTCAGGAAAGAAAACTGGACTGCTGCTTGATTTTTAGTTGATGGCCATATTATAAAATAGAACAACAAAAAGAAAACATGGTCTTGCCACTTTTATATAATAGCTCTTTTTTACTTTTGCAGTTCCCTTTGCGGTTCTTCTCTGTGTGTGTGTATTTGTGTATGTATATGTATTTTTCTAAGGATACTGTAATTTTTCTATTTTTCAGTTTCCTTTACTTAACAGACATGGTGTATTCCACCATGCCTCATTCTAAGTGAGTGTAGAGTTCTTCTGATGTCCATGTTCCATAATTAACCGAATGCTTAGGCTTCCAGGTTTCTTGCTATTAGTATAATTTAATACTAATAATATTAGTATAATAAGCATTGTAATATGCAACTTCATGCATATTGGTTCTTATCACTGTTGTGTTGGTTATTAAGATTACTCTCCCAGGAGAGAGGATTACTGGGCAGAAGGTCTCAGGATGTATATAGTTCTTGTTAAATACTGTTTTCTTGGTGAATTTTCTCTGCACCAGTAGGACTGACTGATTTTATTCCATCTTTCTCAGAATTGGCTATTATTAGTTCTTTTCATGTGGTCCTAATTTCCGGCTTTGGGTTACCAGTGACGGTGATCATCTTTGGTTCATATCATTCAATGTGCAGTTTCTGGGTACAGGTTTTGTCTATTTAGAAGGTCATGTTTGCCATTTTCTTGATGAATTTGAATGAGCTGTGATGAATTACTTGACATTTCCCAACAATTTCATGCCCAGCATGTGAAATGACTGTATTTGGGGGAAGAATAAGCAAATGATTTGATGAAGTTTGTGGAAGAGTGACCAAGATTTTCCACAAGTAAAGGGGTGCTAAATTTTAATTCTTAAGTGGTCTGCTATCAAGTGATTTCATACATGACGGTGTGATTCTGCAAGAGACTGATCTCTTGTTGCAGAAGCATCTGATTTTTGTGGCTTGGAGAAGGGGAACAGATAACTCTCAATTCTCTTCTGGCTAGCCCCATGTTTAGTCTCTTGACCTAGTGTAGCAGTTAAATCTGCATTTATCCTTAGAGTAACGTCACCTTTTGTGCCTGCCTTCTCTTCCCTGCTCTGATGTCATTTCATTCTTGAGAGATATTGGGGGCTAAGCAGGGGGGACACTGTAGTGGAGACTTTTTAAAGATTTCTCTTAGTCACTCGGAGCCTTCTCCAGCAGTAAAAAATCTTTTTCTTCCAGAATTTGTGGTTTTGTAACAACAGGGCACTTCAGAATATCTGGCCTACCATATGACTAGGACAGAAAGTTCACTATTGTACTCTTGGTTAAAAAATTAAAATTAAAAAAACTGTAAGCAGCATCCCTCTCTGTTCCATTCCAGATTCCTTTACGAGTATCCCAGCCATGGGCGTGAACTCGCCTTATCAGCTTGTCTACGAGGCCTCTACTGGCTGTCTGAGCTTTTCCCTCTCAACTGGAAGGGAATTCAAGAAGAAAACAGGTAACCGTGATCCCCACCCCCATATCTTTGGTGGTGGGGGTGGGGTGGGGAGGTGGCTAGAAGATTTCCCGTGAGGCTGATGAGATGGTTTGGTTTTCTGACAGGAAGGATAGGTAGCTGCCCTGGCTGGAGACCCAGCAGCTGTAAAAGATTGTGTGCCCCACAAGGTGACATATCTCAACCCAGTCCGTCCACCCTGCAGTCTCATTGTTTGAATGTTTACAAGCCCTCCACTTCTGTTAATGTGGTTCCTTTCACCTGGAGCAGCACCCCTGCCAAACCCACATCTTCCACCTACTACGTTATCCCATACTCACCACCTCTGCCTAGAGACTTGTGTACTCACCCAGAAGGGAGGGAAACCCATACATGAACAGAGGTGTTTGGATACCAGACCTTAGCGTGTGTACCCAACTGGGCCGGTTTATGTGGGCAGAAAACAGACATAGGGGCTGCTGCTATTCTACTGCAGAAGACAGAGCAGAAGGAAAAGCTTAAAGGAAAGAGCTGGTGGCAGGTGAGACCGTAGAGCGTAGCACTGGCCATGCAGTCAGAGCTTGAGGAGGGATGAGCTGGGGCTGGAGAGGGCAGAGAAGGGGCTTCTCTCCCTTTGGATCTTCCAGGAGCCCCCAGGCTGTGATGGCAGAGTGGTGGGGTAGGGGAGGGACTGTGTTCACAGAGGACGCTTGGGAAGCTCAAAGACTGTCTAGTGATTCCCGCAGACCCTGGAGGTCAGGCTGGAAGTTGAGAAGCTCGGGTTTTATTCCTGAGCCTACTTTGGATGGTCATGAGTTTTGCCTTCCTGCAGGCCTCACTCTTCATATCAAGCTAATCTTCTCACTTTTTCTGTCAGTGAACAGATGTTTGTTGAGCAATCGCTAGTTGTCAGCCACTCTTCTGAATGTCAGGGCTGCACGTGTGGATTCTAAGACGAAGAACACTTTCCTTGCTGGAGCTGACATCCTCAGCTTCTTGTTCCCCCTGTTCCTTTACCCCTGTTGATGCATTTTCTCCCCGTCTGAGCATCACTTCCAGCGTCCCACTTTATATTCTCCTGGTTTATCCTGTCTCCTCCTGAGCTACTACCTCCTCAGTTACTTTGAGGGGAAACAGAGTCTCCTCAGGACCCTTACTGAATTCATGATTTTTCTGCCTAATGACTTCAGTTCAAGGGTGATGCCTTGAGTAAGGTTGTTTCAAAACAAAAGTTCCATATGTCTGTTGATCTCTTGGTCGATGTAGCTGTTTTCCTCTGCCACCTGAAGATGTGATCACCCTATGACGTTGCGTCACTCTCACTAGGATGTATGTTCCACAACGCTGCGTTTCTTACAGGTTCCTGATGTTGTTCAGAAATTATTCTCACACATGAGTGCTAGGATGGGTGGTTAACCTTCCCTAATAGTTTATAAGTAGCCACGTGTCCTAGTTTATCCACTCAAGTCCCATTTTATGCTGTTGTCCTGACATAACTATTAATTATACCCATGTTCACTCTACAGTGCTCTATCTTAAGGAACATATTGCTGGGTCTGATAGCTAAGACTCCATGCTCCCCGTGTTGGAGGCCTGGGTTCAATCCCAAATCAGGGAACTAGATCCCACACTCCACAAATAAGCATTCATACGCCGCAAGGAAAAGATCCTACTAATGCCGAAGAAGCTAAAGTTGAACAGTTCAATGAAGACCTACAAGACCTTCTAGAACTAACAGCAAAAAAAAAGTGTCCTTTTCATCATAGGGGACTATAATGCAAAAGTAGGAAGTCAAGAGATGCCTGGAGTAACAGGCAAGTTTGGCCTTGGAGTACCAAATGAATCAGGGCAAAGGCTAACAGTGTTTTGCCAAGAGAATGCACTGGTCATAGCAAACACCCTCTTCCAACAACACAAGAAATGCCTCTACACATGAACATCACCAGATGGCCAATACTGAAATCAGATTGATTATATTCTTTGCAGCTGAAGATGGAGAAGCTCTATAAAGTCATCAAAAACAAGACTGGGAGCTGACTGTGGCTCAGATCATGAACTCCTTATTGCAAAATTCAGACTTATATTGAAGAAAGTAGGGAAAACCACTAGGCCATTTGATATGACCTAAATCAAATCCCTTACGATTATACAGTGGAAGTGACAAATAGATTCAAGAGATTAGATCTCCTGGACAGAGTACCTGAAGAAATATGGACAGAGGTTTGTGACATTGTACAAGAGGCAGGGATCAAGACCATCCCCAAGAAAAAGAAATGCAAAAAGGCAAAATGGTTGTCTGAGGAGGACTTACAAATAGCTGAGAAAAGAAGAGAAGTGAAAGGCAAAAAAGAAAAGGAAAGCTATAGCCATCTGAATGCAGAGTTCCAAAGAACAGCAAGGAGAGATAAGAAAGCCTTCCTCAGTGATCAGTGCAAAGAAATAGAGGAAAACAATAGAATGGGAAAGACTAGAGATCTCTTCAAGAAAATTAGAGATACGAAGGGAATATTTCATGCAAAGATGAACACAATAAAGAACAGAAATGGTATAGACCTAACAAAAGCTGAAGATAATTAAGAAAAGGTGGCAAGAATACACAGAAGAACTGTACAGAAAAGATCGTCACGACCCAGATAACCACGATGGTGTGATCACTCAGCTAGAGCCAGACATCCTGGAATGTGAAGTCAAGTGGGCCTTAGAAAGCATCACTACGAATAAAGCTAGTGGAGGTGATGGAATTCCAGTTGAGCTATTTCAAGTCCTAAAAGATGATGCTGTGAAAGTGCTGCACTCAATATGCCAGCAAATTTGGAAAACTCAGCAGTGGCCACAGGACTGGAAAAGGCCAATTTTCATTCCAATTCCAAAGAAAGGCAATGCCAAAAAATGTTCAGACTATGCATAATTGCACTCATCTCACATGCTAGCAAAGTAATGCTCAAAATCCTCCAAGTGAGGCTTCAACAGTTTGTGAACCAAGAACTTCCAGATGGTCAAACTGGATTTAGAAAAGGGAGGGAAACCAGAGATCAAATTGCCAACATCTGTTGGATCATAAAAAAAGCAAAGAGAGGTCCAGAAAAACACCTGCTTCTGCTTCATTGACTATGCCACAGCCTTTGACTGTATGGATCACAACAAACTCTGGAAAATTCTTAAAGGGATGGGAATACCAGACCACCTTCCCTGCCTCCTGGGAAATCTCTATGCAGGTCAAGAAGCAACAGTTAGAACCGGACATGGAACAACGGACTGGTTCCAATTTGGGAAGGGAGTACGTCAAGGTTGTATATTGTCACCTTGCTTGTTTAACTTATATGTAGAGTATGTCTTGGGAAATGATGGGCTGGATGAAGCACAAGCTGGAATCAAGATTGCCAGGATAAATAATCAATAACCTCCGTTACGCAGATGACACCACCCTTATGGCAGAAAGCGAAGAGGAACTGAGGAGCTTCTTGATGAAAGTGAAAGAGGAGAGTGAAAAAGTTGGCTTTAAAGTCAACATTCAGAAAACCAAGATCATGGCATCTGATCCTATCACTTCATAGCAAATAGATGGGAAAACAATGAGAGACTTTATTTTCTTGGGCTCCAAAATCACTGTAGATGGTGACTGCAGCCATGAAATTAAAAGTCGCTTGCTCCTTGGAAGAAAAGCAATGACCAACAAAGACAGCACATTAAAAAGCAGAGATATTACTTTGCCAACAAAGATCCATCTAGTTAAATTATGGTTTTCCCAGTTGTTATGTGTGGATGTGAGAGTTGAACCATAAAGAAAGCTGAGCACTGAAGACTTGATGCTTTTGAACTGTGGTGTTAGGGAAGCCTCTTGAGAATCCCTTGGACAGCAAGGAGATCAAACCAATCAATCCTAAAGGAAATCAGTCCTGAGTATTCACTGGAAGGACTGATCCTGAAGCTCCAGTTCTTTGGCTACCTGATGTGAAGAACTGACTCACTGAAAAAAATACTGATGCTGGGAAAGATTGAAGGCAGGAGGAGAAGGGGACGACAGGATGAGATGATTGGACAGCATTACTGACTCATTGGACATGAGTTTAACAGGCTTCAGGCGCTGGTGATGGACAGGGAAGGCTGGCATGCTGCAGTCCATGGGGTCACAAAGAGTCGAATATGACTGAACAACTGAACTGAACTAACTGAAAAGATTCCACAGTCAAATTTAAAAAATATTTTTTTAAAGAACATATTGTAGAGTCATTGTGGTTTTAAGTCACTTTGGGTTTGGAACCTCTGCTACCTGTTCCGCGTGCTCATGCTGTCACACCTTGCCAGCTGGCCCTCTTTACCATTCTAGGGTCACACAGACATGAAAGGGAGTTGCACCTACTCTCCGAGTGGACAACAGCTATTTCTAGAGCATAGCCCTGCTCTTCGGGCAGAGAACTCAGAGAAGTCTGTCAACAGTTGTTTCTGGTTGTCATACTTTGGGATCCAAACCAACCAGGGGCAAGCCAGAAATGAGTGCTCAGGCCAGAAGGTGTTCTAGGAGCTTAGCAGCAGGTAGCTGGGTCTCTGGTCTGGTGGCTGGAGGAGTCAGGAAAGGGACTATGAACCCGTGAAGGCGGCAGGTACCAGAGATGGTGCCCAGATACCAGCCAGAAGCCTCAAGTCTTGGCTGACAGTGAGGAGGAGGCCATTCTGAAGCTTTCATGGCTCAGGTAGCGCCTAAGCACTGCCCCTTGCCTGAAGTGTCATTTTGTTTTTGAGACCAAGGTGAAGATGATCCTGCATATATCAAAGGAGAGCATATGGCTCCAGCTGAGTGGGCAGCAAAGGTCAGAAGCACGTTGGATCTGAATAGATGTTTCTGGAAATTCAGCCACGGATGATCACCTCCACAGTTTTACGTCATCGTATCCTCCTGCCACCTAACACTTAAATGAAATAAGCATAAAATATTGCTACTACAGATTTCAGCAGACAGAAGAAAATCCATGAACTCAAAGACAGGACAATGGAAATTACTGAGTTTGAAGAACAGAAAAAGATTGAAGAAAAAGGAACAGAGCCTTCAAGGGAGTCCTGCAAAGTGAAATGAAAGGGCACTAGACAGAACCACAAACTCACAGGGAGAAATAAAGATCTGCATAAAGGTAACACATGGGAAATTATAAAATTTCAATGATGAATTCTACCAGACATTCAAGGAAGAGCTAATGCCAATCATTCTAAAGTTTTTCCCCAAAATTGAAGAGGGAACGCTTCCCAGCTCATTCCATGAGGCCAGTATTGCCCTGATATCAGAGCCAAAGACACTATAAGAAAATTACAAGAAACCAGTATACTTGATGAACATTGATGTCAAAATCCTTAGCAAAATATTAGCAAACAGAATTTGGCAGCATATTAAAAGGATTATATAACATGACACCAAGCAGGATTTATTCCTGGAAGGCAAGCATGATTTAACAGGTAAAATTCAATCATTGTAATATATCACATTAACAGAATGAAGGGATAAAAATCCACATGATCTTCTCAGTTGATGCAGAAAAAGCATTTGACAAAACTTAACTTCCTCTTATGATAAAAAAAAAAAGCACTCAACAAACTAGGAATAGAAGGAAACTACTTCCACTTTATACAAGTCATATATGAAAACTGCACAGTGAACATCGTATTCAGTGGTAAAAGATGAGAGCTTTTCCACTATAATCAGATACGAAGCAAGGATGTCTGCTTTCACCTCTGTTCAACATGTTACAAGAAGCTCTAACCAGAGCAGTTAAGCAAGAAAAATAAACGGCATTCAAATTGAAAAGAAAGAGTTAAAAGTACCTGTTTGCAGATGATATGGTCTTATATGGTGGTTGTTCAGTCGCTCAGCCACCTCCAGCTCTTTGTGACCCCACAGACTGCAGCGCGCCAGGCGTCCCTGTCCTTCACCGTCTCCCGGAGCTTGCTCAAACTCATCTCCATTGAGTCCAGGATGCCATCCAACCATCTCATCCTTTGTCATCCTCTTATCCTCCTGCTTTCTGTCTTTCCCAACATCAGGTTCTTTTCCAGTGAGTCAGCTCTTCACATCAGGTGGCCAAAGTATTTGAATTTCAGCGTCAGTATCAGTCCTTCCAATGAATATTCAGGACTGATCTCCTTTAGGATTGACTGGTTTGATCTTCTTGCAGTCCAAGGGGCTCTCAAGAGTCTTCTCCAACACCACACTTCAAAAGCGTCAATTCTTTGGCGCTCAGCCTTCTTTATGGTCCAATTCTCACATCCATACACGATGAATGGAAAAACCATAGCTTTGACTAGATGGACCTTTGTTGGCAGAGTAATGTCTCTTTTAAAATACGCTGTCTAGGTTTGTCATAGCTTTTCTTATATGGAGAAAACCCTAAATACTCTACACAAAAGAAGCTGTTAGAACTAATAAATGAATTTAGCAAAGTAGCAGGCTACAAAGTCAACACAAAAGTTGGCTTTGTTTCTATACATGAACAGTAAACAATTGAAAAGGAAATTATGAAAACAGTCCCATTTACAAAAGTAACATGAAGAGTCAAAACACTTAGGAATTAGCAAAAGAGGTGAAAAACTTGTGCAATGAAAAACTTGTGCAATGGAAACTATAAAACATTGGTTTAGGAAACTAAAGAAGACATAAATGGGAACACATTCCATGTTCATGAATTGGAAGATGTGACATTGTTAAAATGTCAGTACTTCCTCAAGTAGTCTAAGGCGCGATACAGCCACTATCAAAATGCCAAAGATTTTTTTTTTAATTAATTAATTTATTTAGGCTGTGCTGGGTCTTTGTTGCTGCATAGACTTTCTCCGGTTGTAGCAAGTGGAGGCTCCTCTCGTTGCAGTGCATTGACTTCCCGTTGCAGTGACTTCTCTTGTTGCCACTGGCCTTAGGGCATGCAGGCTCTAGTAGTGGCAGCACACAGGCTCAGTAGTTTCAGCTTATGGGCTCTAGAATGCAGGCTCAGTAGTTGTGACACGTGGGCTTAGTCGCTCCATGACACGTGTAATCTTCCTTGACCAGGGATGGAACCCATGTTCCCTGCGTTGGCACGCAGATCCTTAACCACTGGACCACTAAGGATGTCCCCTAAAGATGTTTTTTGAAGAAATAGGAAAACTCGTCCTGAAAGTTATAAGAAATCTCAAGAGACCACCGGGTAGTCAGAAAAAATCTTGAAAAGAGTGACAGGGGACCTCCCTAGTGGCCCAGTGGCCAAGACCCTGTCCTCCCCATGCAGGGACCTGAGTTCAGTCCCTCGTCAGGGAAGTGGATCCCACATGTTGCAACCGGAAGATCGTGCATGCTGCAACAAAGACAGAAGATCCTGCAGGCCACAGCAGACCCAGGCCACATACATAAGTAAAGCAAACAAATAGTTTAAGAGGACAGTAAAACTGGAGGACTCGCAAAATTGCAAAGCTCACTGCAAAGCTGCACTCGTCAAAATAGTGCGATGTTGTCACTGTGACAAACATACTAACTGATGAAATGGAGTAGAGAACCCAGAAATAAATGTTTACATGTATGAGCAAATGATTTTTGACAGGGTTCCAAGACCATTCAATGGGGAAAAGATAGTCTTTTCAACAAATGGTGATGGGAAAACTGGATATCCACATGCAAGAGAATGAAATTGGACCCTTACCTAACACCATATATAAAAATTAACTCAAATGGATCAGGGACTTAAATGTAAGACCTAAAACAGTAAAACGCTTAGAAGAAAATGAGACAAAAACCTTATGACGTTGGATTTCACAATGATTCATGATTCAGTGACTCCGTAATCCAATCCATGACCCAATGACTCATTCCTTTGGATGTGTCACCAGAGGCATCGGCCAAGAGAGAGAAACACAGACACACTGCATTTCACGAATGTTTAAAATTTTGTGCATCAGAAAACACTATTGACAAAAAGAGAGTCCACAGAATGGCGGGAAATAATTGCAGATCATGTCTGATGAGGGAGTAATATCCAGAATATATAGAGAGCTTCTAAAACTCAAGAACAAAAAAACAACCTGATTCAAAAATGGGCAAAGGACTTGAATAGACATTTCTCCAAAGAAGATATAGGTGGCCCATAGACAGATTAAAAGAGGCTCAACATCACTAACTCTTGGGAGAATGGATATCAAAACTACAGTGAGATACTACCTCACCCCCAGTAGGATGATTACTGTCAAAAACCAGAAAACAAGTGCTGGTGAAAATGCAGAGATGTTGGCACCCTTGTGCACTGTTGGTAGGAATGTCAAATGGTACAGCCAGGTTTACTGTGGAAGACAGTATGGCAGTTCCTCAAAAATTAAACATGGAATTACCATATAATCCAGTGATTTCAATTCTCAGCATATACCCAAAAGAATTAGAAGCAGGGTCTCAAAGAGGCGTTTCTACAAGTGTTCATAGTAGCTTTATTCACAGTAGCTAAAACATGGGTGAAACTCAACTGTCTATCAGTAAATGATGGATAAAGAATAGTTGGTCATGGGTCATCCCTGGAGATCCAGTGGTCAAGATGCCATGCTTCCAGGGCAGGGGGCATGAGTTCGATCCCTGGTTGGGGAACTAAGATCCACATGCCACATGGTGTGGTCAAAAAATAAAATTTGGTCTGTACCTATGGAATATTGTTCAGCATGAAAAAGGAAGGGAATTCTGCAGTATTGTTATAATATCAGTGAACCTTGAGGACATTATACCACATGAAATATACCAGTCACAAAAAAGTCAAATACTGTATGACTCCACTTATACAAGGTACTTAGAATAGTCAAAGTCATAAAGATAGAAAGTTAGACTGGCAGTTGCCAAGGGCTGGCGGGAGGGGAGAATGGGGAGTTATTGCTGCAGTTTCAGTTTTACAAAATGTAAAGAGTTATGGGAATAGATGGTGATAACAGTTGCACAACACCGTGAATGTATTTGATACCTCTGAACTGGCCTCTTAAAAATGAAGTTGGTAAGTTTTTGTTATATGTATTTTACCACAAACACATGCAGAAAACTCCAAAACATCACACTCCAAGTCTCAGTCCATACACTGCCCTCTGCTGAAGGCTGAGATAAGCCAGCATCACAGAAGTGTTGAAGCCCATTCCTTGAGCTGGAATTGAGACTTTTTGTCTTAAGTCAGAAGTATCACAAGGAATCCCTTCTGTATCCACTGCAGCCATAGGTGTCCTCTCCCTATCCGGAACCAGGCCGCGCTTGGGGAAACGTGGCTGGATTCACCATCCTGCATGAATGTTCCTGACACCCACTTGGTTGACTCACAGAGTGACGCCTGTTTCGTAAGACCTGCTGGGAGTTCCTGCCTCTGGGAGCATAAATGATTCCCAGTTATTTTGACTCAAAGGATGCAGCCCTGCTGCTCTCCCCAGCCCCTCCCCCCAGGTAAACGGGAGCATCTTGAGAAACCATTGTCTCAAACCGGCCTTAACCTCTTCGTCTCCAGCTGCAGGCAAACCCAAAAATGCGGAGGATGCTTTGGCATCCCCGCAGCGAGCAGCGGGAGCGAGAACCTCCGCCTCCGAGGTCATCGAGCTGAGCGACCCTTGCCCTGAAGCCCGGGAGAAGCTGCAGGAGCTGTGTCGCGTCATGTGAGCGCCTCAGGGCGGGGGCAGCTGGGATAGGAGGGCGCGGCCTGTGTGCGCGGAAGGGGCGTCCTGGGCGTGCTGGCCTCCCGGCGCCCCCAGCGACGGCGGAGGGGCCACTGTGGGCCCTCACACGCACATCGCTAGTCCTTGGCCACTCCTTGTCCTTCTCAGTCCTGCTGTAACCTTATGAAGAAGGTGGGTTTATGCTCATTCTGCAGATGAAGCTGAGGTACCCCAAGTGCATGGTAGGAAAGCATTGACTCAGGTCCTCCAGCTCAGTGAGCCTGACCCAGGGCAATGCTTTTTGCCTCCTCACCAGTGAGACCCCTTTGCATGGCTTCTTATAATTTACACACCCTTAGAGTTAAGCATGTTTATTTTTTAACATAATTTGTTAGATGTTCTCTTTGGAAAAAAAGAAACACCTCTCAAACAAAACATATCTACATGGGTGATTAATGATATGATTTTGTGAGTCATGAGTCCTAGCAGGTGAACCCGCATTTGCTTTGTTCCCTGGAACAAGGCCCATGAAGGACTTCAAACGTAGTCACATCTAAGCATATATGTGTCCTGGAGCTCCTGGGCGACTGTCTCTGCAGCTGTAGAGCTTGGGTAGAGGGCAGCCACCCAGTTTGCTCATAACTGTGGCATTTCAGAAGGAAGCTGTCTTCCTTTGTAACCTCAGGATTGGGAGGGGATCAAAGCCTCCAGCTCCCCATCCCGTTTTGTACACAGGCCCACCCCATGGGTCTCCACCACTGTGCAAAAGGTGGAAATGAGGCCAGGAGTGGTCTGACAGGGGTACAGCCCTTCCCAGTTCTTCCTAAAAGCATTACCTGTGAGGATGAGGTGTTGGGGTGGGAGAAGGTCCTCTGGGCACAGGGAGATGGGATGGGAGTCTTGGGAGCTGGGGAGGAGCTACAGGGAGCCTCCCTGGTGAGTCAGAGCCAAGTGGCTAGAAGACATGTTGATCTCCTTCCCTGCAGAGAAGCCGAGAGGGTCTCGTGGAAAGGGAGGAATATCTTCTACCCCATCATCATACGCAACTACAGGGCAAAGATGCCCCCTCATCTAATGTTGACCCCCAAAGGGGATGCTCAGACCCAGAGCTCCCACCACCCTCACCCTCCGGGTGCTCAGACTTATGCTCCCACCCCTCACCAGCCTTCCGCCCACCACCTCCACTCCGGCCAGCACTCTCTGGAGTGGAAGGGGCCCAGAAAGTTCATCAAGTTGCATTACTCCTTCTACGATGGGTCCTCCTTTGTTTAGTATCCTTCTGTTCAGTCCTTTCTCCCCGCAGCTCAGCCCGGAAAACACCAGGGTTTGAAAAAGCCGGGGTGTTTCCTTTGGCTTTTCAGTTGATCAGAGAAGCCTGGTGACCGGTGCTCTGGGGTATTAAGAATTTGTCCAGGTCAGAGGAAGAAGTCCTAAGAATCAAGCCTCCAGTTCAGGTCCTGTCAACCAGGATGCGACAGGGCCAGCTGTGTATGATTGCGTGTCAGCCTGCGCTGGGGTATAGCAGTGGTCTCTGCCTTCGAGGTTCTCCCAGGCAACAAGAGGTTAGAGACACAGAACATCTCTAGCTGAGACAAGATGATAGGAGACCCTCAGTCCAGGTGGGAGAGTCTTCATCTTTCTGTTCCAGGCTCACTGGATGAGCCCTGTGGTTCTTGAATACTTTGCCCACAAGATCCATGTATTTGGAGTCTAATCCACAGCCCAGAACCCCACCTGGCATGTGCCCGCCCGGGTTGCTCTGCAGCAGAGGTCTGTCTGTGCTCATGAGCATATGGGCAGCTGGGTCGCAGCCTTGGGGTGTGGGAGTGGCCCAGGGGGACACATGTCCTCTTTGAGAGTCTGGTGAAAGGTGTAGACCCTCTTCCTGGAAACATGCATGGAGCCATGCACGGAAGCATGGCCTGTGGTTGCAGGGGGTCTGCAGACCTCCACAGCTTGTCTGTGTACCTGGATTGCAGAACGCTAGACTGACGAAAAGTGAGATTTCTAATATGCAAATCCTCGTTGGGTAAATGCTGAGGGTTATGCGTATTTTAGAGTGAATGGAGTCAGATTGCTTTTTTCTTACACAAATGTTTTTCGAGTATCATATGTGATGATGAATAGAATGAAGGTGCCACTTGACCTTGGAGGGAACAACTTGACTATGAGTGCTTTCTTCTGAAATGAGGGAAAGGAGTTTGAATTTGGGTGTTGATGGTGAGAGAGGGCTCCCTTTGGAGAACAGTCCGGGGGAGAAACAGTGTATCAGGAAGGCACCTTGCAGCCTATGCTCCTTACGGGGGCCCTGTCGCCCTCTCCCCAACATGCTCTAGAGCTGGACTGGACTCAGATGCACAGCCTGTTTGTCAGCAAGGCTCTGCGGCCAGAGAGGGCAGAGTGCTGACTCCAGACTCTGCAGCCTAAGTTGGACGAGATGCAAAGAGACACCAGTCTTTTCATTCTTGTCCCTCGTTGTAGCAACAGGGAAACCAAGACCCAGACGGGCAACTCACCCAATGCCACAGGGGAAACTGTTGGCAGAGCCAGGCGTGGGTCCAGGGTCTCCTGACCTCTATTCAGGGCCCTCTTCCCAGCACCATTTTTATGCCTTTCAGGATTATTCCCTCCCACAGAGAGCAGGACAGGGGTTCTGGAAGCCAGGGGGAAACCTCATTTTACTAATAAAACCACTAAGCATACAGGGTTCACCACCTTTGGCAGAGAGGGTGGCTTTCTGAGCTGTCTCAACAGGCAGCTCAGCAGGTCTGCCGGCCATGGCCCCTCATTTTCTTTGGCTTCCTCTCCACTGAATTGGGCATTGAGAACTGCAGTGCCTGTCACAGGAGTCCTATTGTTTCTCTGGCCATAAATGAGTGCATTCATCACCCTCTGCTCAGCCCCACTTCCAGGGCACCCTGTATGTTGAACTCCTTCTTAGGCAGCTGCTGCTCACAGGGGTCATGGGGCTCCCCCTCTGACTCCACACTGCATTGAATGGGACCATTCCCCAGAGCTCACGAAGCCTGTGTCTGTGAGTTAAGCTGCCACCAGAAAGGGTGAACTAGTATAGATCAGGGGTTTGGGGGCCCGCACCCAGCTCAGCCTGTAGGGATCCATACTCGCTCCCCTGCCGCAGAATCCCGAATGTCTCCTGCTGGAGACCTGAGCCATTGACGCGGGTGTGCTTGACCTGAATCCCCAGTGCTCATCACATCCTGGCCATTAATGTAGTTCGGCTGTGGGAGGAGCGGAGGAGGAGGCCTGGGCTCTAGGCCCAGTTCTTGGTGACCCTGCCCAAGCCCCTGCATCCCTCTGGGACTTACTCCTCTCCATTATAAAATGACAAAGTGAGACCCAGTGATCTTGGACAGCGTCTGTGTTACTGTGGCACGAAGGCCAAAACACAAGTGTGACTGTTGGGCTGAGCCTTCCTCCCCACCTCCCCACCCCTCAGTCTAGCTAGAGTTCTGCTAACTTCACAGGGCTGTTCAGAGAAACAGTTTGGGTTTTTTTGGGTTCTCTCTATTTTTCTGTTCTTTGTTTTCTCTTCTTATATTATTTCCTTCTTCTGCTAGCTTTAGTTTTACTTTGCTTTCCTTTTAATAGTTCATTACAGTGGAAGGTTCAGTTGTTGATTTGCTATCATTCTCCTTTAATACAAATATTTTTTAAAATTTTATTGGAATGTAATTGATTTACAGTGTTAGTAGTTTCTGCTGTACAGTGAAGTGGATCTCCACTCTTTTTAATTTTTTTCATCTTTTAAAAAATTGATATATAGTTGATTTACTATATCTACTCTTTTTAAGATTCTTTTCCCGTATTGGTCATGGCAGAGTATTGAAAACAATTCTCTGTGCCACCCAGTAGGTTCTTAGTTATCTACTTTTTATATAGTGGTGTGTATATGTCAATCCCAATCTCCCAGTTTATCTCCCCCGACACCCTTTCCCTCCTGGTAACCACAAGCTTGTTTTCTACATCTGTGACTATATTTCTGTTTTGTAAATAAGTTCATTTGTACTTTTTTTTTTTATTCTGCATATAAGCAATATCATATGATATTTGTCCTTCTCTGACTTATTTCACTTAGTATGATCTCCAGGTCCCTCTATGTTGCTGCAAATGGTATTATTTTGTTCTTTTTAATGGCTGAGCAATATTCCATTGTATGTATGTACCACATCTTTCTTTATCCATTCATCTGTCAGTGGACATTTAGGTTGCTTCCATGTCTTGGCTGTTGTAAACAATGCTGCAGTGAACACTGAGGTGCTCATTCAAACCATATTTTCCTCCAGATATATACCCAAGAGTCAGAGAAGGCACTAGCACCCCACTCCAGTACCCTTGCCTGGAGAATCCCAGGGACGGGGGAGCCTGGTGGGCTGCCATCCTCTGGGGTCGCACAGAGTTGGACACGACTGAGCGACATCACTTTCACTTTTGACTTTCCTGCACTGGAGAAGGAAATGGCAGCCCACTCCAGTGTTCTTGCCTGGAGAATCCCGGGGACGGGGGAACCTGGTGGGCTGCCGTCTCTGGGGTCGCACAGAGTCGGACACGACTGAAGCGACTTAGCAGCAGCAGCATACCCAAGAGTGGGATTGCTGAATTATATCATAGCTCTTTGATTTACTTTTCTCCATATTTTCTAGTTATTTTCTTAGTGGTTCCCTGGTATAATGGGATATAATTATTAAGATGCAGTCACATTGGATTAGAATTGAGTTCTCATCTATTGGTGTCCCTATAAGAAGAGAAAACAAACATGCGGAGAAAACGATCATGTGATGATTGAGATAAAGGTTAGAATGATGCGTCTGTGAACAAAGGAATCCTGAAGATTCTTGGTAACCACCAGAAAAATAGGAAGAGGCAAGGAAGTGTTCTTCCCAGAGCCTCTGAGAACATAGCCCTATCAGCGCTTGATTTCAGATTTCTAGACTCCAGACCATGAGAGAATAAACTTCTGCTATTTAAGACACCGAATTTGTGGTACTTAGTAACAATAGCCTCAAGAAATTGATTACAATTGACAACAAATTAGTTTGAGTAAATACCAACATAACCTCAGTAGCATATAAGACTCTGCTCCTATACAGCTCCATTCCTCCTCCTTTATTTTGTTATTAACAGAAATTAACTCTTTATATATATATTGTGTACCACTAACATAGATTTACAATTATTATTTTATATAATTATTCTTTCAAATTATATGGAAAAAAATAATTATAAACCAAAAATAATATAATACTGAATCATATATTTACTTATGTAGTTACCTTTATCAGTGTTCTTTGTGTATGTTTTGTATGTCTTTGAGTCATTTTCAAGTGTGTTTTCACATCCTGGCAACGTTATGTTCCAAATCCTTCAAACTCAGCTTCAACAGTACCTGAACTGAGAACTTCCAGATGTACAAGCTGAATTTCAAAGAGGCAGAGGAACCAGAGATCTAATTGCCAACATTCATTGGATCGTGGAGAAAGCAAAGGAATTCCAGAAAAACATCTATGTCTGCTTCACTGGCTATACTAAAGCCTTGAGTGTGCAGATCACAGAAAACTCTGGAAAATCCTTGAAAAGATGGGAGTACCAGACCACCTTAACTCTCTTCTGAGAAACCTGTGTCTGTGTCAAGAAGCAACAGTTAGAACTGGACATGGAACAGTGGACTGGTTCCAAATTGGGAAAGGGGTATGACAAAGCTGTAAGTTGTCCCCCTGCCTATTTAACTTATATGTAGGGTTCATCATGGAAAGTGCCAGGCTGGATGAATCACAAGCTGGAATCAAGATTGTCAGGCAAAATATCAGTAACCTCAGATATGCAGATGATACCACTCTAATGGCAGAAAGTGAAGAGGAAGTAAAGAGCCTCCTGATGAGGGTGAAAGAGGAGAGAGAAAAAACTGGCTTAACACTCAACATTCAGAAAACTAAGATAATGGCATCCAGTCCCATCACTTCATGGCAAACAGAAGAGGAAAAAGTGGAAGCAGTGGCAGATTTTATTTTCCTGGGCTCCAGAATCACTGCAGACAATGACTGTAGCCATGAAATTAAAAGACGCTCCTTGGAAGGAAAGCTGTGACCAACCTAGATAGCATATTAAAAAGCAGAGACATCTCTTGGCCAACAAAGTTCCATATAGTCAAAGCTATGGTTTTTCCAGTAGTCATGTATGAATGTGAGAGCTGGACCATAAAAGAAGACTGAGTGCTGAAGAACTGATGCTTTCAAATTGTGGTGCTGGAGAAGACTCTTGAGAGTCCCTTGGACAGCATGGAGATTAAACCAGTCAACCCTAAAGGAAATCAATCCTGAATATTCATTGGAAGGGCTGATGCTGAAGCTCCAGTACTTTGGCTACCTGTTGCAAAGAGCTGATTCACTGGAAAAGATCTTGATGCTGGGAAAGATTAAAGGCAAAAGAAGAAAGATGAGGCAGAAGATGAGATGGTTAGATAGCATCACCGACTTAATGGACATGAATTTGAGCAAACTCTGAGAGATAGTGGAGGACCGAGGAACCAGGCGTGCTGCAGTCCCTGGAGTTGCAAAAAGTCAGTAATGACTTCGTGACTGAAAAACAACAATAAGTGTTTTTTCATTTCAGCCTTAAGAACTCCTTTTAGCATTTTTTGTTGGGCAGGTGTACTAGTGGTTAACTCCCTCAGCTTTAGTTTATCTGGAAAATTTTAATTTCTCCTTCGTTTTGAAGAATAGTTGTACACAATATAGAAGTCTTGGTTGATAGCTTTTTCTTTCAGCTCTTTAAATGTTACATCCCATGGAGAAGGCAATGGCACCCCACTCCAGTACTCTTGCCTGGAAAATCCCATGGACGGAGCAGCCTGGTAGGCTGCAGTCCATGGGGTCGCTAAGAATCAGACACGACTGAGCGACTTCACTTTGACTTTTCACTTTCATGCATTGGAGAAGGAAATGGCAACCGACTCCAGTGTTCTTGCCTAGAGAATCCCAGGGACAGGGGAGCCTGGTGGGCTGCCGTCTATGGGGTTGCACAGAGTTGGACACGACTGAAGCGACTTAGCAGCAGCAGCAGCAATACCTGTTTAGAGACAATGAAGTGTTAGAAACTGCACATCCATACGTGTAGTAGATTATGTAATGTGCATCAAACTTTAAGGGTAGTGTGATTATTATCCCCCCTCCCTATTTATATTTGAATAAACTGCAGTTTAAAAACAAAAACAAAAAAAAAAAAAATAAATGTTACATCCCAGTACCTCTAGCCACCTTGTTTTTTGATGAGAAATTGGCCAGTCATATTAAGGATCCTTTGTACATGGTAAGTCTCTTCTTTTGCTGCTTTCAAGAGTCTTTGTCTTTATGCCATTTGATAGTAATGTGTCTCAGTGTGGCTCTGTTTGAATTTATTGTACTTGGAGTTTGTTGAGTTTCTTGAACATAAACAGTCATATCTTCCATGAAAAGTTTTCAACCATTATATCTTCAAACATTCTTTCTGTCCCCCTACTTCATCTTTGGGACTCCTGTTATGCATATATTGGGATTTTTTTTTTAAAATTTATGTTCTAATTGGAGGAAAGTTGCTTTACAATGTTGTGCTTTCCATGAGGCACCTGAGAGCAGAACCTGGAGAGTTTCTGTTATTTCCACTTAACCATTTCTGCCAGCTATCCCTCTGGAAACATCGCCGTGTGTCAGATCCCCACGTGCTGCAGAGGGAGAGCCATCACCTGCCTCTTTAATGACACACCCAGCTTCTCCTTCCTGGCCCTGTTCAATGCTGAAGGCCAGGGCTGTGTTCACTACAACCTAAAGGCCCGGTGAGTAGGTGGGAGGAGTCTTGGCCCCATGGAAGAATCTCTGAGGGTAATGAAGTGGGGCACTGAGGGAGAAAGTAGGAGCCCCTGGTGAAAGGAGGGGCCAGTCCGCATCCAGAGATCTAGGAAGACACCATGGCAGGGCCCAAGTGGTGCCTCAGGGACACAGGTTCCCTGAGGCCCCTACTTGCTGGATCCGTGTCACAGCCACTGAGAGGGGAAAAGCCCCAAGTCCCACTCCACTTGTTCCCCCAGAACACTAAGATCTCGACTGTCAGCTAGGTTCATGGAAGAATTCTTTAGGGAAGAGAAGTGTTTTATACTAGGAAACATTGAAGCAGAGGCCATGGGTAGCACATATTCTTGACAGCCAAATGTGGATTTTGTCTGGTACTCTTAAGGAGCTGTGTTGGGAGGAATGACTTACTTTCATGAGATGTATGTTCCGTTTCCCATTTCGGTGCCTGAGATCTTGCACGCTTAAGCTCCTGGGCTGCAGGCACACATTCCGTTTCTATCTCCCTTGGGTTTAGCCTGGGTCTCCACCATCTCCCTCAGACCTGTGCTTCCTAGCAGACTCCCCCAAGTAGCATCAACAGATGTGAAGGGACCTCAGACCATGTTAGGCGGGGGAAGTGGGGCTACTTGCAAGAGTCCACAGTTCTTCCATCTAGGGCAGAGTCTCAGTGTCCTGCCTGCTGACAGCCTGTAGGGATGAGGGCTTCCTTCAGGGGCATGGAGGCAGCTCCTCATTTATGTATCTCTCCTAGCTGCCCATACGTCTTGGTCTTGGATGAGGAAGGTGGTATCACCAACGACCACAAGGGCTACGTAGTCCACAAGTGGAGCTGGACTTCTAAGACGGAGACTTTACTCTCTCTGGAATACAAGGTAGGGGTGGGGAGCAGAGGTAGGGCATTAAGAGCCAGGAGGCTGCCTGTGTGACAGGAGCCCTGGCCTCTAGGAGCTTGTGATCTCATCCAGAGGTTCCCACGTTGACGGGCAGTGGCCCACGGTTGGCTGAAGTGAACTTTTCAGTTGCCTGCAGAAACTGTTGTACTGACCTTTCTTAGTAATATTCTTCCTATGGTATTTTTTATTATTAACAATGTTATGTTTTATAGTTAAAAATGTCATTTATTTTAGGAATTAACTGCTGCAGTAGTTGATAGTTTTATTTTTAATGTCTAATGTGGCAGTAAGAAAAGTTATATTATTTTGGCCCTCATCAGTGTTTGTTTTTGTAATTTACTATCTGTGAGATAAAAAAAACGTGAGCATTAAAGGTAGCTGATAGACAAAAATCCTTTTTTCATTCTTTTGGTTGTTGTTGTTCTTCAAAGATTTACTAAGTAATAAGTTAACGATGAATTACTAGTACTAAATAACAACTGATAACATTAATTTACTAATAAAGCAAATTAGGTGTGCTTATCACTTTACCTATGGCAGAGTTTCTCATCCCCGGAACCACTGACATTTTGAGATGGTTAATTCTTTGTGATAATTGTGCATTGTAGGATATTTATCAGTATCACCCCAGATGCCAGTGATACCCACTCTCCTAGTTATAACAACCAAAAATATCTCCAGACAGCACCAGAGGTTCTCTGAGGGGCAAAAATCACCCATTGTTTAAAATCATCAACCTTGGGGATAGAAAGGTAGATTATACCCCTCAAGGAACTTAGAAGTCTAGGGGAATAATATGTGGTAGAGGAGGGTAAGCATTGTGAGACAGGGATTAGCTCGTGGGTTGGGATTCAGAGAAAGATCATAGAACATAGAATTCACCCAAGGTTAGAGTTACAGACAGAATCACTCTTGGAGTTTATGGTGGGGCTCACACATCCTATCTCATGCCCTTCCTGTTCATCCTCTAAATTGGCCGCTAGATTCTCATTCTTATAAGCCAATTCCTGTAGTCCATACCTCTGTTTAGAAACATTCAAGTCTTTGAACATGATTCGCCTTTCCCACCCCATTGGCCTGAAATACATCTTCTCTCTCTGCCAATCCAAACCATTCTTCCTTCAAAGCACTACTCAGACTTCCTATCTTTGTGGCTCTCCAGTTCATGCCCATTTCTCTCTTCTTCCAGGGCCGACTATCTGGATTAAAAGGTAACCCACACTGAAATGAGGAATTTCAGTCATTGGACAATTAGTTATGCAATGAAGAAGTTCTCAGTTGTGGCCGAATATCAGAATCACCCATGGTGCTTTTAACAGACCCCAGACACAGCTCCAGAGAGATCCGGATTCATTTGGTCTGCCATGGGTTCTGGATTTTGTAGTTTTCACAAGTCTTTTTATTGCTTGACCAGGTCCCAGCTCCCCAGTCCAGAGGTGTATTGTTATTGCCTTAATATTTAACATTTTGTAGTTGTATGAAAAGTTTACAACTCAAAAAGATTGCAAGTTGCTTGCAAGCAGGCACCATATGTTATTTGTCACTGTGGCCAAGTAGAGAACTGGGATGAGGATCTGAGGAGTCAAGTACTAATGTTTTGCTGAACCCTGGCTGTGCAGCTTTCTAAAAACCACTCAGCTTCTCTGAGTCTTCGTGTCTCATCAGTACAAGATGGGTCACCAGAGCCTCCATCCTTGCCTCACATTGCTTTTTTGAGAACTGAAACAGTGGTGGGCGGGGTGCTGCTGCAACGTCACTGGCGTGTTTCAGCAGTGTGTTTCAATTCATTCTTCTAGGCCCTAGAGCTGCATACACAAATGCACGGCAGAGTCTGGTGCAGTCAGGGCTGGCCTGGAAGACAAGGTGGCCTTGAGGTGTGACCCGAGTGTGCATACTATAGATACAGATAAGAAGGAGGGAAGGGACTCTGGGTAGAGGAATAGTATGTCCAAAGTTAGGCGTCAGTGCGGCGTTGTTAAAAGTTCACAGGTGCTTTTCATGAAAGAAAAGAAGCCAGGAGCTGTATGTATCATGGGGTGGAGGCAAGAGGCATTGGATGTCAGGCCGAGGAGTTTGCATGCTGTCTTGAAGGCTGCAGTGGCTAGTTTGTTTCTGCCCAGATGTTTACCATTCCCAGCATTTTCATTCCTCTCTGAAAATCCATTTTCCTCCTGGTATCATTTCTCTCCAGCCTGAAGAACTTCCTTTAGCATTTCTGGAAATGAATATCTTCTGGCAACAAATTCTGTTGTTTTTCACATGGAAAATGTTTTTATGAAAAAATATTTTTGTCGGGTATGGAATTCTGTTTGACTTCTTAAAAAAATTAGCATTTTAAAGATGTTCCATTGTGTCTGTCCTCCATAGTTTCTGATGAGAAATCTGTGGTCATTTAAATCATTGTTCATTTTCTCTAGCTGCTTTCAAGCTTTTCTGTTTTTGTTTTATAACTTTGACTATGATGTGTCTGCATGAGGTTATCTTCCTATAAATTCTGTTTGGGGTTTACTGAGCTTCTTTAATCTGTAAATTCACATCTTTCATCAAATTTGGGGAGTCTTCTGCCCCTATTTGGGGCTGGGGGGAGTGCTCCAATCTCTTTCCATCTCTTCTGAGACTCCAATTACATGTATTTTAGACGTGTTAAGATTGTCCTGAAGGTCCCTGAAGCTCTGCTGTTTTTGTTGTTGTTCAATATTTTTCTGTTTATTTTTCAGATTACATAATTTACATGGATGTATCTCCAAGTTCACTGACTTTATTCTGTCATTTCCATTCTGCTGTTGTGCTAATCCTGTGAAGGTTAGAAATTCCAGGTATTTACTTTCAACTCTGTAATTTCCATTTAGCTGCTTTTTATATTTTCTGTTTCTCTGCTGAGATTTCCTAATTTTTTTCATCATAAGTATATCTTTGTTTGCTTTATCGAACATAGTTAAATTAGCTGCTATAAAGCCTTGTCTGCTAATTTCAACATCTGGGACATATCAGACAGGATTGGTTATTTGTTGCCTTGAGAATGGCTCACACTTGACTGGTTCTTCACATATTGAGTTGTTTTGGATTGCCGACATTGTGGATGTTATGTTTTAGAGTCTCTGAGTTCTGATCTGTTGATTGTTTTTGTTTTAATAGGCAGTGGACTTACTTATAGTGCAAACTTTGTCTTACCAGTAGTGGGCAGCAGCTCAAATCTCAGTTCAGTGTTCTCTTTCCCTGGAAGTAAGCTGCCTTGAGTCTGCACTGTTCACACATGGTCCAGGGATCAGCTAGAGCTGTGGCCTGATTATTAATAACACCCAAGAGTCTATTTCTCTATCCCTTCTGTAAATTTCTCCTTATTTTTCTGTGACTGTAGTTTGCCCCAGGTTTTGTCCTTTGGTTCTTTGGGCCAGAGGGAATTCATCCCATGTTGGTCCTTTTAAGTTTTGACTCAGAAATCTGCCTGCTTTTGCTCACTCTTAGGAGCCTTTGGATAGTTGTTTTGTTGTATTTTTTCCCATCTCTGTGGGGGAAATCAACCTGGTAAGAGCTGACTCGGCTGTTGGATCCCTCCGTCTCCTTCACAGCTGCTTACAGGTTTGGGTTGGAAAGGGAAGGGGCAGTGGTGAAGAAACATCCTTACTTTTTCTGCTAATTCCGCAAAGAGAAATAGGGGTTCTTTTATCTTCTCCGTGAAAGCAAGATTCTAACATAATAACCAGAAAGATCTCATGGCTCCCTCAGCCCCAGGCCGAGAGGGGTTTTGTGTTTTGCGGTGTGTCAGGAGCAGTAGGTGGGATAGCAGAAGCAGGGACCCACCGAGTCCTGGTTCCTTCATCCACAGGTGAACGAGCAAATGAAGCTGACGGTGCTCGGGCAGGACACCATGACGGTCACCTTCACCTCCATGAATGAGACAGTAACGCTCCCCATATCGGCCAGCAACTGTCCCCACGGGATATCGCACGATAAGCGGGTAAGGCTCATAGACCAGTTGCCCGGGGCTGAGCCCAGAGCATCTCACCCCATACAAGGCCTGACCTCTTTCCCTGCCTAGTGGACTTCTGCTCACCATTCAGTGTCAGACTTCAGTACTGCCTTCTCTCTGAAACTTGTGTTGAGTGTCATTCAGGTGCCTCAGAATCCAGTGCAGACTAGCCTAAGTATGGGAAGAGACAGTGTAGGCTCAGTAAACTGAAAAGTCAGTCTGTAGGTAGGCAGCATCAGACATGACTAGATCCAGGCCCTCAAAGGGTGCTGTAAGATCTTCCCATCCCCTCGCTGTGCCCTCCTCTTTGTTGGCTTTGTTCTCAAGGAGTTTTTCTCACCTTATGGTTACCAGATGGTCATGAGCCTCTCCGGGCTCATTGTTCTTCCAGCTTTGGTTTTCCCAAGAGAAAAAGAACCTCTCTTTGCTGTGTGTTCCAGTAGAGGTGCCAACACTAACATCATTGGCTCCATCTGGTGCCCATGCCTGGAATGTTCTCTGTGGCCAGGAGTGTGTGATGCTCTCACTGGCCAGGCTTGAGTGTCATGTCCAACCCAGGAGCCGAAGGGTATGATCAGTCCCTGGTACACCACTTGAGCAAATGAGTAGGCAGGACTGTGTTCCTGAAGGAAGATTATGGGGCCTGTGTGTTGATCCTCTCCACCACCTCCTTACCTGTCCCAGGTAGAGTCCTCCTGGCCCCTTACTCAGCCCTCCCAGCTGTGATTCCCCTCATTCCAGCACTGCTTTAGTTATAAGCCAGCCTTCTCTACTGAACTGGGGATTCCTACCTGGGTCTATTGCCCCGGGACTCAGTATGAGGACTGCTCTAGATGAAGTACTTGCTAAGGGGCAGGTGAGACAGTGGCAGAGTCTGGAAACCCAGTTCTTCATTCCCTGGGTCTTCATGGAACCTCCTCTGTGCCTGGTCCATAGTATTGCAGAGAGATGGATAGGATGAAGGGGACAAAGTCCCTGATCCCCCAGGAGTTTAAAGTCCAGAGGAGAACAGTTGACATTCATTGTGAGACAGTGGGGTAGCCAAGGACTCGTGGGGGCAGCAGCCACTGGCATTACACACAAGGGATTGGCTTGCTTGGAGTGGAAGCAGGGGGACCACACCTCCCAGTCTTCCCCGGCCCAGTCCCGGTTCATACTTGTCAGCCCAGAAATTATTAGTCCCGTCCCTTTCACTCTTGGGTTTCCCCTGTGGCTCAGCTGGTTAAAGAACGCACCTGCAGTGCAGGAAACCTGGGTTCGATCCCTGGGTTTGGAAGATCCCCTCGAGAAGGGAATGGCTACCCACTCTAGTATTCTGGCCTGGAGAATTCCATGATCTGTATAGTCCATAGGGTTGCAAAGAGTCAGACACGACTGAGCAACTTTCACTTTAGTTTCACTCTCAGAAGTGTCCCAGTTTCCCTTTCTGTGGGCACAGGTGAGGCAGACATTTGTTGGAGACCAGTGTTATCTGGAGAATCCCAGAGACAGGGGAGCCTGGTAGGCTGCCGTCTATGGGGTCGCACAGAGTCGGACACGACTGAAGTGACTTAGCAGCAGCAGCAGCAGTGTTATCTGAGCAAGATGGGACGCGCTGCACTGTTTTTTTCTTTCGTTTTGGTAGCATTTCAACTATTTTAATTGATTGTCTAATTCAATAAATATAAATTGGCACCTGCCATGTGCTAGATTGCCTGCCAAGGATATTTAAGAGGCCTCACTCCTTCTTGTCTGTGAGATACGTTCAGTCTAATGGCAGGGGCAAAAGCATTCCTGTGGTTGTGATGCAGCTTCTCCAGCTTGGTGTAGGGGAGCGAGGGAAGCTGAGGGGGTGCTGGGTTCTTTCAAGGGTCTCCTCAAGCAGCCGGGAAACTCAGATACCTGTTACTTCAGCCCACACTCCCCACACCAAAGACCAAAGCAGCCTCAGGGTGTTGAGTCCCTCTGGGCTGAGACAGATGACTATGCTGAGTGCTGAGGCCATTCTGTCAGTTTAGTCCCCTGTTCGTACTCTGAATGTCACTCTTGGGTGCCTAAGTACACAGACTCTATGCGGTCCCATGTCTATAGTTCTTGAAAACCTTTTTATACTGTATTTTTTAAATGTGCATTGACTTATCAAGGCAGTAGGTAATAGAAAAATTTTGTCCCTGTAAAATTGCAGTAATGCATCTTTTTTCTGGTACCCTCCTATCTGATAATCTTTTAAAGTTGGATCACGGCTGAGAACCACGATGTAAGCAGTTAAAGACCCTCATGAAACAGCCGAGAGAAGTCACTCTTAAGTCCACATACCAAACATGCCCTCTGGGCCTCGGAAAGCCCCACAGTCATTCACGTCTTATGTTTCCTTAACTAAATGCAGTCTTCATGAGCTAGAATTAGAGGTCCAAAGCGTTGTGTTCCAACACGGTAGCTGTGAGTCACAGATGCCTATTGAGCACTTGAAATGTGACAACTCAAGACTGAGATGGGCGGGAAGAGAAAGCACATGCTGCATTTCAAAGACTCAGTATGAAAAGAGAATGTCACAGTTCTTACTGAGCATTTATTTTGATTACATGTTGCAGTCATCATATTTTTGACATATTGTGTTGGATAAATATGTTATTAGAATTGATTTCATCTTCTGAGAACTTTTTAATGTGGCTTCAGGAACATTTAAAACCACATGTGCAGCTTGCCTTATATTTCTAGCAGATCTACAGCAGGAATCTAAAGGTGGAATTCCCACTACAGGAAGCTTGCAGAGGCTGACGGTGCAGAAGGAAGCTGAAAGTTGTTTATTAACAAGTACACTGTAACTCTTTTTTATTTTTTTAAATTATAAAAGTATGATAACACATTTACAGGAGATTTGAAAAATACAGAACAAACTTACATACAGTTCTACTATATGTTAGTTATTTTTTAAGTAGAGAAATTAAGATTTTAGTTGGAGTTTCAATATGAAACTCAAAAATTAACAGAATTAATAGATTGGAAAAAGTAGAAGGATACAGTAGACATGAAGAGCACTATGAACCAATTCAACATACTTAAGATTTAGATATACAATTTTCACACAACAGCAGGATATAGATTTAAGTTCCTATAGACTGTAAAGTAGGAAACACTGGAACATATCCAGCGATGTAAAGCAAGGTGGAAAACTTTCATGGTCTAAAGGCACTGAAATCAGATACGGATGTCATAACTCAAAATGCATAACTGTCTTGGGGACATTTGGTGTAGGGATAAACAGGCAAATACATTAGGACAGCTTCTGAAAACCACTGCATTCTAGGTAACAGTCTAGGTGTTACTGTTGACAGAGGAAACTGACTTGCCCCAAAGCGTCCTCGTCACAACCCCTTCTCTTTGAGAATGCAGGGTGGTGTACTGGATTTTATAACCTTTGACCAGAAAAACGACAAATGAGGAACTATCAAGCTTGTTGTGGGAAGCAGGATTTCCAAATGTCAAGCCTCGCTTGCAGGTTAAGCATCTTGATATTTTTATGTGAAATCTTGAGAGAGAGAGCCTTGTCTAGGAGGGGGCCTCGGGCCATCTCATCTACCATCCCTTCCTGGGTCTCAGAGTCCCCATTTGTATCGTGATGTGTGAAGGCCCACCCAACTTTCCCACACTTCTTTCCTGGGATTTTAAAATTCAGTTCAGCTCCATCATGTGTGTGTGTGTGTGTGTGTGTGTGTGTGTGTGTATTTGGGGCTACCTGTCACCCAGCAGCAAACCTGTAGTCATCTAGGGAAGCTGAGGGATGCAGGTAAGGTGGCCTCTTCCCTCACAGTCCCTGTCACTTGTTAAATGGTTCCCCAGACACACATTACCCTGGAAGGAACCACCCATCAAAGTGACAGGCAGAGTGGTAGTCCCAGATTTTATGGCCCTGCACTCAGGCTCCTCACTAAATATTTCTATCAAGGCAGCACTTTGGAAGCAAGGAAATGCTTCATTTTAAATGCTTTATTCACCCAGTACTGCCTCAAATCCTTTTTGGAAGCAAGACTGGGTATAAATTAAAAATAAATAAAATTAGCCCAGAGACAGAGGTTGGGACCAACCATCAGAAGGATGGTTGAGGCTTTGCTGTTAATTGGGGCATTCTTTACAGAAGCCTTGCCTGCAGGACAAAGAGGGACATGTAGCTGACGTCACTGTTCTTCAAAAATCTGTCCACCGCCCACCCTATTCTCTAATTGAGGCTTCAATTCTTCAGGGGAAAAATTACTTCCCACCTCCTCTGTGTGAAGTGGGAGATACAGACATCATGGACCCTGCTTCAGGGGACTGGTGAAGTTTTAGGGATAAAGTAAAAGGTGATCAGAATCCAGGGCAGGAAAGCCAGGAATGAGCAGGTGTGCAAGCTCAGCATGGAGAGTGATTACTGCTGGCTTAGCGAGTTGGCCAGGACTTCCTGGAAAAAAAGTCAGACACTGATTGCATGACCTCCAGAAGCTGAGCCTCGACCCACCCCAGCAGAAGCAGAGGCTGGCCTGCAGGATGGCCTCAACTTGCCTCCCAGGAGGTGGCCCTTTGCAGTGATCCCAAACTGAGCTAGAGGCCTGGCCTGGCGCCCATGGGCACCAGTCAGTCAGGGGAACCCTGGCACACTGTGGCTTCCTAGCTGAGAGCTGCCAGCGGGGCGAAAGGGTTCTGAGGGTCATGCAGGCAGCAGAGGCTCCCGAGAGGCATTTGGCCATCCAGTTATTCCTAATACAACAAGCATAAACTGAGCGCCTCCTATATGCTTGGCTCCCAGATACAAGGGACACCAAGAGCCGATGCTTGTCTTCCAGGAGGTTGGAGTCTGGCTGGGGAGACAGGCTCTCACGCAGCTGATCACAAAGGGCTACCTAACCTCTGTCTTACCCCATCGAGAGCACAGTGGGGGTCCAAGGCAAGGAACAGTTCTGCCCAGAGCAACCAGCATCCCTGGGGGAGGGGGAACATCTGGGGCAGGTTGAGTCAGCTTGCAGGAATTCGCTGGGTCGAGGGGACAAGGTGGGTCCCCTGCAGGGACGGCACATCCTCTGTGCCGGGCCATGCCTATGGTCACTGGGCCGGGCAGACGGCTCCCGGTGGGGCTGCTGCTGATGCCCTTCCCTTGGCCTCTCCCTAGATAACCCGCAGAATCAGCATCATGGACGAAAAGATATCTAAGATGAGCCGGGCCCTGGCAGAGATCAAGAGGCGGTTTCAGAAGACAGTGTCCCAGTTCATGAACTCCATCCTGCTGGCGGCAGGTAGGGAGGCAGAAACGGGGGTGCAGTCCTGTCCCAGGGCTTCCCAGATCCTGGGCCACCTTCAGGTCACCTCCAAGGACAGCTCTTCACCACCCCAGGGAGATGGCGCAGCAGGATTCCCCATTAGTGATGGGACGACGAGGCTCAGAGTGGGGAAGGAGCTTCCTCAGGGCCGCTCAGCTGATAATGGCGGCCTTTGCCAACCTCAGCTTCTGAGAGCTTTCTGTGCGTCTTTATGTGATTGCTTTTTTCTGTGCTCCACGTGATTGCTTTTTTCCTGGGTTTCTCTTGGTCTTTCTGTTGCTCTCTCTGTCCTCACACCCACCCACACAGGGTTCATTTTTTGGCTCCATCTCCCATATCATCCATCATCCACTTGCACCCCCTGTTCCTCTCCTTGTTGAAGGTCTTGGTATAAGAGAGGAAAACAGCCAAGTCACCAGGCTGACCCTGTCAGGCCTGCGGATTCTCCAGGGCTGGCATGGGTGGCCTTGAGACCCCTCCCACGTCTGGGCTCTCTTCCTCACTGCTCATGGGCCCGGGTATGAAGAAACATTGATTCTCCCACCCCATGCCATCCCCTGGCTGGGCACACAAGGGCTGTGGTGCCCCCCCACAGCCTCCCTGGGGAGTTGCTCCTTGTCCCCAGATACTCAGTTCTGCTCCGCCCTGCCTCTGGAAAGCCTTCCTGTGCCTTCTAGCAGACTGTCACCCACGCCTCTGGGCTCCCACGGCACTTTGTCTGTGCTCTAATTATAAGTCTTCCCACCTGGCATTATGAGTATTTCTTTCCTTTCCCACCCCTGTCCCCAACTCCTGCTTGGAGCTCCCAGAGGCAGGGAGCCCTGTGCGGGATCATCGTTATGCCCAGTGCCTGACATTGAGGAAGCGTTTGGTAAGTGAATGAAGAAATGGGAGGTCTCTGGCCAGTCTAGTAGAGAAAACAAAAGACAATCAGTACAGCAAAGAACAGAGCTGGAGGCACCGGGACGAGCGGGAACATGTTGGGCACCCAGCCTCTACACTGAGTACTGTAAGAACACAAAGCTGAGCGAAACACAGGCCCACGGGGCAGGAGGGATCAGAGCTGGGTTCTTGACAGAGGGCCAGAATCGAGGTTGATGTGGTCCTGCATTCGGCCGGCTCTGAGTGGCCTGCTACCCGCACTGGGGTGGGAGCGCTGGGCCAGACAACAGTAGTGGGGGCAGTCCTGCATCAGACTCTAGGGAGTGCAGGCCAGAGAGGAGCGGCAATCGTGCAGCCTTAGAGAAGGCATGGTAGCCAGGGGAGCAACCCCAGGGTCCTCTGTCCACAGGTCTGTTCACCATCAAATACCCAATAAAGGAAGAGGCAGAAGCCAGTCGGACCAGACTGAAGTCCGGGCTCTTCCCCGAACGCAGCACCAAGCTGAGTCTGTACTCAGGAGATACGCTCTTACTACGGTCGCAGTCAGCCCGCCCCGAGTCCTTGATTGAAGTGCCTTCAAAGGAAGAGCCTGAGTCGGCTCCTGTGAGCCCCACGAGGAAGAAGCCCAGCAAGTTCCACACCAAGGCCGTGGCTCCACGCAGGTGGGCTTCATGTGTCGGATGCTAAGAGGGTTAGGAGGCTCACAACGGTGGACAAACCCGAGGGAGAAAAGATAGAAGAGAGACCTGTGAACAGCCAAAATATCTTAGATGGGGATAAAGCCTGGGAAGAAAGTAGAAAGGGTTAGAGCATAGGCTGGCAAGCTACGGCCAGGGCTGAAGTCTGGCCCCCACTGCCTGCTTTGTTTATGGGCTAGCGAAGAGTCATTTTTATGTTTTTAAATGCTTAGGAAGAAAAACATCAAAAGAGTTTTTTGTGACATGTGAAATGATAGGAAATTCCAATGTCAGGACCCATGAGTAAGGTTTTATTGGGACATGCCCACGCCCACTCATTCATCTGTGGTCTGTAGTCGCTTTCCTGCGAGGACAAAAATGGTTCGTCACTGTAACTGAGGCCACCGGCGCTGCAAAGACTATGGTGCTTGCCATCCGGTCAAAGGCCAGCCAGCCCCAAGCATGGCGAGTGGCTGGGGAGGGGGGCGGGATGTGTGCCCCTAGGTGGACAGCCGGGGAAGCAGTTCTGAAGAGATATGTCAATAGAGGCCTGAAGGAGTAGAAAAAAGGATGGGGAAGGAGCATAAGGCGGAGGATGAAACAAGCACAGGGACCGTGAGACAAGAACGAGTCTGCTGTGAGTAAGGGAGAGTGAGGAGACCAGGGTGGAGCATCGTCAGGAAGGTGGGAGAGGGACACCCAGTGAGCGCAGAGAGGCAGGCAGGAGCCGGCCAGGCGGACCCGTGAGCCTCAGAGGAAGCCGTTCCGCAACTGTGAGGCAGGAATGACACCATCTGATTCACGAGGTTTCAAGAAACTTAGAAAAATGCATAGGATCGAGGTATCTCATATGCTTTAAAATTTTATAAAATACAGGAAAATGAAAAAAATCCTAAGTGTATAGCTCAGTGTGTATCTGTAAGTGAGCATACCCCATCAGCCCCAAGAAATAGAATTTCCCTTTAGTGTTTATTTTTTAACTTATTTCAACAGAACCATTCAGTATGTATCCTTTCGGTTCTGGCCTCTTTTGCTCAATGTTATACTGTGAGATTTATCCATGTTGTTCTGTGTGGCAAAATTCTGCCTCTTTTCATTGCTATGTAATAATCTATTGTAGGATTACACTAAAAATTTTGTACATCCTAATGTTGACGAATATTTAGTTGCTTACCGTTTGGGTAATGACAAACCATGCTGGTGTTTGCGTACGTCCTTCTTTCTAGCTGGGATATTCCTGGATGTGAAATTGCTGTTTGTGTATGTCTGCTAGATCCTGTAGGTCCACAGAGACTGTCCATTTTATTTTATGAGGATCTGTTTTCATTCCAATCCCAAAGAGGGGCAATGCCAAAGAATGTTCAAACTGTCATACAGTTGCTCTCATTTCACACACTAACAACATTATGCTCAAAATCCTTCAAGCTAAGCTTCCACAGTATGTGAACTGAGAAATTCCAGATGTACAAGCTGGGTTTAGAAAAGGCAGAGGAACCAGAGCTCAAATTACTAGCATTTGTTGAATCATAAAGCAAGAAAATTCCAGAACAACATCTACTTCTGCTTCATTGACTGTTGTTAAAGCCTTTGATTGTGTGGATCACTGCAAACTGCAGAAAATTCTTTAAGAGTTGAGAATACCAGACCTCCTTACCTGTCTCCTGAGAAACCTCCATGTGGGTCAAGAAGCACCAGTTAGAAACAGACATGGAACAACTGAGTGGTTCCAAATTGGGAAAGGAGTGCAACAAGCTGTATGTTGTCACCTTGCTTATGTAACTTCTATGCACAGTACATCATGTGAAATGCTATGCTGGATAAATCACAAGCTTGAATTAAGATTGCTGGGAAAAAAATATCAACAGCCTCAGTTATGTAGATGATACCACTCTAATGGCAGAAAGTGGAGAGAACTACAGAGCCTCTTAACAAGGGTGAAAGAGGAGAGTGGAAAAGTTGGCTTAAAACTCAACATTCAAAAAACTCAAGATCAGGGCATCCGGTCCCATCATGGCAAACCAATGGGGAAACAATGGAACCATGACAGACTTCATTTCCTTGGGCTCCAAAATCACTGCAGATGGCGACTGTGGCCATGAAATTAAAAGACGCTTGCTCCTTGGAAGAAAAGCTGTGACCAGCCTAGATGGCATATTAGAAAGCAGCACATTACTTAGCTGGCAAAGGTCCATCTAGTCGAAGCTGTGGTTTTTCCAGTAGTCGTGTACAGATGTGAGTGCTGAGCCATAAAGAAGACTGAGTGCCAAAGAATTGATTGTTTTGAATTACGGTGCTGGAGAAGACTTTTGAGAGTCTCTTGGACTGCCACGAGATCAAACTAGTCAACCCTAAGGGAAATCAACCCAGAATATTTATTGGAAGGACTGATGTTGAAGCTGAAGCTTCAATACTTTGGCCACCTGATGCAAAAGGCCAAGTCATTGAAAAAGACCATGATGCTAGGGAAGATAGAAGGCCAATGGAGAAGGGATGACAGAGGATGAGATGGTTGGATGGTATCACCGACTCAATGGACATGAATGTGAGCAAACTATGGGAGATAGTGAAGGACTTGGGAGCCTGGTGTGCTGTAGTCCATGGGGTCACAAGAGTCAGACACAGCTTAGCCACTGAACAGCAACAATTGAGTCTTTACTATTATCCTGTTGAGTAGAACTCTCCAAACTCATGGCTTCATGTAATTTTTGTTCTGTTGGGATGGAGAAATAACCAAAATAAATAGGCAAAATGTGTATCGCTTTGGATTGTGAGCAGTGCTAAGGAAAATAGGCAAGGCCAGGGGACATTTGTTGGTGGTGGAAGGATGCAGTTCCTAACAGGACGGTCAGAGAGGGTGTCGCTGAGAAGGTGACATTTGCACAGAGACATGAAGAAGGTGAGAAGGTGGTTGCCTGGGGGTGAAGCCAAGTAGGCAGCAGGAGCGGCAGGCGCAAAGGCTCTGAGGTTGGAGGGCGAGGAAAGGCCAGAGCTGCTGGCGCGGCGAGCAGAGGTGAGAGTGCTGGAGGAGAACGAGGCGTGAGAGAGGAGCCAGACCAAGCGCAGGCTGGGAGGGCACTGCACGGACTTTGGCTTTTATCCTGTGCAGATGGGAGCTGGAAGAGAGTAGTGACATGGCGTGACTTGGCTCTTAAACATTTTTTAATTAGAGTGTAATAGATTAATGGGCTTCCCTGCTGGCTCAGTGGTTAAGAATCCACCTGCCAGTGCAGGAGATGAGGATTCAATCTCTGGGTCAAGATCCCCTGGAGAAAGAAATGGCAACCCACTCCAGTATTCTTGCCTGGGAAGTCCCATGCACAGAGGAATCTGGTGGGCATTAGTCCGTGCAGTCACAAACAGATACGATCTAGTGACTAAATACAACAACACAGTTGATTAATAACATTTCAGGCATACGACACACACACACACACACCTTTTCAGGTTAGTGTCCTTAGATAATACTACAGAATTACAGGTTATTACGAAACACCGAGTAGAGTTCCCAGTGCTATGGAATAGGCCCTTGTTGTTTATCTTTTGTACGTACATGCATTTGCAGCTCTTCGTAACCCCATGAGCTGTAACCCACCAGGCTCCACTGTGCATGGAATTTTCCAGGCAAGAATACTTGAGTGGGTTGCCACTTCCTCCTCCAGGGGATCCTCCCACCCCAGGGACTGAACCCACGAATCTGCACCAACAGGCCGATTCTTTACTACTGGGCCACCTGGGAAGCCCCATTTTATGTACAGTAGTGTGTATATGTTCATCCCAAGCTCCTATTTTATCCCTTGACACTCTTTTCCCCTTTGATAATCATAAGTTGTCCATGTCTGGGTGTGACTTGGTTAAGAAGTGAAGTGAAAGTCACTCAGTCGTGTCCAACTCTTTGCAACCCCATGGATTATAATAGAGTCCATGGAACTGTCCAGGCCAGAGTACTAGAGTGGGTAGCCTTGCCCTTTTCCAGGGGATCTTCCCAACCCAGGGATCGAACCCAGGGCTCCCACATTGCAGGTGGATTCTTTACCAGCTGAGCCACCTGGTTATGACAGGATAATTGAAAGACCCATGAGGAGGCACTTGCAGGCAGCCAGGCAAGAGCAGCTGACGGTTTAGGTGTGTTCTAGAAGTGTGGGCAGGGAAAGTGGTCGCACCCTCAATTTGTTTTGAAAGTAGAGTGGACAAGCTTGCTGATAGACTGGATGGGACATGAGATGTGTGAGAAAGAAAGGTGTTCAGGATGATTCCAGAGTCTGCTGGATGGATGGATTCCCTTGTGAATACCGCTTTGCACCAGAGGAAACTGAGGCACAGAGAGGTCAGGGGCCCCTTGAAGGCAGAGCTGCACAGTAGTGGTGGAGGCCAGGCTAGAACTGCCTGGATCTCGACTCCAGCTCTGCGGCCACGTCACCTTTGTCAATCTGGATCTGGGACTGGGCTGCTGGAGCCTGCGCCCTGCCCACTGAGTGCCACCTGCTTGTTCTTCCTGGCAGAGCGAAGGCCAGAGAGGTTCGCAGCCCCACCAGGTGGGCAGCCTCACTCTCCGACTGCCCCCTGGTGCTGCGGAAGCTCATTAGCAAAGAGGACATCCGGGCCGGCTGCAGGTGCTTGGTGCGGGCACCCCTGGTGTCCGACGTGGAGCTAGAGCGCTTCCTGTCAGCGCCCCGAGACCCCAGTCAGGTGCTGGTGTTCGGGGTCGTGTCAGGCCAGAACCCCACCAGGTCGGGGCAGCTCCAGTGGCTGCTGGACGTGCTCTACAGCCACCGGCAGCAGGGCCGCGCCTCTCCCTGCATCCAGGTGAGTCCCGTGCAGGCCCAGGAGGCGGGGGGAGGGGAGACCCCCGGGGCTGGGGTGGGCTGGGCGCCCAGGGGCCCTGTTCCATCGCCTTTCCCCTGGGCCTTCGAACACGCTCTTCCTACTCGCTCCCACTCACCCTGCTGTCCCCGAGGAATGTCGCCACTCGAGGTGGGGCCCTGTTCTGACCTTGAGACCCATCAGGGTGCTGCCGTTTTTTCCAGACCACAAGCTGCACGTGGTGGCCATGCACTAGACTATCTAGAGGAGCCGTGCTCGCCATGGAACCCTCAGGGCTCTGGAGTGTTCGTGCCGAGCACCCCGGTGTGCGTCCTGCGCCCAGGGGGTCACTCATGGCAGCCCTGGCGAGGGTCCTGAGAGGACAGGGCCTGTAGGATCCCAAAACAGGGCCGCCCGCCTGAGGGTCAGCCCATGGCTCCCAGGAAGAGATGCTTTTGCTGGTGGGTGAGTGTTCCCAGTGGAGGCAGCGGCCTGTGCGAAGGTGTGTAGGGAGTGGCTGCTCCAGGTTCCAGCTCACTGTGCTTGAAGTCCCAGGGGTCAGTCAGTCAGGGGAGCGTGGAATCCACCCACCCCTTTCTGCAGAGTTGTTCCCAAGTCTTAGCTGTTCCTAGCAGGGTTGGCATGCTCCACGGGGTGATCTTGTCCTCAGACCATGGGAAGCGGAGGGCCCAGGTGTGAGCACGTGTGAGCACAAGTGCTCCGTGTCCTCCTGCTGACTGCCTGCAGAGCCTCGGTGCCCTGGGCCTTCTCTTCTTCCAGCTGCAACCCTGATGCTAAGTTTCCATGTATGCCCTGGGGGTATCCCCTCCAGCCCTCTTCCCTGGGGTGCCGCCTCCCTGACCCCTGAGTGTCCCCCCCTCGGGTCTGCATGCCAGCCAGGGCTCAGGGCTTGGCAGTGGAACCTTTCTGATCAGATGCCAGAAGACTTCCTATGGGGCTCATACATCAAAGCCACATGTATCTTCTGGAGCCAGTTCCAGTTTCGTTAGATCCCATGAGCATTATTACTGAGTACCTGCTCTGCATCTGCCCATGTATGGATATCATCCCTGGCCATGTGGGAGATTAGCGTTGACTTTAGTTTATCTCAGGGCTATTTGTTGTTCACGAATAATTGTCTGGAAGTCCAGGAAGGCGTGGTGGCCCAGTGTGGGCAGTGTGAATGGCACAGGTCTGGCTCGAGGTGAGTGAAGCAGTGCAGGAGTGAGCAGCGGGATTTGAGGACAGAGGACAGGCCTGGGGGTGGTGTTGGACCTCACGGCGACTCTGGTTCCACCATTCTGGGGTCTTCGGTTAAGGCAGAAATGTTCCCTGATGTTCCTCTGCTCTGATAGCTAGAATCCTGGGTGCAGTTTCACATTTTACACTGAAAGGGCAGACAGGAAAGCTTGGGGGCACCTGGAACAAAAGACAGATAAAATCAGAAGACATCGCATTACACAGCAGTCATATCAGTGGGTCTGTGGCATCCAAGGAGGAGAGGAGAGAGACCAGCTCTGCTCTGGACTGACCAGGCTGTACCCAGAAGTGTACGTTCAGTTCAGGTTCTGGCTGGATTGGGTGACGGGGGGTGTTCAGAGAGGCGGCCAGCCGGCGTAGATAGAGTGAGGAGGGGTCCTGGAAAGGGGGACCCCCAGGAACAGGACCCACCTGCAGATCTCTGCAGGGCTTCTCCCAGGTAAAGGGGAGAAACAAATCCTGCAGACCCCAGGAGGCTGGCTCGTGGATGTCACATGGTGTGAGCAGTCATGTTTGCGATGACCTTCACCAGTAGAGGGCCCTGAATGGACCCAAGACATCCTCTGGGGATGGTCAAGGGAGGGGTCAAGGGATGGTCACAGCAGGGGCTGAAGGACCCTTGGGCAGGAGTTAGAGGGGGGCTGTGGTTCGGGGCTCGGGGGAGCCCAACTTGGCTGAGAACATGGGAATCCCAGTGCATCTCCTTGGCATGGGGCGACAGGCACTGCTTTCTCTCTCGGCAGTGCCGGCACGACCCCTACCGCCTGCTGCGCTACGACCTGGATGGCCCGCTGCAGAGGGACCCGCCCCTGCTGGTGAAGAAGTACGCTGTGATGCAGGGCATGATTCTGGTGAGCCAGGGCCCAGGGCTGCCTGCTGCCCACCACCCTGGCCTCTGCAGCCGCTACCCTCGCAGAATCGCAGGCGTAGGGGCCAGGCCAAGGCCCAGAGAGGAGCACAGACCGAGAGGCCCCCAGCACATTGAGCTGGGGCTGCAGCCTGGACCCTTGTCGCCCGAACCCAGCCTCCCACCCCAGGCTGACCCCACATGTCCCCATCCCCGTAGGTTGAAGGGGCAGGGGATGCTTCACCCAAAGAAACAAATCCTCTTCACCTGTTTACTTTTAAGTACTGTTTTTCTAAATACAGGATATCGTATAAGCATGTGTATTCGTTGTAGAGATTTTGGAAAATGCAGTTTAGAAAAAGAATCACTCCATCATCTCCCCCAGATGGCCTCATTGTTCGCACTGGGTGCCTGCCGGCACCGCCGCTGTGGGGAGCCCTGGGGCACACCCTGCTCTCATTTTGGTATCTGGCCTGTCCAAGAATGTTCTGACTTTGAGATCCTGCTTTTTAATTACGATTTTTACCTGCAGCACAAGAATCTCTCTGTTTCTCTACTTGTGTTCCTTCTGTTGAATGCTTGTTGTTTCCTTGTTGGTTTGGGCTGCAGCAAACAGGTACCCTTGCACAGAAACCTCAGACAGGCCTCTCTTGTTGAGACTGACACACAGAGGGTAGGGGTTCAGAGAACAGTAGGAGAAACTACGTTTCCTGCCCTCAGGGGGCCCCCGTCCGCCAGGACCAGATGATCAGCCATACGGGATAAGTGGCTTAGAGGCAGAGCAGGTCGGGGGCCTCTGAGAAGAAAGACACTTTCTCGCCCCAGGGCTCTGCGAAGGGGCATTTAGCCGGTCAGGCCTGCAGGGAGCAAAGGTTGGGATGGTGCGGCCGCCCTCTGACCCAGAGGTCTGGCTAGGGAACAGGCTCGGCCACACTCACTGGGGCACTTGGGCAAGAGCACACCCTTCCCTGGAGCCACCAAAGGGAGGCTCGGATCCGGGAACAGGCTCTGAGAGCCAGCGGCCCATCCTGAGATTTAGCGCTGAGGGCAGCTTGCACTGGGTCCTTCTTGTGTGTCAACAGATGTTCGCTGGGGGAAAGCTACTTTTTGGGGGCTGCGTTTTGAACGGCTATGGCTTCAGCAGGCAGAATCTGCTGAAACAGATCTTCCAGGCTCGACAGGACTGCAAGATGGGCTACTTCCTGCCTGAGAACTACAAATTCAGGTAAAGCATGAAACATGTGGGGTGAGGGTTGGGCGCAGGGCAGGGTGGCTGGGAGGGAGGGGCTGGCACTGTGGGAGGTGCCTGGGCCCCCTTGGCACGGGAGGAACAAACAAAGGTAGGTGTCTCGGCGGCAAGAGCGTATCGCCTGGTCCAGGGACAAGCCTGGGGTTATGACGCTGCTGACGATGGTATTGGGAGTCTGCACGGATTCTTGAGTGCTCGGGCAGCACCTGCCTAAGAAGCATTGCCTGCCCGCCATCACGGGCCTGCCTCTGACTGCACCCCCGACGTGCTGAGTCCGGTAGCCCGCTCCTCCTAGTAGGCCCTCAGTTTTCTAGTCCTGACGCCAGTGTCTCCCCAGGGCGCTGAGTTTGGGCCTTGTCAGAATGTCTGCCTGACCCTACAGAGGTCTGGGGAGAAATCCACTCCTGGAGGGACCTGGAGGTCAGCCCGCGACCCCAGAATCCTGGGGTGCTTAGTGGGGAAGGCAGGAGCTGGAGGAGCCGGTGGAAGGGCAGACACTGACGGTGCGGAGAGGAAAGCTGTGGCTGAAACTCAAAGTGGGGGGCTTGGAGGTCCTTGGAGACAAGCTCATCGGGAATCCCAGGTGAAGGGAGGATGGAGGCAGTGGGGCTGCGAGGTGTAAGTAAAAATAACGCCGAGATAGAAGGAGGAGGGGAGACACGGCTGGAGGGGCCAAACAGAAGATGAGCCAAGGCCATGGGGCGGAGGCACTTTCAGAAACGCTCAGAAGGCCGGTCCTCCACTGAGGGGTGTTGGAGCTGCCAAAGACTGTTACACAAGGGATAGCCGTCCTCGAAAGGATGAGCTACAGAGGGAAGACGTTGCGTATGCCTAAGATAGAAAGGAGCGGGGGAGGCAGGAGAAAGACCACCTCTCTGTGTGATCTGGGCCAAGCGCTTAGGCTCCCTCGGCCTCTGCTTGTGTGTCTGTCAAGTGGGAAGGTGAGGAGAAGCACGCTGCTCCCTGTCCTGGACGGCGGCGGCCAGACGCTCCCCCGCATTTCCTGAGAGGCTGCAAGCGACAGTGCCCAGCGCTGCTGTTAGTGCTAAAATGAGTGCCAGGTCCCTACTTTGCTATGTTCAAGGGCTCTGAAGGGAATCGATGGCGTGTTTACAACACTTTTTGAGAAATGATGGGGAAGTCATACAGGTGTGCACTCATGTGTGCGTACTCACACCCGACGCCCCCCCCAACATGCACACAGTCCAGGTTCTTGCAATTGGAAAGGGGCAGATTCCTGAAAATGTTATAAACCAGTAGGACGCCTCCTAATTCTCGAAAGGCCTGTTATCGTTGACAGTTTTAAAGCGCTCAGGGGAAAAGGGAATGGAATCTCTACCAGAAGACGTTGCCATGACAACAGTTCCTACTGTCTGTATCTTCGAAACAAATCACCCCAGCTTAGCTGTGTGAAGCCAGAGAATCGTTTGTTACTGTCTCTGACTGGGCTCAGCCCCGTGGTTCTTGCCTGGGGTCTCTCGCATCTTGCAGTCAGACCATGGCTGGAGCTGGGTCCTCTCAGAGGCTGACTGTGACAAACAGCACAAGAGTGGGGGTGCCCAGGGCATGGTCAGTGAGGGGGTGCTGCAGGGCTCCCGGGAAGGCCCCAGGCTCCTACAGCCCTGGGGGGCAGGGCCACCAGAGGCCGGCCCTTCCGTGAGGCCCAGGCAGTGTGTGGGAAGTGGCTGCAGGTCTCGGCCTGTGTGAGCCGTCAGAGGGCTGGGAGCTCTGCCCCAGCAGCCCTGGACCCCCGCTTTCTTGTCTTCACATCCTCTTCTCAGGGCCCAGCACAAAGGAGGCCCTTGGGAAATGTCTGTTGAATGAAGACCGAGGGCTGATTTTGTCCCAGGGCGTCAGAGGCCGGGTCAGAGCAAGAAGAGGCTGGCAAACAGGGTGTCTGCTGATGATCAGCCACCTCTGCACGCCTCCAATGATGGGAGAGCCCTCTCTCCAGAGGCCACCTCTTTGCAGCCTGAACGTCAAGCCACTCGGTCAGTTTCTAATCAGCTGCCGCTTGCCCAGCCTTGCGCTTGGCCCTAGGGATTTGGAGGTGGACAAGACCTGGGTCTGCACTACCGTTGCTCATCCATAGGGCCGGAAACTGGCGTGAAAGGGAGTGAAGTGCACTAAGCATTGGAGAAGCCGCCCGATCGATGGATGAGTGGATGAACAAAGCGTGGTCTGTCCACACAGTGGAGTATTATTCGGCCTTAAAAAGGAAGGAAACTGTGACTCCTGCTGCAACGTGGATGAAGCGGGACGCTTATTTCTTTGTGAAATAGGCCAGACACACCACAAATACTGTACGATTGCACTTACGTGAGGCCCCTACAGCAGTCAGGTCCGTAGAGACAGAGTAGAGTGGTGATTGCCCAGGGCCGGGGGGTGGGGAGGCTTGTTTAACAGGGACAGGTTCAACTTTGCAGGATGAAAAAGTTCAAGAGATCTGTTGCCCAACAATGTGAACGTCCATCATGCTATATACATCATACTATTGAACTGTACACTGAACAACTGTTAAGGTGGTAAATCTTATGTTACTTTTCACAGTTTTAAAAGAGGGGAATGGAGACGCTCTGTGGGTGCTTGCCGCAGCGGGGAGGAAGGGGCTGTCTTCCTCAGCTCGTGGGCTCCTGGGGGTGAGCGCTGCTTTGGTCTCAAAGCCCCCCTCTGCTTTCCGCTCCGATAGCACCAGACCCCGTTCTCCCTCCGGCCACTGGATCATCCCCTCCATGCCCCACCAACCGGTCCACATCAGTCCCGCAGCCCGCACCGCAGGGTGAGCCTGCCTTCCCTCAGGAGGTCTCTGGGTTGCTCCGTGCTGCGGCTCCTTCCTCCCACACAGGCCCACCCAGGAGGGAGCCTCCCCAGGCCCCTCAGCACACAGCCACCCAGGCTGAGTGGAGGCAGGGGAGGAGCATCACGCTGCGGGCATGGCCCCAGCTGTCATCTCTGACCCCCAGGACAGGGCCACCTACACAGGGCCCAGTGAAGGCTCCTGGCCCAGTACCCAGAGCCGCAGCTGGGAGCCAGGGCCAGCCTGGAGACCACAGACAGCCAGCAGATGGTGAGCCTCTGGCCCCGGCAGCCTTGTACTCAGCACGCCTCCGCACTGGCCCGCCCTCTCCTCACCCCCTTGGCTTCTCTTTGACACACTGCGGCTCTGCGGTGGGGTTCAGGCAGTGGCACAAGGAGCTCGGCATGTGAGGGGGCTCCTGATGGGAGGCACAGAGGGCCCCCCACTGCAGGAGGGCTCAGCAGGCTGGCACGGTCACGAGACCCCGGGGCCGGGAGACAGCAGCTGGGTCAGAAGGACAGCTGGGAGGATGCAGGGTGGCGTCCTGCGGAGGTGGTGCCTCACGAGTCTGAGCTGCTGCCACCTGGGTGTTCGCCGGCTGCTCTTCCCACCACCCTCATGAGGCTCGGGCAGGCCTCCTTGTGGCCACGGCAGGCTGTGCTGCTGGCAGGCCCTGCTATGGGTACCTGTGGGCAGAGGCACGCTGGGCTGCAGAGAGGACCAGGGCAGGGTGGTGACACGACCTGGGGCAGGAAGGACACCCCCCAGGGTGGGGGTGATGGAGGCTGGGCCACCAGATTCCCAGACCGCGGGTGCAGCTGGCAGCCAGGGGCGGGGGTGGTCTGAGCAGGAGGGTAGCCCAGGCAGCTTTGAGGGGCAAGGCCAAAGGAGGTGGAGCCCTTGATAGGCCCCAGGCGCTAAGGCCTCCTCAAGGTGAGCTCCGTGGCTGGGGGCTGTGGAGGGCTCGGGTGGGGGCGCCTCCCCATCAGGGTTACCCCCACTCTTGTGACTCCTCCGCTGGTCACCCCTCACCCAGGGTCCTTCCTGTTCTGCCTGACTCCGCCTCTCCACTTGGTGGTGCTTTGAGTTCCTAAGACATGACGAGCCACAGCCCTTCCGTGGCACAGGGGCAGGTTGGGTGGGGGCGTGGGGACCCCGCCATGTGTCTAGCACAGGAAGTCTCAGGAGACGTACCCACTGGGCTCTGCTTTCCTGCCACCTCTGTCTGTGGTGGTTTAGTTGCTAAGCATGTCTGACTCTTTGCAACCCCATGGACTGTAGCCCGCCACCTGTCCACGGGATTCTCCAGGCAAGAATACTGGAATGGGTTGCCATTTGCTTCTCCAAGGGGGTCTTCCTGACCCAGGGGTTGAGCCTGGGTCTCCTGCATCACAGGCAGATTCTTTACTGCCTGAGCCACCAGGGAAGCTCTGCTGCCACCCGGATTCAGAGGGCGTGGGCCCAGGGAGGCAGCTCGGCCCACACTCGGGGCCACAGACACAGATCCGCCCACCGCTGTTGTGGTTGCTGCCACCTGGGCCTGCCCACAGGGCCTGGCAGGGGGCGGTGGGGAGAGGACAGTGAAGCTGCGGCTCTTCCCAGCCGCTGGGTGATGTTCCAGGAGGTGAGCCCCCTACAGAGGCCTGGCAGGCGAGGACCCCCTCCTGCAGCCCTTCCATTGGCGTAGGGAGCAGAGAAGGCAGGCAGGTGCCAGGAGAGGCGGGGCCGGGCAGTGCCCTGTACACGGCATCAGACAGCCACCTGCCCGCTACCAGTAGGGAGGAGACCCCGTGCTCCCAGGACCGTCTCGGAGCAGGGAGTCAAGAGAACAAGAAGCTCTAAGAGGTGATGTGCTCTGCGATGACAGCCTGCTTTGTAAACTGCCGTGTGCCCCGTAAGCCCGGGAGCACTGTGCAGACTCAGGTGAAATCTGAAAGGTCGAGCCCTTTGCCAGGTGTCGCCTGCCCCACCAGCCACAGGGGCTGTGAACACTGACGTGCCCCGTGGACTCCAGAGCGTCCTGCAACTCCACGTGCCCTCGACCCAGACTTGGAGATGGCCTTGAGCTGGGAGCTAGGAACGTGCTTCACAAACTGTAAGGTACCAGGCACCCTGTGAAGCTCTCTGTCGACCACAAGACACTCGTAAATGCCAGAACCCCTTCTCAGCTCACCAGCTGTCTGTGAAGAGTGCGTTTCCAACAGGGAGCACAGTGCTGTAAGCGCCCATGAAATCCTCACCAGGCTCTATAAACTGTAGTGTTCCGTATAAACTGAAGCAGAGGCTTGTAAACTGTGAAGTGCCACCGTCCATGAGGGGCTGCGCTTCCCGGCTGTGCCGCTTGACAGCATGCTTACATCGGAAGAGGCGGAGGAGCCCCAGTGGAAGGAGGGGCAGCTGGCAGCAGGCCGGGCCCGGTATGGGGAGCCTCTCCTCCTCAGCTGCACCCCCAGGCTCGGTCCAAGGAGGGCGCCGTGAAGGGTGGGGCCCAGTGCCAGGGAGAAGCCCGCCCCCGCCAGGCCTTCCCTGAAGCTGCCAGGAGGGAGGGCCCCCTCCGTTCACGCCATCTGCCCTCAGCCCAGGGGAGCCCACCAGGGAGCCGCCTCTGGAGGCTGGGCTCTCCGAGGGGAGTGTGCATCATCCGTGATGGCTGCAGAGCCTTGAGGTGCGCTGAGGGGTGAGCACTGTATAGGCCTGAGCAGGTGCCATCCGGAGTCTCAGGAGGCCGGAGGTCAGACGGAGGCGTGGCCGCCGGGCTCCCTCCGTGGGCACCAGGGACGGGTCTGTTCATGCCCCGCTCCCGCTCCTGGGGGCTCCCGGGCCGGGCTGCACGGCTGTCCTCACGAGGCGTCTGCCAGGCATGTCTGCGTCCACACTCCCCGCTTTGTGAGGACCCCAGGTAGATGAGAGGTCACACTGCTCCGGTGTGGCTCTGTCTCTCCTCATCTCCAAATGAAGTCACGTTCTGGGGGTCCCAGCGGTTAGGACTCCAGCCTGAGGATCAGGGGGGACGCAGTCAGCCCTTAACCCGGTACATGGGGACCAACTTGCTGGGCCTCCTTGCCTCTCTCTGCTTGCCCTGCGGAGCCCCCTTGGCCGACTTCCAGTAGTCAGCGTTGGGTGTACCCGATGTGGCAGACACAGGGTTAAGGGCAGGTCCAGCTGTAAACAGAAGCCAGGGAAACTGAGCTCCAGGGAGTCTCGGGTCCCAGGGGGTCCTCCCTCCATCCACCTTGGGAGGAGAAGCTCCAGCGCCCTTTTCTCGGACCCGGAACCTTGACAGGCTGGCGAAGAGCCAGGGCGGCTGCCTGGGCCCCTCCCCCCGCTGTGCCTCCACTGAGTGCTCCCTCCCTCCCTGCCTCCCCCACAGCGTTTCAGCCTCCGTCCAGAGCCTGGAAGACCCCGCCTCATCCAAGAAAGCGGTCTTGGGGGACGTCCAAGGAAGCCTCTCCTCGTTGGCCTTGGGGGACAAGTTGGAGGAGCCCTCCACCGAAGCTGAGAGGAAGTAGGTGGCCACCCCGGCCCAGGGCTCAGGGACCCTCCTGTGGTCTGCAGAATGGGTGTGGCTCATGGAAGGCCTCCCGGCTCCACCACAGGCCGCAGAGGCCACGTGGGCCCAAGTGACCTTGGGCAGGTCATTGCCCCCCCGGGCGTGGGTCCTCCAGGAATCCAGGACGTCTGGCCCTTTTTATCAGCATGATGTCCAGCTGGCCCTGGAGGTGGCTCCCTGGTGCTGCTGGCAGTGCTCTGGATGGTGGAGATGAAGGCCTTTGGTAGACTTTTTGGCAAAGCCCCACGGCCCAGGCCCATTGCTCTGAGACTGCCTGCTGCCTCCTGGCAAGAAACATCCTAGGCCTTCAAGATCCAGCGCACTGGCCATGGTAACGGTGAAGCAAATCGTGTTCTGCGTGAAAACCTCTTATTTTTCATGAAGACAGAAAAGCCAAACTGAGCACCAGGAAGGTCACAGGTGTCACCAGGACCCCCGACCGGAGCAACACCCAGGGGCCTCAGCTGCGAGGCGGCGGGGCCCGCCCCCCGGCTCAGGCAGGGAGGTCCGGGTGCTGGCAGACCAGCCCTCTCCACCCGTCACCCAGCGCCTGCTTCTCTCTGCTTTGGTTTCTAGAATGATCCAGGCTGATTGGGATCTGCGTGCTCTCAACAAAGCCTGGAAGAGCAATAAGAAGACAGCCACCTGGAAGAAGCAGGCCTCCAAGAAGTGATGCCACCCCCGTGGCCACCCGGAGCGCAGCCCAGATGCAGCCCCTCCCACGCTCCTCCTGGGCCCCCCCACCCCCGCCCTGCCTCTCCAGCCTCCCACCCCTTCTCTGAACTCAGCCTAATAAACGAGCGTGCCGCCAGCATCAGGGTGCGGCCGTGGGACGCGCTGGCTCCTACGAAGCCGGAGGCCCTGACGGCCCTTTCCAGGCCAAGGCCTTAGAGATACGGCGCTTCGACCCAGCGCTTCCTCTGTGGCCGGTGCAGTCGGCCCAGGAGCCTCCCAGGGAAGCGAAGGTCTCCAGGGGGCTGAGCCGATGACACGTAAACCCTGGGGAGCTCTCAGGTGGGACTAAGCCTTGCTTAGTGTGGGGCCGAGTGGCCTTTGCTGGGTAGGGAAGGGCCCAGGTTCTGGCCCAGGTGGAAAACAGGGTGAGAAGAAGAAGAAGGAGCAGAGAGAGAGAGAGAGAGAGAGAGAGAAAGCCAGGCGGGTGGGAGAAGAGACAGAGGAAGGGACGGAGCGCCTGAGAAGGGAGAGTAGGGCGGGGGTGTGTGTGTGTGGAGAAACAAGGGAGGAGGCGGGCTGAGGGGCGGGGGTGGGGAGGAGAGGAGCCTGGGGGGAGGTGACAGGGCAGGGACGGGATGCACCCTGGGGCCCCTGGTGGCACAGGGACAGCCAGAGCCCCATGGCCTCCACGTGCGGGCGTCCCGTGAGCCCAGCCCCGGTACCCGTTTATGGACTGGATCCTCCTCCCCTGAGCTCAGAGATGGCAGCCCCCTCTGTGGTTCCGATTCCTTCTTGGTGGTCCCTGAGTGGGGCCGATGTGACAGCAGCTGTGGGTCCACTTGTCACAGGCTCTTAAGAGCCACTCCCCAGCAGGGCGAGGACTCCAGAGGCTCTGCCTTGCTCTGCAAGCCCAGAAGAGACCTCAGGCCCTGGTCCGGGCGAGCTCCACGTGTAGCTCTTTGCGCCCCTCTGTGAATAGATGCTGTTTACGTTCGATTCTTTGACGTTTAATTTTTATCCTTTGTATCAGTCAAAGACCTTTTTGAATTATACATTTGTTCCCCTAAGAATGGATTTGAAATTATGTTCTGTGTTCTGTGTTCTGCCTGCATCCTCTGACCTTAAGGGCCTGGTAGTTGTCAGGGGTCCCTGGCGTCTTGCCGCTCCCCGCTCCTCCCCTCCTGAGCACAAGAACGCAGGAGGACCCAAAGGCACGGGGAGGCACCGTCAGCCCCTGTCCTGGCGCAGAGGGCCCTCCAGCCTCTCAGGCAGGACTCCAGGGGAGGGTTAGTGGAGAGGTCAGCTCACCACATAACTTCCACCGCAGATGCGCCCTCGGGGCCGGCATGCTCAGCTGTGCGCTTCAGGGCTGCTTGCACAGGAGACACACACCCGTCTGTAAAGGGTGGCCCCGGGCCCCACGCAGGGTGCTGGCCACGCTGAAATCGGGCCAAAAGTGAGCTGGCGTGAGCAGGGGTGCCTTCCACTGGTGGAATGGGTAACTTGCCTCTGGTAACTCTACTAGGAAGAGGTGTGGAGACAAGAATTGAATACAGAAAGTTAGAACCTTCTTTGAATTTAACCTCTTAATAAGGTTAATAAGGGGATTGCCCAGACATTCAAAGAATTGTCCAGTGCTACCCAATCCAGCCGTCTCCTAGGGAGGAGGCAGGAAAGGGGAAGCCCCCTTTCTCCACGGAAACAGCAGGGGAGGGGGCTACGGCATCATGCCCACAGCAGTGCAGTCCACAAATCAGGTGTGGTGGGAAGGTGTGAGACTATCTGAGGAAGTCGTAGCTCTTGTGTGACTAGAATAGAAGGTATTTTCTTCAGGCTTCCTCAGAGAGACCAGCTGAATGTGAGCTCATAATCCAAACTCTAAAAATGCAGCCAAAGTGAGTGACAAGAAATACCAGACACCAAAACACCCAAGACTCTGGACGCTGGAAGTGTCGGCAACATAAAGTGAATACATGTCAACGTTTAAATAAACAGAAGGATCTGAAAATGTACGCAAGGACCAAGATATTATGAAACAGAAAGAGGTGGGGGCTTCCAGCACCGGTGGTCCAGTGGTTAAGAACCCACCTTGCAGTGCAAGGGGTACCGGTTGGATCCCTGCTCTGGGAAGATCCCGCGTGGCTCGGAGCAGCTCAGCCCTGTGGAGTAGCTCAGCCTGTGCACAACTGCTGCGCCAGAGCGGCAGAGCCCGATCTGCTCCAGAGAAGCCACTGCAATGAGAAGCCTCCGCGCTGCAGCAAAGAAGAGGCCCTGCTCGCCACAACTAAAGAAAGCCCGTGTGTAGCAGCAAAGACCCACCACAGCCAAAAGATAAGAATAAATAAGTCTTTTCTTAAAAAGTGAAAAAAAAAAAAGGTATGACTGATTGTTGCCTCCAGACACATTGGAGTAACTGATAGAGGTCCTTCTGGCACAACCAACCAGGACAAGAGGAAGTCACTTCTACAGTGTCTCTCCCCCCCCCACCGCGCCCCCCCCCCCCACCACATTCCAGCTTTCTGCCAAAGATGCTTTCCAGATCACGGTCTAGGGAAGGAGAATTCAGGCACAGTGCGCCAGTATTGCCAAGCTGAGGAGAGAGATGAGAGTTTGGGCAGACAGGAGGGGCTGAAATTTGGGTGCAGGCTTATCAAAGGGAGCTAGCTATGCAGAGAGGGCTCTAGGAGTCTGCACAGAGGTTTCCTTGAATCTCCACAGAAAGCTAAACTGCACACGATGAGGGCGTGGCTTCATGAAGCCAGGTAACTCCAGGATGGGGAACACATGTCCACCCATGGCTGATTCATGTCACTGTATGGCAAAAACCACTACGATATTGTAAAATAATTAGCCTCCAATTAAATAAATTAAAAAACAACAACAACAAAAAGAACTCCAGGGCACTGTGAACAGACCACTGAGAGATACTCAAGTTCTAACCAATCAGAAGACCTGGAGACCCCAGAAAAGCCAGGCAGTCGGGATGGGAATAAACTAAGAAACACCCGTGGTGGATTCATGTCAGTGTATGGCAAAACCAATACAGAATTGTAAAGTAAAATAAAAAATAAATTATATATATATAGGGAAAGAAAAAATAGATAAGTGGTTGGAAGGGGATAACATCAAAAGACAGGAGGGAATTTCGGAAGGGGGCAGTGATGGGATTACTTTATATCTTAATGATGGCAGAGGTTCCCTGATTGTATGCATTTGTCCGAACTCATGGAAGTATACACCTAAAGCGGTGATTTTTTTTTTTTACTATATATAAACTGCACCTTAATTTTAGAAATATAAGAAAACAAACCTTGAAAGGATCAAGGTTCACGTGGAGGAACGTCAAATACATTATGCCAAACCCCAAAAGCCACATATTGTATGGATCCACACTCATTAAATATACACAGTAGACAAATCGCTGGAGACAGAGAGCAGATTAGTGGTTGCCAGGGACTAGGGGATGTAGCATGAAGGCTGCCTGCGTAAAAAGTATGGGCTGCTTCTGGGGGGTGATAGGCATGTTCTGGAATTAGTGCTGTGCTTGCCTAACATTCGAGATACTGAAAGCCACTGGACTGTATACTTTAAAGTGGTAAAAACTGCGAATTTTACTTCAATTTTATTAAAAACAGGAACAATTAAAGGCAAATAAATAGAAATATATAATTTGTGTAGTAGAAGACTCAGTATTTTTTTAAATTTAATTTTATTGAAGTATAGTTGATTTACAATATTAATTTCCAGTGTACAGTACAGTGATTCAGTATTTTTACGGATTATACTCCATTAAAAGTTATTAAAAGATAATGCCTATAATTCCCTGTGCTATACAGTATATCCTTATTCCTTACCTACTTTACATGTGGTAGTTTGTATCTCCTGCTCTCCTTCCTGTCCTTTGCCCTCCCCTTTCCCTCCCCTTTGGTAAACTGCTAGCTTGTTTCCTGTGTGAGGCTGTCCCCACCCCCCCCATACATTCATTCCTGTTTTCTAGATTTCACATATAAATGATACACAGTATTTATCATTCTCTGACTTATTTCACTAAGCATAATATTCTCTAGGTCCATCTGCATTGTTGCCAGTGGCAGAATTCTGTTCCTTTTTATGGCTGAGTAATACTCCTCTGTGTGTGTGTGTGTGTGTGTGTGTGTGGCATCTGTGTCCATTCATGAGCCCTTGGGTGGCTCCCGTGTCTTGACTGTTGTAAATAGCGCTGCTGTGAATGTTGGGGCGCATGTCTCTTTTCAAATTAGTGTTTTCATTTTTTCCAGATATAGACCCAGGAGTGGCATTGCTGAATCATATGGGATTTCTATTTTTAGTGTTTTAAAGAACCTCATACCAGAGAAGGCGATAGCACCCCACTCCAGTGTTCTTGCCTGGAGAATCCCAGGGACGGGGGAGCCTGGTGGGCTGTCGTCTACGGGGTCGTGAACAGTCGGACACGACTGAGCGACTTCACTTTTACTTTTCACTTTCATGCATTGGAGAAGGAAAGGGCAACCCACTCCAGTGTTCTTGCCTGGAGAATCCCAGGGACGGGGGAGCCTGGTGGGCTGCCGTCTACGGGGTCGCACGGAGTCGGACACGACTGAAGCGACTCAGCAGCAGCAGCAGCATACTGTTTTACATAGTGACTGCCCAAATTTATAGTCCCACCAACAGTGTACTAAGGTTCCCTTTTTCCATATCCTCTCCAGCATGTGTTATTTGTAGACTTCTTGATGTTAGCTCTTCTGACAGGCGTGAGGTGATACCACATTGTGGCTTTGACCTGCATGTCTCTGTTAGCATATTGAGGATCTTTTTATGTGCTTGGTATCTATATTCTTTGGGAAAAGGTCCATTCAAATCTTCCCATTTGGAAAATTATTTTATTTTATTTTATATTGTGTTGTAAGAGCTGTTTATGTATTTTGGATTTTTACTCCTTGTTGGTCACATAGCTTCTCCCATTCTGTAGGTTGTCTTTTGTTTTGTCAATGGTTCCCTTTGCAGTGCAAAAGCTTTTAAGTTTAGTTAGGTCCATTTGTTATATTTGTTCTTAATTCTTTTGCCTTAGGAAATGGACCCCAAAAATATTGCTGTAGTTTATGTCAGAGTATTTTGCTTATGTTCTCTTTTAGGAGTTTTATGTTTTCAGTCTTCCATTCAGGACTTTAATCTATTTTGAATTTATTTCTGTATATTGTTTGAGAAATGTTCTCATCTTCTTATTTTACATGGAGCTGCCCAGCACCACTTTTTGAAGAGACTGTCTTTTCCCCACTGTATATTCTTGCCTCCCTTGGAGTGGAAGAATTGACCGTGGGTGCATCGCTTTATCTCTGGGCTGCCTATTCTGCGCCACTGATCTATCTGGCTGGTTTTCTGCCACTGCCACGCTGTTTTGATGACTGCAGCTTTGTAGTCTGGGAGTGGATACCTCCAGCTTTGTTCTTTTTCATCAAGATTGCTTTGGCAATTCAGGGTCTTTCGTGGTTCCATATGAATTTTAGGATTGTTTGTTCTAGTTCTGTGAGAAATGTCATGAGTATTCTAATGAGATTGCATTAAATCTGTAGATGGCTTTGGGTGGTCTGTCCATTTTAATATTAATTCTTCCAATCCAAGAGCACAGGATATGTTTTCATTTCTTTGTATCATCTTCAGTTTTTTATAGTTTTCAGAGTATAGATCTTTCACCTCCTTGTTTAAGTTTATTGCTAGGTATTTTATTCTTTTTCATGTGATTTTAAATGAACTTGCTTTTTTTACTTTCTTTTTCTGAAAAAAAAAAGAAAAGAAAAAAGATCTTTATCTGATAACTCATTATTCAGTTCAGTTCAGTCGCTCAGTCGTGTCCAACTCTTTGCGACCCCATGAATCGCAGCATGCCAAGCCTCTCTGTCCATCACCAGCTCCTGGAATTCACTCAGACTCACGTCTGTCAAGTTGGTGATGCCATCCAGCCATCTCATCCTCTGTCGTCCCCTTCTCCTCCTGCTCCTAATCCCTCCCAGCAACAGAGTCTTTTCCAATGAGTCAGTGCTTCACATGAGGTGGCCAAAGTACTGGAGTTTAAGCTTTAGCATCATTCCTTCCAAAGAACACCCAGGACTGATCTCCTTTAAAATGGACTGGTTGGATCTCCTTGCAGTCCAAGGGACTCTCAAGAATCTTCTCCAGCACCACAGTTCAAAAGCATCAATTCTTCAGTGCTCAGCCTTCTTCACAGTCCAACTCTCATATCCATACAAGACTACTGGAAAAACCATAGTCTTGACTAGATGGACCTTTGCTGACAAAGTAATGTCTCTGCTTTTTAATATGCTGTCTAGGTTGGTCATAACTTTCCTTCCAAGGAGTAAGCGTCTTTTAATTTCATGGCTGCAATCACCATCTGCAGTGATTTTGGAGCCCCCCAAAATAAAGTCTGACACTGTTTCCACTGTTTTCCCATCTATTTCTCATGAAGTGACGGGACCAGATGCCATGATCTTCGTTTTCTGAATCTTGAGCTTTAAGCCAACTTTTTCACTTTTCCTCTTTCACTTTCATCAAGAGGCTTTTTAGTTCCTCTTCACTGTCTACCATAAGGGTGGTGTCATCTGCATATTTGAGGTTATTGATATTTCTCCCAGCAGTCTTGATTCCAGCTGTGCTTCTTCCAGCCCAGCATTTCTCATGATGTACTCTGCATATAAGTTAAATAAGCAGGGTGACAGTATACAGCCTTGACGGACTCCTTTTCCTATTTGGAACCAGTCTGTTGTTCCATGTCCAGTTCTAACTGTTGCTTCCTGACCTGCATATAGGTTTCTCAAGAGGCAGGTTAGGTGGTCTGGTATTCCCATCTCTTTCAGAATTTCCCACAGTTTATTGTGATCCACACAGTCAAAGGCTTTGGCATAGTCAATAAAGCAGAAATGATGTTTTTCTGGAACTCTCTTGCTTTTTCGATGATCCAGCAGATGTTGGCAATTTGATCTCTGGTTCCTCTGCTTTTTCTAAAACCAGCTTGAACATCTGGAAGTTCACGGTTCACATATTGCTGAAGCCTGGCTTGGAGAATTTTGAGCATTACTTTACTGGCGTGTGAGATGAGTGCAACTGTGCGGTAGTTTGAGCATTCTTTGGCATTGCCTTTCTTTGGGATTGGAATGAAAACTGACCTTTTCCAGTCCTGTGGCCACTGCTGAGTTTTCCAAATTTGCTGGCATATTGAGTGCAGCACTTTCACAGCATCATCTTTCAGGATTTGAAATAGCTCAACTGGAATTCCATCACCTCCACTAGCTTTGTTCGTAGTGATGCTTTCTAAGGCCCACTTGACTTCACATTGCAGGATGTCTGGCTCTAGGTGAGTGATCATCACACCATCGTGATTATCCGGGTCATGAAGATCTTTTTTGTACAAATCTGTGTATTCTTGCCACCTCTTCTTAATATCTTCTGCTTCTGTTAGGTCCATACCATTTCTGTCCTTTATCAAGCCCATCTTTGCATGAAATGTTCCCTTGGTATCTCCGATTTTCTTGAAGAGATCTCTAGTCTTTCCCATTCTGTTGTTTTCCTCTATTTCTTTGCATTGATTGCTGAGAAAGGCTTTCTTATCTCTTCTTGCTATTCTGGAATGGGTGAATTTAACTCAGGTGACCATTATATCTACTACTGTGGGCAGGAATCCCTTAGAAGAAATGGAATAGCCATTATGGTCAACAAAAGAGTCTGAAATGCAGTACCTGGATCCAGTCTCAAAAACGACAGAATGATCTCTGTTCGTTTCCAAGGCAAACCATTCAATACAGTAATCCAAGCCTATGCCCCAGCCAGTAACGCTGAAGAAGCTGAAGTTGATCGGTTCTATGAAGACCTACAAGACCTTTTAGAACTAACACCCAAAAAAGATGTCCTTTTCATTATAGGGGACTGGAATGTGAAAGTAGGAAGTCAAGAAACACCTGGAGTAACAGGCAAATTTGGCCTTGGAATGCGGAATGAAGCAGGGCAAAGGCTAATAGAGTTTTGCCAAGACAATGCACTGGTCATAGCAAACACCCTCTTCCAACATCACAAGAGAAGACTCTACACATGGACATCACCAGATGGTCAACACCGAAATCAGATTGATTATATTCTTTGCAGCCAAAGATGGAGAAGCTCCATACAGTCAGCAAAATCAAGACTGGGAGCTGACTGTGGCTCAGATCATGAACTCCTTATTGCCAAATTCAAACTTAAATTGAAGACAGTAGGGAAAACCACTAGACCATTCAGGTATGACCTAAATCAAACCCCTTATGATTATACAGTGGAGGTGAGAAATAGATTTAAGGGCCTAGATCTGATAGAGTGCCTGATGAAGTATGGAATGAGGTTCGTGACATTGTACAGGAGACAGGGATCAAGACCATCCCCATGGAAACGAAATGCAAAAAAACAAAATGGCTGTCTGGGGAGGCCTCACAAATAGCTGTGAAAAGCAGAGAAGCAAATAGCAAAGGAACTTATTATTAGAATATATTTAAAAAATCAACAGATTTATGTATATTGATCTTGTATCCCACAACTTCACTGAATTCACATATCAGATTGCTGTGGCTAGGACTTCCAATGCTGTGTTAAATGGAAGTGGTGAGAGTGGGCATCCTTGTCTTTTTCCTGAATTTACAGAAAAGGCTTTCAGCTTCTTACCATTGCCTGGCGTGCTACGAATCATGGGGTCGCAAAGAGTTGCACACGACTGAGCGACTGAACTGAACTGAACTGAGACGTTAGCATGTTGTTGCTGCTGTTCAGTCATTCAGTTGTGTCTGACTCTTTGCGACCCCATGGACTACAAAACGCCAGGCTTCCCTGCCCTTCACTATCTCCCAGAGTTTGCTCAAACTCATGTCCATTGAGTTGATGAATCCGTCTCAACCATTACTGCCCACTTCTCCTGCCCTCAGTCTTTCCCAGGATCAGGGTCTTTTCCAGTGACTTGGCTCTTTGCATCAGGTGGCCAAAGTATTGGAGCTTCAGCTTCAGCATCAGTGCTTCCAATGAACTTTCAGGGTCGATTTCCTTTAAGATTGACTGGTTTGATCTCCTTGCTGTCCAAGGGACTCTCAAGAGTCTTCTCCAACACCACAGTTCGAAAGCATCAATTCTTTGGCACTCAGCCTTGTTATGCTCCAACTCTCATGTCCATGAACGACTACTGGAAAAACCACAGGTTTGACTAGATGGACCTTTGTCGGCAAAGTGATGTCTGCTTTTTAATATTCTGTCTAGGTTGGTCATAGCTTTTCTTCCAAGGAGGAAGTGTCTTTTAATTTCATGTCTGTAGTCACTGTCTGCAGTGATTGAGGAAAATAAAGTCTGTCACTATTTCCACTTTTACCCCACCTGTTTATCGTGAAGTGATGGGACTGGATGCCATGATCTTAATGTTTTGAATGTTGAATTGTTTTTTTTTTTTTTAACCTTATTTTACTTTACAATACTGTATTGGTTTTGCCATACATCAACATGAATCCGCCACGGGTGTACATGAGTTCCCAATCCTGAACCCCCCTCACACCTCCCTCCCTATACCATCTCTCTGGGTCATCCCAGTGCACCAGCTCCAAGCATCCTGTATCCTGCATTGAACCTAGACTGGCGATTATGCCAGCTTTTTCACTCTCCTCTTTCACCCTCATCAAGAGGCTCTTTAGTTCCTCTTTAGTTTCTGCCTTTAGGGTGGTGTGTGTCATCTGCATATCTAAAGTTGTTGATGTTTCTCCCAGCAATCCTGATTCCAGCTTGGGAGTCATCCAGCCCAGCGTTTTGCATGGTGCACTCTGCATGGAAGTTAAATAAGCTAGGTGACAGGATATTGCCTTGATGCACGCCTTTCCCTGTTTTGTCCAGTCACTTGTTCCATGTCCAATTCTAACTGCTGCTCTGTGAAGTTAGGAGCAAGCTGAGTATACTACTGTCAAAACCTCCGTGCGCTCGGTGCTCAGCCCTCAGTCGTGTCCGACTCTTTGTGACCCCGTGGACTGCAGCCCACCAGGGTCCTCTGTCCCTGGTATTTCTCAGGCAAGCATCCTGGAGTGGGTGCCATTTCTTGCTCTTGGCGAGGCTCCTCTCCCTGGGCCTGGCTTTCCTCGGTGTGTGCATGCAGAGAGACATCGCTGGTCTCCTCTCTTATGGGCCCTAGTCTCCTGATGGGGCTCCGCCCCCATGACCCCATCTGAAACCTGTGCGATGTGCTGTGCTAAGTTGCTCAGTCGTGTCCGACTCTCTGCGACCCCGTGGACTGTCGCCCCCCAGGCTCCTCTGTCCACAGGATTCTCCAGGCAAGCAGACTGGAGTGGGGTGCCATTCCCTTCTCCAGGGGGATCTTCCTGACCCAGGGATCGAACCTGCATGTCTTACGTCTCCTGCATCGGCAGGCAGGTTCTTTTCCACTCGGGCCCCCTGGGAAGCCCCATCTAAATCTGGTTGCCTCTAAGAGGCCCACCTCCAAATACCACCACATTGTAGGTTAGGGCTCCATTATATAAACTTTGAGGAGAAGCACAAACGTCCATAGCAAAGAGTTACACGGGTGTGAAAGGAAATCATGAAATGATCACTGTTTGCAGGTGGTCACTCATCTGCGTAGAACAGCCAACCAAGAATCGATAGACAAATAACAGACCCAGTATGGCTTCACAGAGGTGCAGTGAGGAGCAGTGGGCCAGGCTGCCCGCGCAGCAGTGCAGGTCATAAAGCGCAGCGGGAGTGGATGAGAACCTCTTGAGATGCACAGCACAGCAGCATTAATGCCAGGAGTACAGAGAGGTGGGAGACAGAGCGGGGAGCTCGCCTGAGAGAGGTTGTGGTTGGGTGGGGGGAGTTCTCTGAGGTCCTGACATCCCTCCCTGGGAACCCGAAAGTGTCTCCCCCCTCCAGAAAACAAAACCCTGCACTCCTCCCATCCAGGCCTTTGGACTGTGGGCCTCCACTTTCCCCTCTGTAAAGTGGGGACGATCCCAGTTGCAGCCTTCCAGGGCTGTGGGTGGATTCCATGTGATAATGTGGAGGAAAGGCTCAGCTCGTGCTCAGTGCACGTGGCTGAGAGTAACTATTTACTAATAAATAAGTAATTGAAGGGCCCCCGCGCCGGGGGCCGCGGCGGGGCCGGCGTGCCAGCTGCCTCCCAGCCGCCAGCTCCGTCAAGGGTTAATGAGCTTGGCTGGCTGCTGGAAGCAGGACTGAAGCTCCAGCCCAGCATCGCTCCCTATCTGTGAGCCATCTCCTCCTGCCCCCCAGCTCAGCCTGCGGAAATGAAAGCCCCTCTAGATGAGACTCCTCTGCAGGCTGCATCACAATGACTTTCCCCACTGGGGAGATGGGGGTGGGCCCTCCGCTGTTTCCTCAGTTCTGGGGCTTCAGGGACGGGAGCTGCCCGGAGCTGTCAGCTCACATGTGGGAGAGAAATGGGGTCTTTCCGTTCCTGGCCCTGTGGGGCTGGAGGAAAGTGAAATAGCATGAGTGGAGCAGGGAGCGGGTGCTGGTAGGCTGGGGAGGACCCAGTGGGCACGGGCCCCCGGTCCTCGGAGTCTCAGCAAGCAGCACATCCTGCTGGGGACCTGCAGGCGACGACCCACGAGTGAGCTGCGAAATCCATTTATGGGGCTGTGATCCGCATTTTTAAAAAGAGAGCTGGGATAGGAAACGGTTCATAGTGGCTAGTGAAGCCACAAGCTTTATCTCAGTCACCTCGAGTATAGGGGTCAGAAGCCTAGGCCCAGCCCGGGCCTGTGACCGCGAACACATCGCGCCACCTTCCGGCCTCGGTTTCCCTGTCTGTCCCATGCCTCCGTCGTCGGGAGAAACGCAGGAGGAGCTCTGGAGTGCTCAGGAGCCGTGCAGCCACCATGGCTGCGGGCTCTTTGTCCTCACTGTGTAAAACCTTTCTTCCCTGGGAGATGAGTCACACAAAGTTGAAAGCCACTGGATTTGAGGACTGGGGACAGGACCCGTCTACAGTGAGAATTTGGGGTGCAGGCTTGAGCAGGGGGGCTGCTCATAGCAAAGAGCAGAGATGGTTTCTTGGGGGAAAAGGACGAGCCAGAGTTCCCAGAGGCAGGCCTGTGTGCACAGTGCTCCACAGCCCAATCAGAAGCCCCCACCGTTTGGTCTTCGAATTAATGAACACTTCTTTCAGACTCTGCACTAGGAGCTGTCCTCATGTGCCCCCGTTCAGGCGTGACGTTAGAGCCAGAAGGAAGGAACTCTTTCTAATTTTTTTTTTAAAGATAAGCTTTATTTTTTAGAGCAGTTTTAGGTTCACAGCAAAACTGAGCAGAAAGCACAGACAGTTCGCATTTACTCCCGACTCTCTCCCAGTCCCCACCACACACACAGGCACAGCCTTCCTCCCCATCAATGTTGCACCCCCAGCCCCACGACCCCCACACCCCAGAGAGGTGTACTTGTTACAACTGGTGAACCTACACTGCCACGCCTGTATCACACCAGCCAGTAGTTGACATTAGGGTTCACTCTCAGTGATGTACAGTCTGCGGGTTTGGACGAAGACGTCGTGATGCTGAATCCACCATATAGTATCACAGAGTAGTTTCACAGAGCACCGTCTGTGCTCCTTGCCCTCGAGCCTCACATCCAGGGTTTTTTCCTTTCCAGGATGTCATGTGGTTGGAATCATACAGTTTGTAACATTTTCAGATCGGCTGCTTTCACTCGATTATACGCATGTAGGGTTTCTCCCTGTCTTTTCATAGCTTGGTAGCTCATTTCTTTTTGTTGTTGTCACTAAGTCCTGTCTGCCTCTGCGACCCCATGGACTGCAGCACGCCAGGCTTCCCTGTCCATCACCTTCTCCCGGAGTTGACGCAAACTGATTGAGTCTTTTGAGTCGGCGATGCCATCCAACCATCTCACCCTCTGTTGTCCCCTTCTCCTCCCGCCTTCAGTCTTTCCCAGCATCAGGGTCTTTTCCAGTGAGTCAGCTCTTCCTATCAGGTGGCCAAAGTATTAGAGCTTCAACTTCAGTATCAGTCCTTCCAACGAATATTCAGGATTGATTTCCTTCAGGATGGACTGGTTGGATCTCCTTGCAGTCCAAGGGACTCTCCAGAGTCTTCTCCAATAGCACAGTTCAAGAGCATCAGTTCTTCAGTGCTTCACTTCATTTTAGCACAGAATAATATGTCGTCATTGGATGGGCCACAGTTTATTTATTCGGGCAGCTATGAGCAATAAAGCTGCTGAAATATCCATGTGCAGGTTTTCATTTATGTTTTGAAAACAGTTTTTCAACTCATTTGTGTAAACACCAAGGAAGGCGATTGCTAAGTCGCTAAGTGTGTTCAGTTCTGTAGGAAGCCACCACCTGTCTTACAAAGTGGTCGAAGCACTTTGCCCTCCCGCCAGCAAGGGGCTGGTTGCTCCTGTCGCTCCACGTTGGTGGTGTTGGTGCCCCGATTTGGGCCATGCTACCAGGGCGCAGTATTATCTCGTTGTTTTAACTTACGCTTTCATCATGGTGTACGATCTTGGGCATCTCTTCATATGCTTACTCGCCATCTGTGTATCTTTTTTGGTGAGGTGTTGATTTAGATGTTTTGCCTATATTTTTCCCCTGCTTTTGTCATTTTATCTACTTTGACTGCTGGGTGTCTGTTGCTGTGCTCGGGTTTTCTCTAGTTGTGGCGAGCAGGAGCTACACTCTGCTTGTGGGGCGGGGGCTCCCCGTGGCGGTGACTCCTCTTGTCGCAGAGCGCAGGTTCTACCGTGCAGGCTTCAGGAGTTGCAGCAGAGGGCTCCGTGGTTGTGGCTCGCAGGCTCTGGAGTGTGGGCTCGGAGGATGTGGGCCATGGACTCAGCTGCTCTGTGGCCGCTGGGATCTTTCCAGACCAGGGATCGAGCCCATGTGTCCTACATTGCAAGACGGACTTCTAACCACTGGACCACCAGGAAAGCCCCCTTTGCCTATTATTCAATCAGGTTGCTGATTTGTTGTTATGTTTTAAGAGTTGTTTGCGTATTCTGAATAAGTCTTTTTTAGGTGTCTTTTCCAAATTGTTTTCTCCCAGTGTCCCTTTTCATTGTCTTGACACTGTCTTTTGCAGAGTGAAAGTTTTTAATTTGAGTGAAACCTAGCCTATCAGTTCTTTCTTTCAGGAATGGTGCCTTTTGTGTTGTATCTAGAAAGATATCACCGTACGCAGGGTCTTTCCGATTTTCCGCTCTGTTACCTTCTAAGAGTTTTATAGTTGGCAGTTTATATTCAGGTCGGTCACCCGTTGTGAGTTCATTCCTTTTTTAATGTTTGTTTTTTGTGTATTTATTTATTTGGCTGCACTGGGTCTCACTGGTGGCACGTGGGATCTTTAGTTTGAGTTGTGGTGTGTGAAATCTGGTTCCGTGACCAGGGATCGCACCCAGGCCCCCTGCATTGGGAGCTCAAGTCTAAGTCACTGGACCATCAGGGAAGTGCCCGTTTTGAGTTAGTTCTTGTAGAAGGCTGTGAGGTCTGGGTCTAGTTGGTTTTTTGCGTGTAGGCGGTCAGTTGTCTCCCAGCACCATTTGTTGAAGAGACTGTCTTTCCCCCATTGTGTTGCTTCGCTGTTTTGACAGGGTCAGTTGATTATATCTTTGTGGGTCTGTTCCGGGCTCTCCTTTCTGTTGCACCAATCTGTCTATTCTTTTGCCAGTACCTTCCTGTCTTGATCTGATTAGCTTTAGAGTAACTAAGTGTTGACCTCAGGTAGTATCTCTGACTTTACTTTTCTAGCCTCTCCATTTTTCAGAAGTGGAAATTGAAACACCGAAAAGTTAAATAACTTGCCCAAAGTTGCACAGTACACAGCAGAGCCAGGATTTGGACTCAAGCCTTTTGAATACAAAGTTTGTGCTTAGGACAGAAATTCAGTTCAGTTCAGTTTAGTCGCTCAGTCGTGTCCGACTCTTTGCGACCCCATGAATCACAGCACACCAGGCCTCCCTGTCCATCACCAGCTCCCGGAGTTCACTCAGACTCACGTCCATCGAGTCTGTGACGCCATCCAGCCATCTCATCCTCTGTCGTCTCCTTCTCCTCCTGCCCCCAGTCCTTCCCAGCATCAGAGTCTTTTCCAATGAGTCAACTCTTCACATGAGATTAAAATGCTGGAAATGGGAAAAGAGACTCAGAGGGGAAAGAGGAAAGAAAAGAGGGAAGGAGAGGAGAATGTCAGAAGAAGAAGAAGCAACAATTTCCCCCAGAAATACTAACGTGAGTCCCTCCTCCTCCAGTGCTGGGAAGAACAGTCTGGGGTCGAGGAGGAGTCTGGGAGAGTGTGGATGTGTTTTGAAGATGAAGCCAACAGGATTTCCTAACAGGCTGGGTTTGGGCTGCAGAGAGGAGAAGGGGATTCGGTGTGACTCCAGTGTTCTGGAAGGATGGGGGTGCCGTTCCAGTGGAGAGGCTGTCTGGGGGCGAGGGTGAGGGACTGTGCCCTGTAGCCGCACAGGGGAATGGGCTGAGGCCACCTCTCCCGGGTCCGGTGGCGTGCGTCGCCTCCGCAGGTGAAGAGGGAGCAAGGGGGCCTCTCCGCTCAGGAGGAGCTTTCAGGGGACGTGAAGCCCTGGAGCTGCAGGCTGTAAAGGAGGGCGTGCTCAGACCCCGGGGTCTCCCAGCCTGAGGCCCAGGACCCTTCCCCTAAGCTGGCCTGCCGGTCACGTGGGGTGGGAGTTCAGGAGGGGACTCCCTGAGGATGACTGCAGTCTTCACCTCGCCAGTGCTTTCAAGGACGCTTCTCAGCTGTGTCACCAGCTGTAAGCAGTTTATTTTGGGTCAAAGCACAGAGGGAGAAAGCAACTCCTTCCCTGCTGTTCCCGCCCTCCCATTACAACACCAGTCTCCAGTGGGCGACCCCATCTTTAACACTTCTGTCACACTTGCTTCTGCCTTCTTAACCAAGGGACTTTGGCCTGAAGCTCAGGGTCTTTGCAAGCAACAGTGTTTGGCTAGAATTTAACAGGGTCACTCTACATTCCGTCTCCGCAGTCTGCGGTGACCTTGTATGAATGGCAAATCCAAACAGTGATCGAAGTTTCTCTTCATTCCATCTCAGCTGAAAATGTGAATGGGTCTACTAGATAGAGATTTGATAAATAAATGTTGCAGACATCTTGGCAGTGATGCGTCGCTCTCCAGCTATTGGGGAGGGTCCCTTAGTTGGCACGTGTGTAGGGTGGCTGAGAGGTTTGTCGCTGAGTCTGCCTCTGTCTGTGACACTTGTGCCCTTCTTCTCATTCCCTGGCCATTTCCTCTAGGAAGTGGGATCCAGCCTTTGCTCCCGGCCCTCCAATCTCGGCAGGCTCTTCTCCGTCCGAGAACCTTGGGTTGGTGTCCTGCGGTCCCCAGTCCACTGGGGGGCGTCTCCATGAGGCCCAACCTGCCCGCACCCGCACTGACCTCACGCCGGCCACCCCGATCTTGCGTGAGGGCTCGCAGCGCCGTCTGTTTGCCCTCTGCCCCTCAGCAGCCCTGGGACCCAGGGACCAACCCTGAGAAGTGACGGGGCTGCGAGGTGGCCGGGCGGGCGATCCAGGGTGGCACAGGGATAGCAGAGCCAGGCTGGGCTCCCAGGCCCCACGAAAGGGCCACGTGGGAAAGGGGGCAGGAGGAAGCAGGGCTTCATGGGGCGGGGGGCTCGGGACGGGGCCTCTTGCCAGCCCTGCAGCTGCCCCACCACACATCTAGCCTGTTAAAGCCCAACCCAGGTCCCCAGGCACTGGGGACTTACTGGGAATCACAGAGAGGGTCGTGCTTGGGACGTAGGGCTGCCATTTCTGGCCTCTGAAAGGTGAAGGCTCTGCTCAAAATCCCTTGATATTCATCTTTTTTTTTTTTTTCCCCCACATTTACTCTGCATCAGGCACTATTCTGAGCAACTTCCAGGTATTAATGTGCTTACTTCTCCTGATAACCCTGTGATACAGGTGCTTTTATGATTCCCCTTTTGACGATAGGGACACCGAGGCACCATTAGGCAAAAAACCTTGCCAGAGATCTCACAGCAGGTCTGCGGCGGAGCCGGAAATCAAAGCTAGAGAGTTTGGCTTCCCCGCTTGTCAAAAGTCACAGGTCAGGGACTTTCCCAGCAGTGAGGAATCCGCCTTGCAGCTCGGGGGCCACAGATTCGATCCCTGATCGGGGAACTAAGACCCCGCACGCTGCAAGGCGACTGAGCCCATGCACGCCTCCTACTGAGCCTGCACACCGCAGTGAAAGATCCCCAGCGCTGCAACTAAGACCCAATACAGCCAAGTAAATAAGTGTTTAAAAAGAAAAGGCATGAGCCACGCTGTGGCCTCCACTCCTGCTTGACCCTCCAAGGCCGCTGATGCAGAAGGGTCAAGGCCAGAGCTCCAGAGGTCGGAAGGGCCCTGGTCTCCCTGCCTCCCACCCAGCCCATCACCCCTTGAGAGCCTCCCTGGTGGGAGCCATGCCCCCTCTGCTTGCATACCCCCAGTGGAGAGGGGCTCACCCATCCTGGTCGCCCAGGGCCCCCTGCTCCACTCCTCCTGAGACCTGTGAATCCAGGGCTGGCTGGGGTCTGACACTGCCCTGTGGACCCCAGCCCTGCCCACTGCCCTGCCCTGGGACAGCCCAGAGGGGGCCTCTCTGACTGCTGCAGAACCAAGAGGCTCCTCTGAACCCCAAGGTCTGTGACTCATGCCCGAGAGGCTCCAAGGATGAAATTATCATGGGCTGCGGCCACCTGTCTGTGTGTACGTTCCAGGCGGTGGGCTCCACTTCCACTCAGCCTCCCCCCGACTTTGCCCCCACGGCGAGGCCAGCCTGGTGCACTGTTTCCAGGGTCTGGCTCTTTTAAATTTAGCTGCAGGAAAAAGCAGTTTGTGTGGGCCTGGACCGCGGAGACAATCAGCAACAGGAAAAAGTCATCCGAGGGGAGTTTTCAGTGAATTATGGAGGCATTGTCCCTGCGCCCAAGGAGCCGGGGTTGCTAGTCCAGCCTCGCTGACCCAGCCCAGGCCTCAGGGGCCAAACACTGCCTGAGCTGTGTCAGGACAACACAATGTAAGCGTCTAAACGCCAAGGGAAAAAAAATATAGAGCAGAGGAAGAAAAATACTGGAAATTCCCTGTGTCGCAGCGATGGAAAAGCCTTTCTTGAAAGTCAACAGCTAGGGAAAGGTTGCTGCCCGCCCAGGCTGGGGGCCTCGGGGGCGGGAGGAAGTCGAAAACGATATTCTGAGATATTTTCAGTCTGGTGTGATGCCCGTGGATTTTCCAAAACATGAGGACCTCATGCTGGTGGGGGGAGTTGAGGTTGGACTGGAGTTGACTAGGGGTGGGGCCAGGCTCAAGATGGGCCAGGACGAGGACATAAACAGAAGCTGACCCAGTTGGAGCGCTCTGGTGTCCCAGCTGGCTGAGGTGCAGGCCCCTCGCAGCCCTGGGAGCCCCGGGAGGTCTCCCATTGATCCAGAGGCCCTTCTGGATCTCACCTTGAGGAGAGGACCACACATGAATGCTGGGGTCTCCTGCACAGAAAGCTCTAGGTGGCCAGGCAGGTTCTGCTTGCTCACCTCTTCTGATGGGGAGCTCACTACCTATGGGTCAGCCTAACCCATTTCTGCACAACTCAGGCTGGGAGAAACAATAAAGTTACTTTTGGAGGGGACACAGTGGTGAACAAAATAGATATAGATGTCTGCACTCAGAGAGCTCTGCGACCCCATGGACTGCAGCACCCGAGTGCTCCCTGTCCATCACCAACTCCCGGAGTTCACCCAAACTCATGTCCATCGAGTCGGTGATGCCATCCCACCTTCGCATCCTCTGTCATCCCCTTCTCCTCCTGCCCTCAATCTTTCCCAGCATCAGGGTCTTTTCAAATGAGTCAGTTCTTCTCATCAAGTGGCCAAAGTATTGGAGTTTCAGCTTCAACATCAGTCCTTCCAATGAATATTCAGGACTGATCTCCTTTGGGATGAACTGGTTGGATTTCCTTGCAGTCCAACGGACTCTCAAGAGTCTTCTCCAACACCACAGTTCGAAAACATCAGTTCTTTGGCCCTCAGCTTGCTTTATAGTCCAACTCTCACATCCATACATGACTACTGGGAAAACCGTAGCCTTGACTAGACATGTTACCCAGGGATCAAACCCGCATCGCTCTCATCTCCCGCATGGGGGTCCTTTCCCGCTAGCGCCGCCTGAGAAACTTGGTAGACATCATAAGCGCTATGAGAAGGGACGTCCCTGGCGGCTCAGATGGTGAAGTGGCTGCCTGTAATGCAGGAGACCCAGGCTCGATCTCTGGGACAGGAAGATCCCCTGGAGAAGGAATTGGCTACCCACTGCAGAATTCTTGTGGGGGGAATTCAATGGACAGAGGAGCCTGGCAGGCTGCAGTCCATGGGGTGGCAAAGAGTGAGACACAGCTGCGCAACTAATGCTTTCCCTTTTCACTTTCATGAGAAGGTAAATCATGGAAAGAAGCAGGAGGGGCTTGAGATACAATGTGAAAAAGAGAAAGTTAAAGAGAAAATTCCTCCTTCCTCTCAGCTGGGAGCAGCCTCACTCTGCCCGTGGGCCCGAAGCCCGTCTGCTCCTTCCATCCTGGGACAGCCCCGCTGGGTTCCGAGCTGAGCAGGGTCAGCCACTCATGTGGTGGGGCCTCTGGCCCCCTCTTCGCTCCTGTCCAGCAGCCCCGAGCTGAGTGCCTTCCCCAGAAGCGGGCACAGTGTTTTGAGCCCCCTCTCTCTCTGGGTGCACCTCTATCCCCATTTAGCTGTTTTAGAAGCTGTATCCACTGTTACCTCCTCTTGAGCTGTGGCAACTCACCCTCCCAGCAGCAGTGTCAAGACTGACTGCCCGCCTCCTTGCTGGCACGGAGCAGCCAAGAAGCCCCACCTCCTTTGTCCAAGGTGCTGGGGGTTTGCAGACCCAAGAGTAAGAATTTGCATTTATTCCTCTTGTGTCCTCTTTCGGAATTCTTTTCTGGCACAGAGTTGGATCACGTATGAGGAAAAAAAGAGTTAATAGTAACATACACAGAGTGCCTGAATACACACAACAAAAATCAAGGAAGGAAAAACAGGCAAAGACTCTGATCACGCCATTCTCTACAGAAATGCAAACGGCCCATAAAGCTGCTCCTCAGTCAGGCAGTGGTGGAGCTGCAAACAAAAAGAACAGTGAGATGCCATTTCTCTCCCATCAGATCGGAAAACAATATTAAACATTGATGACCTCCAGTGCCAGCAAGGTGGGGGGCCGTCAGACAGTTTCGACACTGCCGGTGGGAGTGTGAGTTGCCACAATCTTTTGGGACAGTAATCTGCAGTTTCTATTAAAGTTTAAAATGTGTGTGCCCTTTGATCCAGCAATTCCACTTCAGAGAATTTATCCTGCAAAACCGTACAGACACATGAGGTGCTATGTCCAAGAATATTTGTTTTAAAACAAAAAAAAAAAGGCATGCGCTATATGTTGATTAGTAGGGCAGTGCTTAAATGAATCCTGGGATATTCATTCTATAAAATATTTGGCAGCCATATGTACAGGCCTGGAACCCTGCTTGTTTATATTACTGGACAGAAAAACAAGTTGCCAAGTCAGGTACATGGCGTGATCTTATTTTTGTAAACATGTTTTCAAAGAGCAAAGAGTAAAATGGAAAGAATGCGTCAGCAAACGGCCAACACTGTTTACCCCCGCCAGGGGCCAGAGGGTCGCGAGGAGCCAGAGTACTGTCTTTATGTGACTTCTGTATTATTTTGACTCTCACAGTCAGTTTTTAGAGCTCTAATCATTAAAGTAGTAAATATCAACGCTTTTTCTTAAAAAAAAGCCATTTTGAGCGGTTCTTGCCGTGTCGTCATAATGAACAAAGGATGGTAGGTCAGGAGGAGTAACCTCGTGGCCACGCCTCGCCTCCACGGGCAGGAGTCCCCTGTCCGCCCAGCTGGGTGCCAGACTCACCGCAGGCCCTCCGGGGAGTAATCTGGTGGCCACGCCTCCACGGGCAGGAGTCCTCTGCTCACTGGGCCTCGCCGGCTCCCCCGTCTCAGTTTCCCTCATCTGCCTTTTCCACTGTTCTATGAACAGTACTGGCTCCAGAAACTGCAGAAGGGACTGGCTGAGTTTCCTGACCTGGGTGAAACATTTGGGGGACCAGGACAATACTCAGGTTCCCCCCTGGCATGCCAGCTCTGAGCAGTGGCAGAGGCTGCTATGCAGAAAGGGATTCTGAGGCCATTTGCAGGCTCCGCTAGCCAGAGTGCTGGGATTGATGAGCAATGTCTTCCCTTGTCGGGGACTGGTGGACGGATGCTCCAGATACTGAGGCATCATGCCTGGCCTAGGCCCACAGTTCCCAACCTGGAACTTGCACAGAAGTCACGGGGGACCTTAACGTGCAGATTCAGGTCTACCAGGGCTGCGGCAGGGCCCAAGAGTCTGCATTGCTAGCAAGCCCCCGGGAGGTGTGGGGCTGCGGGTCTGAAGACCTTTGCACTATTCATTCATGGCTACCTTCTCTTCTCCTTCAAGTTTTTTCACATATTTGCGAACAGAACTGACCATCCGCTCCCCCCTGGCCAGCACTGTCCAGATATCCTTCATATCTCTGATCCTTGGAACAGCTGAGGTTATTATCATCTCCCTTGACAGACGAGAAACAGGAGGTCTGGGCGGGGAAAAACGTCACCCACGATCCCCCAGGCGCTGGTGGCAGATTGATCGCCCACCTCCCCCACTCCCAACCATCTTCCTGGAGCCAGAAACCAGCCAGAAAGACCCTGCTGCTCCCCGAAAACCCTCCGTCCCAGCCATAAATAAGGCCCCAGCCTGGCCAGGTCCCTCCTCCTCCCTGAGCAACATTTCACAGCAGGCCCGGGCTGGGCAGCCACGGAGGGAAGGGAGGCCTGTGGACAGCGTGAGTTATGGGCTCCGGGAAGCCCATTAGTCACCGAAGCGAGAGAAGTTAACTCGAGCTTATTAACTCTAAACGTTTATTATTCACATTGATCACTCAGCAGACAGCAGCCGCCACCCCAGCCCGGAGCCGGTCGTGCATTCTGATGGCAGGGTGGTGTTGCGGCTGAAGGGAGTCCCGAGTCCCCAGGAAAGGCAAGCAGAGAGTAGTAGGCAGCTTCTGCTGCCCCTTGCAAGAGGCGGGAAGGGCTTCCCATCACCGGCCTGTCACTCGTCCCCACACATCTCCCGGCCTGTGTTCTGGGCCAGGCGTGTACATATGACCCGTCTCCGCCGTCACAGGCTGCCCACTCGGTGAGCGAGGTGGGACAGCCTGGTGGTGGGTAGCCCAGCCTTGTGGTCTCCCTGGTTTAATCTTCGGCTCCGCCGCTCAGCAGTAGGTGACCTTTTGTTTAAGTCCTGTGACTTTTCAGACGCTGCCATTTGTCATCTATAAAGTGGGGACACGCTCGTTCACTGGACGGATAATTTATTGAGTCCCTGTGGACAGAAAGGCTCGCTGCCCTCAGGGAGTTTGTATTTGGAGATGGAGACAGATAGGAAGCAGTTGAAGAACACAAATGGAAAAGAGTCATTTCAGATAGCAGTGAGTGCCAGGAGGCAAATAGCCTGGTTCGCTCGGTGGAGAGTGACTGGCGGCGTTGGGGGGACACCAGGGAGGTGGCACTTGAGCTGAGACCCGAGTGACGGGCAGGAGGCAGCCAGGGAGAGATCTTGGCCAAGGGGAGGCCGGGTGGAGGGAGCAGACGGGGGGGACACGCAGCGGAGCGAGGGAACCGGGGAAGAGCTGGGGGCCTGGGAGGTCCATGAGACGAGGGTGGAGGGAGAGGGGGCCCGCAGCCTTTGTGGGACCGCAGATGTCATTGCATGGAGTGGTTTGGGGCTAAAAGAGCTGTCAGGGATGTTCCCATCCTTCACCTCTCCCCATGGTTGTGACGAAGTGCAGTGGACACCGTGGGGGCCGTGGTCTGAGCCCCGTTGCAGGACGAAGCCCCAGTCCCCCAGCTGCAGTGATGCTGGCCGCCAACGGCCGACAGCTGCCCCTCTCCCGAGCATTGCCCTTGGTGCCTCCTTCCTCCAGGACCACTTCCCTCAAGGTGGGGCCACCTCTGCGGCACTCTCGGCGCTCTAGAGCGGAGGGGGCGGGGAGGGGGCTGGGCAGAGGCCAGTCTCCAGTGGGGACCGCAGCCTCGCTTGGCATCTTGCCCCGGCCTCCCTTGCTCCTGCCGAGAGCGCTTCTTCAATACTTCACATGCACCTGGATCCCTGAGTGGGGCTCTCGCTTCTCGGGGACCCCGACCTAAGACACGAGGGTTAGGTCCCACAGGGACTGTAAAGGCCAACCCCAAGGCCTGCTGTGCAGTGGTCACTCAGGGCGACCAGCTTCTCTGGTTTCACCAAGGCATTTGTGCTTCTAGCACCGGAAGCCCTGCCACCCAGGAAGCCCCTCGGTCCTGGGCAAGCCAGGATGGTTGGTTGCTGGTAACTGCTTGATGCGATTCATTCATCCATCCCACAAATGCCGCCTGGCAGGAGCCTGTGCCCTGCTCCGTGAGCAGAGTCACGATCAGATTCCGCTTCACAGAGCTCACAGCCCAGCTCCGGGAGGCTGGCAGGGTCCTCAGACCTCACTCAGGCCTGCAGGTCAGGAGAGCTGTTCTTGAAGGGGGAGGAGCTGCTGCCCAGCGAATGAGGCTGGGGTGGGGTGGGGGGAGGGTCTCAGGACAGCACCCAACCTGGGGAGCTAATGGTCAGGGAAGCCCCGAGCTTCAGATCTCTGGATGCAGAGAGAGGCGGCAAGAAGCAGGTTCTGGGGAGCCACTGGCCATGACCTCAGCTGCTCCAGACAACAGGAAAGCCAGGATGCCTGCAAAGCAAAATCCTCTTTGGGGAGAGCCCTCTGGGGCCACTGAGGCCCCTGGGTCACCAGTTAAGATGCTTTAGACAGGACAGGGAAACTCCCGTGAGCCCCACAACAGTCCAGATAAATGGGCCGAGTGTCTCCATTTTACAGACAGGAAAACCGAGGCTTAAAGAGGAATGGTCATTTGCCCAAAGTCACCCAGCCTGTGAGTGGTACAGCCTTGTGGGTGGGGGGGTGTGTCCCAGGACTCTCAGGCTCCACAGCCACCGGGCTACCTCATTAATTCTCTGGACAAGAAAGGCATTCCAGCCTGCATTTGATTCATCCCTGTCTATACCTCCCCTCTCCTCCACTCTCTGATTCTAGAGGGAAGTGGATGAAAGTGGAGGTCGCAGAGCTAGCCTGCCTGGGTCCAGACCACAGATCGGCCTTCCCTCTCTGTGCCCCAAGGGCCTTGTCTCTCAAAGAGGGGGTCACAAGAGCACCTCCCTCCAAGGCTAGCTATAAAGATTAAACGCGTTAATATATGGAAAGCACTTAGAGCAGAGTCTGGCACATTGTCTCAGCTATTATTGCTCTCTTTGTTACCATGACTTAGAACAAGCAAGTCATAAAGTAAAACATTGGACACAACCTGAATGCTCTGCAGCACAGGGGTCATTACGCCAGCCATGACTGAGCAATTTCGGCGGACACGGCAGTGACTAAGGCAGGCGGTGTCGGCACAACCGCAGACAGCTAGGCTGAGAAAAGAATAGCAAGTGCAGAGCTTGACCGGCGTGGCTGGAACCACCAGAGCAGTAACAGCACAGACCCTGCAGTGGAGTGCAACGTGATGAGGAGTTTAAATAAATGCTGCAGGATCGGTTAGGTATGCACGTGGAGGAAAAAGGATGCTTGACCTCTACCCCGGACCACACGCCCGTATCTGCTTCAGTGGACTCCGAGCACCGCCCGTCCGGACCGAAACTCTGGCTCTCTGTATGTGAAATGCCGGGCTGGATGAATCACAAGCTGGAATCAAGTTTGCTGGGAGAAATATCAGCAACCTCACATGTGCAGATGATACCACTCTAGTGGCAGAAAGCCAAGAGGAACTAAAGAGCCTCTTGATGACGGTGAAAGAGGAGAGTGAAAAAGCTGGCTTAAAACTTAGCATTCGAAAAGCTAAGGTCATGGCATCCAGTCCCATCACTTCATGACAAACAGATGGGGAAGAAGTGGAAACAGTAGCTGACTTTATTTTCTTGGACTCCAAAGTCACTGCAGATGGTGACTGCAGCCATGAAATTAAAAGACGCTCGCTCCTTGGAAGGAAAGCTGTGACACACCTAGACAGCACATTAAAAAGTAGTGACTCACTTTGCTGACAAAGGTCTGTCCAATCAAAGCTATGGTTTTTCCAGTAGCTGTGTATGGATGTGAGAGTTGGACCTTAAAGAAGGCTGAGTGCCAAAGAATTGATGCTTTTGAACTGGGGTGCTGGAGAAGACTCTTGAGAGTCCTTTGGACTGCAAAGAGATCAAATCAGTCAACTTTGAAGGAAATCAACCCTGGATATTCATTGGAAGGACTGATGCTGGAGCTCTAATACTTTGGCCATCTGATGTGATGAGCCGACTCACTGGAAAAGACCCTGATGCTGGGAAAGATTGAGGGCAGGAGGAGAAGGGGACGACAGAGGATGAGATGGTTGGATGGCGTCACTGACTCAATGGACATGAATTTGAGCAAACTGCAGGAGATAGTGAAGGACTGGAAAGCCTGGCGTGCTGCAGTCCATTGGGTTGCAAATAGCTGGACAGGACTTAGCGACTGAACAACAGCATTTTCCCAGTCTTGCACTCTGAAGAACGTAAGCTTATGAAAAAATATGAGAACTTGGAATAGTAAAGCCACTTAAAAAGCGTGCACAGACTCTGATGAGGAAGCCAACGTGAATTTCAGAGGTGTCGATGGCTCCACATGAATGAAAATTTCGGCTGTGATGGTTGTCCTTTCAATAAAATGGCAGTCCTTTATTCTGAAGTTTGCTCGCATAACTCCCCCCAGTCCAAGATAATCACAAGAGTGGGAAGATGAATTTTAGGCAACAGTCAATAAGAAAGTTCCAATTTCCTTTGGAGGAAAAGGAAAACATGTTTTGTTGTCCCCCGCCAGTGAGATGGAAAAAAAAAAACCAAGGGAAAAGTCACCCCACGCTTTCCTTGTGGCCGTGGGCCCCCACCACCGAGGCGCCGCGAGGAAGTCGAAGGTTGACCGAGCAAAACATGTTTTCCTTGAGCAGGACGTCTGTAGGAACTGTTGGAATCAATTATTGGGAAACACAAAAATAAAACAGACTTCAACCCATGGTAAACATTACCCCTTCTTTCTGGGATCAGGAAAACAAAGGTCAGGATTGGGGTCAGCCTGGAACAGTGGACCAACGCTCCAGGCAGGAGGCCGAGATCCTGGCTTTGGTGAGACCTGGCGAGGCTGGAAGCCTTCCCCAGCCTCAGTTTACCCAACTGGAAACCCACGATCCTGCGTCCGTGTCCCAGAGCTGGGGGAGCTTACTGCTCAGTACGTGTGTACTTGGCTTCTGTTCCCTGCCAGGCTGGGGGCTGGGCACTCGGAGATGCTGCTCCGGAAGCTCTGGCGCGCACAGGGCCAGCCTCCCGGGCGTGTGGCCTTGGCAGGCATGCGGGGACCCGCGACCAGGAGGGCCCGTGCTTGGTGTAAACCTGTGTGTCCTATGGTCACTGTGTGAAATTCTTCATTTTTGGACAGGAGGCACTGCATTTTCATTTTGCTCTGGGCCCCACAGCTGCATGGCTGCGCCTGGCTTTTTGCTAGTGCTCTGAGTGTGCCTGACCCCCAGGGTCCCCTCCAAGGCTTGGCACAGACAGGGTGTTGATACATGGGGTTGAAATGAATGTCAGAAGAGAGGCTGGGGTTACAAATACTGCTCTGCCGCTGCCCCAGGTGTGTGCCCTGGTCACACAGGATCCCTCCAACCCACATCCCTGCCACTGTTTTGGGGGAAATTATCTCCATCTTGTTTGGGAAGTTCCTGAGATAAGGGCCGTGGGAGAAGCATCAGCTGGGGTCACAGCCTTCTACCGCTCTTCTGTTTTCCTGAGCAACTCCCTGGGCCTCAGTTTCCTCATCTGTAAAATGGGTATAGTCATACCTGTCACACACAGTGCCTGTGATGATTAAACATAATGTGTAAAGCACCCACAGCTCCACCAGTTTGAGGAGGCACCGAGCCCACGTCTGTGCAGGTGGGGAAGTATCTGCATCCTGAAGGAGACAAATCCTCCTCAGGCTTTAAAAGTAAGTTTGACCAGACCCTGGAGCAAGGTCTGGACGCTGCTGTCTGTTCACTAGTGAAATGTGAACACTGTGTGTTTATGAATAGCTAAAAATTAGCCACACTATCCAGTCAGAGAGGAGTGGCGTATGGATTAGACCTTCATAAACACAAGTACATCTACCTGCTAAGAGATCGTAATTGATGGCCTGTTCTGTGCCAGGCACTTCTGCACTAATAATACTTAGTAATGATACCTAATGATGTTGTTCAGTTGCTCACTCGTGTCCGACTCTGCAACCCCATGGACTGCAGCACGCCAGGCTTCCCTGTTCCTTTACCATCTCCTGGACTTCGCTCAGACTCACGTCCTTTGAGTCGATGATGCCATCCAACCATCTCATCCTCTGTCGCCCTCTTCTCCTCCCGCCGTCTCTCGTTCCCAGCATCAGGGTCTTTTCCAGTGAGTCAGCTCTTCGCGTCAGTGGCCAGAGTATTGGAGCTGCAGCTTCAGCATCAGTCCTTCCAATGAGTATTCAGGGCTGATTTCCTGTAGGATGGACTGGCTAGACCTCCTTGCTGTCCTGGACAGTATCTACCATGCTGAGTGCTTATGTATCTACAGGCACCAGGCTAAGCACTGCAAGGCCATTGGCTTCCTTCACCTCTCCTAGTGGGCATGTGGGGTAGGTGCTAGAAGTGCCCCCTCTTATAAAGGAGGGTGAACACCCAGTCGGACGAGGACTTGCTGGGGGCCCAGAGCTGGGAGCTGAGCCGGGCCTTGGGGCTCAGACCCCAGACTGTGGTCCACACCCGCACCCCAAAGTCTGAGCTCTGTCCCTAGCTCAGACGGCGAGATCACGGGGATCCACCAGACCACGTGCAGAAGGTCCCCTCCCTCATATGCCGTCCCCCGTCCCCCAGCCAGGGCCTTCCCTGAACTGGAGGGGGTCAGGCTCTAGCTAGCAGCGCCCCTGCTGGAGGGCAGCTAGGAGGCGTCTCCCGCAGGGTGCCCTGTGTGTTGACCGCAGCCCCTGCTGGAAGGATGGAGACCCCGGCTATGGGGTTCCCAGACTGAACCTGCTTTGTTTCTCTGTGTGTGGATTTCAGGTAGGAGAGGCTCACCCCCCAGAAACTGATGATGTCCACGGCAGGGAGTGACATTGCCTCCGGGTCCCTCCGCACAGGTGCACACGTGCTTATTAAGCTAATTAATACGGCCTTTCCAGAGCCGCTGTCTCCCCCGCCCTCTGCCACTGGCCAGCAGAGAGATGCAGCTCCCCTGCGGAGCTTCACGGGGCGGGGGGGAAAATAAACCCTGAGTCAGGCCATGTGGCTCATCAGAATGCCTCTTTTACAATCACCAGCCTCGCTGGTCTGTCAGGGAACGTGACACCACCACCTTGGTCGTGCAGAGATGTCCCGCGAGGGGATGATGGCCCTGTGAAGACGTGAGCTCCCCATCGCAGGGGGGCAAGTCAGGAGCAGGCAGCTGTCAGGGGTTGAAGGTTGGATTCGACCACTTGGCAGGCCTTCTGGGGGCTCGCCCAGTGCAGCGGGGCAGAGTTTGGACACACCCCTGCCCCCTCTGACGTTCCTGCACACTGCTGGATTATTAATGGACAGGCTCTCGTCTGATGACCCCCTTGGAACCTCAGGCTCTGTGGCTGGAAAGGGTGCCTGTGCTCCTCCCAGCCTGGTCTCCACTCACAGTGGGGCCTCCACAGCCACAGTCCCTTTTTTCCCAAAAGGAAGAACCTCCACCTCAACCCCAGGGACCCTTAGCTCACTGGGCCTGGAATGGGGTTTTGGAAGTCATCCTTGAACAGCCCAGAAAGCGCTTCAGACCAGGAGGTTGGTATCCCCCTGGGTTAACCCAGTGATGTGGTCAATAGTAGTGGCCTGAACAAACCCTCGGAGGTTTTTCAGAAAGTCAGTCGCCTTTCCTTGTCCGTCTGCGAGGCCCCTTTCAGCTTTCGGAAGGGTAAGGAGAATGGTGTAGACCCACTGGGTTTCCCCTCAACTCCACCCCTCCCTGCTGTGTGGTCTCAGGCTCAAGACTCTGCTTCTCCGAGCCTCAGTTTCCTCACCTGAAAAATGGAGAGAATGCTAGCTCCCTCCCAGTGCACCAGCCCCAACACAGTCCTTGTGAAAATGAAAGTGGTAGTCGCTCAGTCGTGTCCGACTCTCTGTGACCCCGGGGACTGTAGCCCGACAGGCTCCTTGGTCTGTGGGATTCTCCAGGTGAGAGGCCGGGAGGGGGCAGCCATGCCCTTCTCCAGGGGATCCTCCTGACTCGGGGATCACACCCAGGTCTTCTGCATTACAGGCAGACGCTTTACTGTCTGAGCCAGCAGGGATGTCCCCAACACAGTTCTGGTGACCGTCAGTTGCTGAACCAAGTCAATTTCTTTACAGTTCAGTTGCTCAGTCGTGTCCGACTCTTTGCGACCCCATGAACCGCAGCATGCCAGGCCTCCCTGTCCATCCCCAACTCCTGGAGTTCACCCAAACCCAAGTCCATCGAGTCGGTGATGCCATCCAACCATCTCATCCTCTGTCGTCCCCTTCTCCTCCTGCCCTCAATCTTTCCAAGCATCAGGGTCTTTTCAAATGAGTCAGCTCTTCTCATCAGGTGGCCAAAGTATTGGAGTTTCAGCCTCAGCTTCAGTCCTTCCAATGAACACCCAGGACTGATCTCCTTTAGGATGGACTGGTTGGATCTCCTTGCAGTCCAAGGGACTCTCAAGAGTCTTCTCCAACACCACAGTTCAAAAGCATCAATTCTTCGTTGCTCAGCTTTCTTTATAGTCCAACTCTCACATCCATACATGACCACTGGAAAAACCATAGCCTTGACTAGATGGACCTTTGTTGATGAAGTAATGTCTCTGCTTTTTAATATGCTGTCTAGGTTGGTCATAACTTTCCTTCCAAGGAGGAAGTGTCTTTTAATTTCATGGCTGCAATCACCATCTGCAGTGATTTTGGAGCCCAAAAAATAAAGTCAGCCACTGTTTCCCCATCTATTTGCCATGAAGTGATGGGACCAGATGCCATGGTCTTCGTTTTCTGAATCTTGAGCTTTAAGCCAACTTTTTTACTCTCCTCTTTCACCTTCATCAAGAGGCTCTTTAGTTCCTCTTTGCTTTCTGCCATAAGGGTGGTGTCATCTGCATATCTGAGGTTATTGATATTTCTCCTGGCAATCTTGATTCCAGCTTGTGCTTCCTCCAGCCCAGCGTTTCTCATGGTGTACTCTGCATATAAGTTAAATAAGCAGGGTGACAATATACAGCCTTGACGTACTCCTTTTCCTATTTGGAACCAGTCTGTTGTTCCATGTCCAGTTCTAACTGTTGCTTCCTGACCTGCATACAGATTTCTCAAGAGGCAGGTCAGGTGGTCTGGTATTCCCATCTCTTTCAGAATTTTCCACAGTTTATTGTGATCCACATAGTGAAAGGCTTTGGCATAGTCAATAAAGCAGAAATGATGTTTTTCTGGAACTCTTGCTTTTTCCATGATCCAGCGGATGTTGGCAATTTGATCTCTGGTTCCTCTGCCTTTTCAAAAACCAGCTTGAACATCTGGAAGTTCACGGTTCACGTATTGGTGAAACCTGGCTTGGAGAATTTTGAGCATTACTTTACTGGCGTGTGAGATGAGTGCAATTGTGCGGTAGTTTGAGCATTCTTTGGCATTGCCTTTCTTTGGGATTGGAATGAAAACTGACCTTTTCCAGTCCTGTGGCCACTGCTGAGTTTTCCAAACTTGCTGGCATATTGAGTGTAGCACTTTCACAGCATCATCTTTCAGGATTTGAAATAGCTCAACTGGAATTCCATCACCTCCACTAGCTTTGTTTGTAGTGATGCTTTCTAAGGCCCACTTGACTTCACATTCCAGGATGTCTGGCTCTAGATTAGTGATCACACCATCGTGATTATCTGGGTCGTGAAGATCTTTTTTGTACAGATCTTCCGTGTATTCTTGCCACCTCTTCTTAATATCTTCTGCTTCTGTTAGGTCCCTACCATTTCTGTCCTTTACTGAGCCCATCTTTGCATGAAATGTTCCCTTGGTATCTCAAATTATCTTGAATGAAGAGATCTCTAGTCTTTCCCATTCTATTGTTTTCCTCTATTTCTTTGCACTGATCACTGAGGAAGGCTTTCTTATCTCTCCTTGCTATTCTTTGGAACTCTGCATTCAAATGGGTATATCTTTCCTTTTCTCCTTTGCTTTTTGCTTCCCTTCTCTTCACAGCTATTTTTAAGGCCTCCCCAGACAGCCATTTTGCTTTTTCGCATTTCTTTTCCATGGGGATGGTCTTGATTCCTGTCTTCTGTACAATGTCACGAACCTCCGTCCATAGTTCATCAGGCACTCTGTCAGATCTAATCCTTCAAATCTATTTCTCACTTCCACTGTATAGTCGTAAGGGATTTGATTTAGGTCATACTTGAATGGTCTAGTGGTTTTCCCTACTTTCTTCAGTTTAGGTCTGAATTTGGCAATAAGGAGTTCATGATCTGAGCCACAGTCAGCTCCTGGTCTTCTTTTCACTGACTGTATAGAGCTTCTCCATCTTTGGCTGCAAAGAATATGATCAGTCTGATTTCGGTGTTGACCATCTGGTGATGTCCATGTGTAGAGTCTTCTCTTGTGATGTTGGAAGAGGGTGTTTGCTATGACCAGTGCATTCTCTTGGCAGAACTCTATTAGCCTTTGCCCTGCTTCATTCTGTACTCCAAGGCCAAATTTGCCTGTTACTCCAGGTGTTTCTTGACTTCCTGCTTTTGCATTTCTTTACAGGGCAGACATTTAACCCTAGGTCCCCTCACCTCCCACCAGCTCTTCTTGAGAGCTGCTTTCCGGGTGAGACACGTGTCTGCAGACTGTGACGGTGAGCAGGCCCGGGAAGGGGGCCCTCTGTCGCTGTCGTCCCTGAGGTGTGCCGCAGGCATGGGAGCAGGCTGCGTGCCCTGCCAGGCTCTGCCCCAGGCGCCCTGTCCTCCCAGAGGGACGGTCCAGGCGGGGAGGTGGACGCCACGCAGGGAGACCCGTGAAGTCCTGAGACCGTGTCCGGTGTGGGTAAGTGCGGGCGGAGACGGGCCACGGGTGAGGCGCCAGCGAGGGATGTGCCTGTGAAGAGGTGCCACGGCGACCTGATGGGTGGCTGGGGGTGGCGTGGGGGTCCACCCGCCCTGTGCTGAGGATTTAGGAAGGCACTTTATTTTCTTTTTACCATTAGCTTAGTCATTCTTTCTTGGACCGACCCTGACTTACTCTGAAATCATTCACATTTCTTTTTTTTTTTTTTTAATAAATGTATTTGTTTTTAACTGGAGGAGGGTTGCTTCCCAGTGTTGTCTGGGTCTCTGCCACGCACGAGCGTGAGTTAGCCACAGGCGCAGGTATGTGCCTTCAGTCTTGAGCCCCTCTCCCACCTCCCTCCCCACCCCACCCCTCTAGGTTGTCACAGGGGTTGAGCTCCCTGCTCACACAGCAAATTCCGCAGAACAGATGCAGCAGGGGAAGGACAGGGAGGGATGAACTGGGAGAGGAAGACTGAAGCACACACGTCATCAAATGGGAAGGCGCTTTGGTGGTGCTGGTGGTTGTGTGGGTCGCTCAGTCGTGTCCGACTCTTTGCGACCCCATGGACTGCAGCCCACCAGGCTTCTCTGTCCACGGGATTCTCCAGGCGTGGGTACTGGAGTGGGTTGCCATGCCCTCCTCCTGGGAAGGCACTTTAGAGAGCAGGAAAAGTCCCAGGGGCCAGAGGGGGCCAGGCAGGGTCTGGGGGGCAGGGGACGCCAGTGTGGCCAAGTCGGAGCGGGGGGACGGGCCGGGGAGTGCGGGGGCCGGAGGTCACAGCGAAGGCCACACTGGACCTCCTCAAAGCGGCCTCGGGCATCCAAGGTGGGGAGGGTGGGTGTGCCCTGGTGGGTCACCAAGGAGAGGGCTGCCCCCAACCCCAGTGCAGGCGGCCTCTCCCCAAGACTCAGGGCTCTCCAGGGTCCCAGGGCAAGGGCCCCCAGGAAACGCTGTCAATGGGGGTGGCCCCTCCAGCCAGAGGCAGATCTTTAAACACGCAGATGGGTCCTGCCTGCCTCACCTGCCTGGCTCTGAGGACAGACCTGGCTCCCTGCTGCCCCCTGGCCCTCCCCCGGGGCCTCAGTGTCCCCAGGCGGCACAGCTGCCACCCCGCCGCCCCCACAGCACCGGCCATTCCCCGTGGGTCTCAGGTCTGCACGGACGTGTGGGCCTTGACCGCCCCCGCCCCCCGTGTACACACTCAGCCTGCAAGGCAGGAGCTTGGTGCTGTCGCCACATCCGGGGCCTGGAACAGCACGAGTGCGCACGCGCGAGACGAACAGGCGTCGCAGACCTGAGCTGTGGCCCCTTTCACAGGTAGAGAAACCGAGGCTGGCAGGGTCAGCCGCCGGCCCCGCCCCGCCAGGAGACCAGCCAGCCCGGAGCCAGGCTTCAGCGGAGCCGGACGACCTCTGACCCCGCCGTGTGCCCCGCTGCACTCGACTCGCCCTCGGAGTTAAGAACCTCCACGTTGCCATCCATCCAATGGGTATGAAGTGCGGGCCCTGACCCCCGCCCCCGCCCCCGCCCCCGCCCCCGCGTGCTGGTGAGACTTGGAGGGTGTGACCTACGCAGTGCCACCCCCATAAGGGGCTGGTGCGAAGGGGCCTCCACCAGGCCGGACCTCAGAAGGGTTAACCTGGCCTCTTTGTCCCACGGTTGCCATGGGGACAGTTCCTGTCCTTCAGGAAGCAGGGAGAGCAGTTTCCTGTTTTGAAGAAGGCTCGAGGGCTGTTTTCCTCCAATCAGCCTGCCCAGAGAGGGGCAGGAAGCCTAGGGCCGGGCCACCCCTGCCGCTGGGTGTGTGGTGGAGCCATGCCCACGCCCAGCCGGCCAGGAGGGGCCTCGTGGAAATGCGACCTCGGGAAAAAGCCAACAGGGCAGCAGAAAGGAAAAAAAAAAATGGCTGGCCGGAAGAGGGCGGTCACTTCCTCCACAGACCTTGGATCCCACCCAGTGGTGATAAAAACTCTTGAGTGGCCCTGCCCGGCCTGGACTCCGCTGCCCCCCACGCTCAGCCCTTCCTCGGGGCGTCAGAAGCCTGCTGGACAAAGGCCTTCGAGGTCCCTGCTGTCCCCCTCAGCTATGTGCATCCCGGACGCATCAGCCCCTCTGGGCTCCCGGCGGCCCCCAGCTCCTACTCCCACCCTGTGCGGCAGCTCTCTCCTGCTCCCATCTGCTTGGGTGATTTTTTTTTTTTCAGGGTGCAGAGCAAAGCCTCCCTCCTCCTGGAAGGCTTCCTTGCATGCATGTGGCAGCATGCATGAACTTAGGCCTAATCTCTCTCGAGGGCCCTGCTCCCAGCCACTGCCGGTCACCCTGCCTCCAGGCTTGCCCCTCTGGCTCCTCTCCCACTCTGGCTACCACACAGGTCTGGCCCTGTCACCCTCTCCCTCCCCTATAAATACTCTAAGCCTTCCTGTCACCTGCAGTGTACAGCCCAGACTCTCTGGCTGACCATTGGAGAGCTTGCCCCAGGCCTGCCCTCTTCCATCCCCACAGGCTGTATCCCCACCTGCAATGGCAACCTTACCCCTCCCCTGTAAACGATGCTTGATCTTTAAAGCGCAGCTCCTTGTCACCAGCCCTTCCCCAGCCCCATGGTCCAACTGAGTCCTCTGCCTTCACCCCCAGCTCTACTGTGCCACGGTGAGGTGACCCTTTTCTCAGAGCAAACCACGAGCTCTTCACGTACAGGAAAGGGAAGAGAGAGGGCAACTCATCCTTCAACCCTCGCCACGACCCAAGAGAAAGGTCTCCTTGTTCCCATTTTACAGAGAACAAAATTGAGGTGCACGGAGTCGAGGTGTCCCCCCCACCCCAAGGCCACAGGGTCAGTGACTGGTGAAACTAGGGGCCTTCAGGATGCCCCCTCCTCCCTGGCTTCGAGCTTAGCCGGGTGTGTGTGGGTGGGGGTGGGGGCTGATCTCTGGGGCGCAGGAAGGGAGGGGCGGCCTTGCCAAGCCGAGTCCACCCCAGGCAGATGTCTGGCTCAGACCTGGTCGCCCCTGGAGCCAAGAAGGCAACTCAGTTACTTTCCAGGGGGAGATAAGCCCTGAAGCTGATGCTGTCGAGGCCACGGGGGTGTGGGGCAAGCAGCCGAAGAGGCTAAAGAGGCGGCAGGGCCCGGCGTCGCTTCCTTTTGAATACCAGGCACAAGGCGTGCCTGCCCGTGTAGAACCCGGGAAACCAGGGGTGTCTGCTATAGAGAGGGCTGTGAAGGTGGCTGGCCCACGCCCTAGCTTTATGCCAGCACTCCCATCTCGGCCAGAAACAAAACTCCAGGCTGGAGCAGGAAGCTGGGCCCCGGCTCCCCCACCCATGCTCCTGGGGGCCCCCGCATTGCTCCGTCTCACCGGTCTTGTTATACAGAGGCTGCTCAATAAATGCTCCCTCCCATCCCTCTTCTGTGCTGATTGTGGGGCGTGCCTGCCCCCCATTCCCCATGTACTTTGTTTGGGAGCATTTGGACACCAACTCTGTCATACGTGTTCTAAATGATTAATGATCATTTCTGGAGCACCTCCCGTCTCCCCTTCCCCGCTCCTGAATGCTTTAGATAATTTATCTCCTTTTACGACCAGACACCATTATCATGTCCTTGACAGGGTGGCAGAAGTGGGTAAGAAAGCCAGCCAGGGCGCAGTCCCCACGACTCACTAGCTGCGCATCTCCGGGCGAACGCCTCGGCCTCTCTGTGCCTTGGTAGCCTCCTGCGTAATCCGGGGATCATAACGTTGCCTACGTCATAGGCTTCTTGAGAAAAGTAAATGAGCTACCGAGACACCAAATAAGTAAAGAGACTTATGTGCGTGTGTGCAGAGTTGCTTCAGTTGTGTCCGAGTCTTTGCGACCCCATGGACTGTAGCCCACCAGGCTCCTCTGTCCATGGAATTCTGCAGGCCAGAGTACTGGAGTGGGGTGCCACGCACTCCTCCAGGAGGCCTTCCAGACCCAGGGATGGAACCCGCATCTCCTGTGTCTCCCGCAACGGTGGCAGTAGTGCCACTTACTGAGCGCTCAGCAAATACCAGCTATCAGAGGGGACACTGAGGCTGGGACCTGCCCTCCTGCCCAGGTCACTCCAGTGTGGCTCCTGACCACCGAGCCCTACCGCCTGTCCGGGATGCTTGGCTGTGGAGCTCACATCACCTGGGTGTTCCCTGTTTCCGCACATCCAGCTTCGGTGCTGGCTCTGCCTTTGGCCGAGGCTGCAGGCAGGCGGGAGCAAGGAGCTGGATTTCAGCGGTCTGGATCTACGGCCACCTAAGTTGTGTGCAGGGCACCATGGGGTTCCGACTTGGGCCTTGGATGTCAGGAGGTGTGGCTCCCAGCTTTGGAATCCTCCGACTCACCATATTCTTCCCGCTGGGCCTCAGTTTCGCAGCCCATCAAGTGGGCATAAAACCTACCATGAGTGGGTCACGTCTGCTGAGAGCAGGAAGTAAAATGGTGAATGATTTCAGAAAGGTGAAATCTAGGCAGCCTTTGTGCCCATCTCAGAGACAGCAGCACACCCTGGTAGTTAAGAACACGTTTTCAGGGTGGAGCGGGTGGGAGTTCTGGCTGCACCGGAAGGGCCGGTCAGTTCGCCAGCCTGGGCCTCAGTTTTCCCATGTGTGAAATGGACAGATAATAAACCCTTTACAGGGTTCCTGGGAAGAATATGTGCGTGAAAGACTCAAAACCAGAGCGAGGGTGGTCATCACCGCCACACGGTATGTGCCCCCATTTCTGAGCTCCGAGAGCAGTTATGGCTCAGTTCCACTCGGACTAAGCAAGTCCAGCCACCAGTCTTGGCTCCGGATGTTTGTAAAGCCCTCTGGTCTCTCCCATCCATTTTCTCGTATTAGGAAAAGCAAACAAAGCAGTAAGCTTTTTAACTTCACAGCCCGTCACTCCACACCACCGTGCGGCTTCAGCTAAACAAGTGCAGACCTGGGTTTTTTTTTTTTTTTCCCCAACTGCCCGTGGTGCTACGATCTCTTTAAAGTAGACTTTGCTTAGTCTCAAATCCTAAATTCAACAGTTGTGACAAGGTCTTAGCCAAGCACCAAGGTCTCTTCCTGCCCTCCCTTCTCCCTTCCGCAGGCCCTACAGTGAAAGGTAAGTTGGCCACCGGCTGAGTTATCTGAGCTTTGTGCTCCTGCCTCGGGGGTGGGGGTGGGGGTGGGGGTGGGGGTCCTTGGTTCTTTGGGTTTTACTGCTAGTTCTCAGAAACGATCTCGGCTTTTAAAACGTATTTTCCTCTTGCATCAAATATCGCAGTGATTGCTCCACTCCCTCCTTCGCACCCATAATCAAGTGGACGCCTCCCTCCCTCCGCACCACACCTCCATTGCCGCCTCCCTCCCAACCTCCACCTCCATCGCACCTCACCACCTCCATCACCTTCTCCACCGCTTCTGCACAGGGACCCATACAGTTTACGAAGAGCCTGTCTTAAGTAACACAAGGTCTGCCAGCACTTTCCCATTTCAGAGGCAAAAGAATTTCCCCACAAAAGGCCAGAGGCTTAAGGACTCTGTGGCAGTTCAGAGGCGAATAAATCCTTTGAAAGGGTCAAATTCATTTCTGAATCTGGAGAAACAGGGAGGTACACCCTGGAACTCTTGCCTGAAAGTGTGCATAATCCGATTCTGAACTGTGGGGTTAAAAGATGGAAAAATCACACCCTACAGACCTGGTTAGGTGTATGAACGTGCTTGGTGAGTGTGAAAACACTATATAAGATTTTTCATCGTGATTGGGGGAAACGTATTGATTCTTGTTTTCACTGTGTGGGCACTGAACACCTTCTGTGTGTCAGGCATCAACTGGCTCATGAAACAATTCAAATCACACCTTCATACAGGTTATATATATTTGAGTGAGCACCTAATAGGCACCAGGGTTCTCCCCTGGTGGCTCAGCAGTAAAAAATCCGCCTGCGACACAGGAAGACTTGGGTTTGATCCTGGGTCAGTAAGATCCCCTGGAGGAGGAAATGGCAACCCATTATTGGTATACAGCTCCAGTATTCTTGCCTGGAGAATCCCATGGGCAGGGAGCCTGGCGAGCTGCAGTCCATGGGGTAGCAAAGAGCCAGACATGACGGAGACAACAGTATGCACCTGGAGTTCTGCTGGGTGCTGGCCCCCAGATTTCTAGAAACCTGCCAAAGTGAAGTCGATCAGTCGTGTCCCACTCTTTGCAACCCCGTGGACTGTAGCCCACCAGGCTCCTCCGTCCATGGGATTCTCCAGGCAAGAATACTGGAGTGTGTTGCCATTTCCTTACCTTCTGATTATTAATAAGGAGACAGAGGTCAGAGAATTAAGTTGTCACTGCAATGAGAACCTGGGGAAGTCTTCTCTACTTCTCTGGACTTTGGCAGCACATCTAGCCAAAAGGTTATCCAGGGCAGGGTTTCTCCAGAAGGATGAACAGATCACCTGGAGAGCTTGTTAAAATGCAGCCTGTGGTTCAGTGGGGCTGGGCTGGGGTCTGAAACTCTGCATTCTTAAGAAGCTCCTGAGTGCCACTGCGGGGCTCCGTGGACGTCGCTCAGAGCAGTGAGGTTTCATCTATGCAATGAAAGTATCTGGTTCTCTGGGGACCACCTGGACCAAAGGCTGGACCACAGGCATCTAGGTTCAGGGAGGACAGTCACGGCTGCAAAACGCTTCATGTCCATTTGGAATTCTGCCTCCTCGCAAGCTCCCAGCACAGCTGGTCAAAGTCACAAAAATTCTAGTCTCTGCCATTTTCAGTCGCAGAAAATCCCAAACAACTGTCCGAACCTCTGCCCCAGGCCTTTATTTTTGTGGACAACACATAACTTGTGAAGACCTACTAAGTGCTGGGTTCTGTATTAGACACCAGGGCTGCAGGGGTCAGCAGAGCAGACACAGGCCGTGCTCTGGAACCATCACCCTGGCAAGGGGTCATTTCTGGGCCTTTACTCCCCACGTGAGGGACAAGAAGGCACATAGTGAATATACTGGCTAAATTGCCTGGTGGTTGGTGGTTTACTTGCTAAGTTGTGTCCAACTCCTGTGACCTTATGGACTGTATAGCCTGCCAGGCTCCTCTCCCATGGGATTCTCCAGACCAGAATACTGGAGTGGGTAGCCGTTCCCTTTTCCAGGATTTCCCCACCCAGGGATTGAACTTGGGTCTCTCGCATTGCAGGTGGATGCTTTACCTTCTGAGCCACCACGGAAGCCTGCTAAATTGCCAGGCTGCCCCACCCGTGAGCTCCTTCCACAGGCCAGGTCTGCCGTTGGCCTGGACTCTGACACACAGTAGGCTCACAACCAACCTACTCCGTGACCAAGCCACAGCTTGAGCTGGGCCCTGGAGATATGGAGCAACCAGGGCAAGAACCGTCAGACAAGCTCATTTTAACTCTTAGCTTACTCGTTTTCCTCAAATGTAACATGGGAAGAATTTTGCTACCAGCTTCATAAGGTTGTAGGGCGACTTAAATGAGTCAACGTGCAGATACAGAGCTTAACACTTTGCGGGGCACACAGCAGGTGCTCCGTAAGAGCTGACTGCCAGTTATATATACGAGACAGCTTCCAACAGCTGATAGAAGGGAGCCTTGATATGACATTCAAAACACCCCACTGCCTGTGCCTCTTAACAGATGTGGCCTCCCTTTCACCCTGCCTTGCCGAACTCCTCCTGGCTCTTCCATGAGGTGGTGTCTTCTCACACCTCTAAGTCTGTGCCCAAGCTACTCCCTCCATCTGAAAAGTTTTTTTTTTTTTTTGCTGGTACCCTCTTCATTCAGAGGACACCTCTAAGTTCCCTCAAGTTCCTATGCACACCTGTCCCCATCCTAGGGCTTGTCCAGGGAAACAGAATTGCCTATGTTTGCGCGGCCAATCCGACAGGGGCTCAAGGGTAAAGGCTGGCGTCATCCGCCTCTGCCAGCGCCAGGCCCGGGGCCCAGTGAGGTGCTGGCCAGTTTGCGCTGAGCAGACAAAGGCTCCTCCTTACCTGGTTTCCCTTTCCAAGTCACTGCCTCAGGGAGGCCTTCCTTGATCACCTGTTCTGTCCTCCAGAGGTTGTCAAACTAGCTTGCATCAGAAAGATTTCTTAGGGGATTTCTGAGTCAGTAAGTCTGGGGCGGGCCCTAAGAATTCGCACTTTTAAAATTCCAGCGGTGATCGGCTCACTTCGCGCGTTCCTGTTCTGCCCCCCCTGGTTTATCTCCCCCAAGGCACTCGTAACTCTGAAATGTTTATTGTTTATTTGTCTTGGGTCGCCACAGACCTCCCATCTAAACTCCACGAGGGGGAAGAATTTTGGGTTGTCCTGCGCACAGCACGGCACGGTCCTGGGCCTGGGACTGAATGAATGCCCGAGATTGAAAATCAAGTGACAGATGGTCCTCTGGGCGAAGGGACCCCTAGAAGCCCAACTCGCCGCTTCACCACGCCCCCGTCGTAGTCCCTGGAACCTCGCGCAGCTCCCTGAGGCCCCACGCCACGGCCCCTTTAAATGTGCGCGGGGACGCCTCGCCCCTGGGCTCCCTCGATCCCTGACGGAGCAGAACGGAGAAATAAAAAAAGCCTTCCTCTCGGAGAGCCGGAGGAAACGTCTCGGAGCGGGCGGAGGCGCAGCGGCGGCACCGGCAGAGGCGCGGCGGCCAGAGCGCAGCGCGCGCGGAGCCGGGCGCCCGGAGCGGACACGACGCCGCGCGCCGGCCCGGC